>NC_057803.1:394997584-395334528 GCF_018294505.1 Triticum aestivum | reverse complement strand
TCCACAGCCCTTCGGCCAAGTAGCCAATAATATTCCCCAAACCCCCCTCCCCCCGGCCCCCTCTACTCCATTCGCTCTGCCAAAGCCGCCCTCCCCGCTGTGCCGATACGTTGGTGCCGCGGTTCGTCGAGGGGATGCATGGTGATCCTCTCGCTCCCACAGTACGCTCTAGTAGACTGATGTCCTCTGGCCGTGCCGCCACCGCTGGCGCAGTTCTTATGGAGAGGCATGGTGGTCAGGTTTTTCCATGGTACGCGCATTCTAGACTGAGGCCCTGCGCATGTTGGAGTAGCACTGAATGTTAGCTGATAGACACTGTTAATCTCACTGTTTGCCGAAGTAGTTTACAGTTAATATGCTCTTCTTAAGAAGTTTCCTTTCCCAGTTCTGCACTCAATCTGCTTCGCTGAGATGGCATGACATGCCTGATTAGTTGCTAAAATATCCTACCGTATATTTATTGTGATGTAGGTTGCCATGGTCTAGTAGCCAATCTGTTAGGTGAAATAGCTCTACACCATTTTATACTCGATCTTTGTTGCTGAGATGGCCTTCGATGGCTTTGTTCTCGGCCTCATTGACTGCTGAAACAACCTGCCATAATTTAGCACTCAAATTTGCTTGCTGAATTAGCTTTACATATATTTCATTACTTAGACATGCTTATCCAAATATCTTGCCATAGCTTTAGACATCGACCTAGGTATTTTTTTTCGGACTTCCTAAAAAAGCATATATGTTTTTCCTGTAATATCTAGTAGAAGAACTAATTTGTATGTCTAACAGATGGACAGGACTTGGATAACCTCTGCTCGAAGATTTCCGCTGCATATGTCGAGGGGGTTGAAAACTTCATGAACTTTATTAGAGCTGAGTATGGTGGTCCGAAATCAGATGTGCTCTACCAATGTAGCAGTGTATGAATTTAGTTACAAGACCCCAGTCAACTGTGCAAAATCATCTACACTTGTATGGGATGTTGGTCACATATACTAGGTGGGTTCATCATCGTGAAGCTGTGAACGTCAATGTTACTGACTATGTGGAAGCAGCAGATCACCATCTTGATCTGCTTGATGCTCAGGTGGAAGAGGAGGAGCGGGTGGTGGTGGCGGAGCCAGTGAGTTTGACCAACATTGAAACAATGCTACCAAATGCTCGTGCATTTTGTGAACTTTCACCTGCAGAAGAAAAATGATGGGCCCACATGTTGGAACAATGCAACGAGGCTGTCACCCCAGGAAATAAGCTGTCAGTATTCCCTGCTATGGTCACCTTTCTTCAGCTGAAGACATCTGAGCGGATGACCAACAAGTCATTCGATGCGATGTTGGCTGCTTTCCGTGAATCTTTCCCAGATGCGTCTGAGCTACCACACACCTTCAGTAAAATGAAGAATTTCATTTGTGTAGTTGGAATTGGATATGATATGATCCATGTTTGAAAGAATAATTATGTTATGTTCCATAAGGATTATGCCAACTTGAGTGAATAACCAAAATGAAAATCATCAAGATGGAAAGATGTCGATGCTTTGAAGAGGATTCTTCATAATGTTCTCAGACATTTTCCAATTATACCAAGATTGCAGAGGTTGTTTCATGATGCTGAAACAAGAGGGGATGTATTGTGGCATTCTAGGAACCAGGAGTGCAGAGATCAGGATGTAATGAGCCATCCATCTCATGGTAGTGACCGTAAAAGCTCCAATCAGAAACACAAGAAGTTTGATGCTGACCCGCTAAACATTAGATTTGGCTTAGCTTCAGATGGATTTATCCCATTTGGCCACCAGAGCGCCACATATAGCATGTGGCCAGTGCTTGTTATCCCTTACAACATGCCTCCAAATGTCTGCACCAAAGAATCAAACTACCTGATGGCCTTGCTCATCCCAGGTAGAGAAAGTCCTGGAAAGGATTTTGATTTATTCATGGAGCCTCTTGTGGAGAAACTTCAACAACTATGGAGGGGTGTTCTCACTCGAGACCTATATAGTAGCCCACCAGCTGATTTCATTTTGCGTGCTGTTATAATTTTGTGCATCCATGATTATCTGGCTTTGGGCACTATGTCAGGGCGAACGACAAATGGTTACAATGCATGTGTTCGCTGTGATAGGAATCCACTATCATACGCAATACTTAGCAAGATCTATTACATTGGACACCGTCGTTTCCTTGCCAAGGACAAGCTATGTCCTACAAAATACCGAACAT
This sequence comes from Triticum aestivum, assembly GCF_018294505.1. NCBI lineage: Eukaryota > Viridiplantae > Streptophyta > Magnoliopsida > Poales > Poaceae > Triticum > Triticum aestivum. The sequence continues at coordinate 395,332,309 of NC_057803.1, read as the reverse complement.
CTGTGTTCAATGCAAAGCATGAAAACTGTGATGCGCCAAAGAGTCTCACCGTGGATGATTTGCAAGTGGAATTAGAGAAGGTCAGGCATATTACACCAGGAAATTATCCTGATAATGGTAGCGGGAAAAGGAAGCATGGCAGGGCAGAAGAGAGATTATTATTTACCCACAGGTCCACTTTGTGGGACTTGGAGTATTGGAAAGATTTGGATCTGCGGCATAATCTTGATGTGATGCACATCAAGAAAAAATGTGACAACATTATCAGCACACTTCTTATATTGATGGCAAGACGAACGATACCTTAAAATCTAGGATTGATTTGACACACCTAGGTATCAGAAAGGATTTGCAGGTGGAAGATGAAGGTAAACCACGAGATATGGCACCAGCTGTGTACGTCTTGGACAAGGTAAAAAGAAAAGAATTATGCGAGGTCCTATCACATGTGGGATTCCCACATGGATTTGCTTCCAACCCTGAAAGGGGAGGCATTGCAGATGGTAACAAGGTACAAGGGTTGAAAACTCATGACTGCTACGTCCAATTTCAAAGGGTTTTACATGTTATCCTTAGAGGATTGGGCCGCCCTGACTTATAAGAGCAGTTGCAGAGTTGGGACAATTCTCCAGGGAACTCTGCAGTAGAAATATCAGGATAGATGCTTTGGAGCATCTTAGAGACAAGATACCAACTATCCTATGGGACCTTGAGAAGATATATCCTCCAGCCTTCTTTGATGTGATGGTGCACTTGGCTGTTCATCTACCTAATGAGGCACTACTTAGAGGTCCAGTACAGTATGGCTAGATGTACCCTATTGAAAGGCGGGTAGGCACTTTTAAGGGCTATGTTAGGAACAGAGCTAGACCTGAGGGTTGACATTCTGCTCAAAATACATTGAAACAACTGATCAGTTTAGCAAAGAGGTGGGTGAAGACAATCCTGGGCTTAATGTTCTCAATTGTTATGTTCGAGTTACAGGGAAGAGCCGACAAGACGACAAACCTAAATATTTGGACAAAATGGTTTGGTATGTGTTGAATAACTATTCTGAGATTCTACCTTATATCGAGTAAGTGCTAAGTACTGCCACTTATACATCATAATCTACTAAACTTGCAGCACATTCTTATATATTTAGATGTTTGATGCGATGACTATGTTGTGGAGCACCAACAAAAAGGAGTTACTCCCACAAAATCCAAGAAACATTGAGAAACTTGTTATGGTAGGATTTGCAAAGTGGCTCAAGAGCCATGTAAGCTTTTGAATTGCACTGTCAGTTTTTTTAATATATTGAGTACATAAGATGATCAACTTGTCTATTTTCTAACCATAGGTTAAGAAGATGTGGGAGGATGGGCATGCAGTTGATGATGCCCTTTATGCACTAGCAATGGGTCCTGATACTCGGGTAAGACATTATGAATCTTGCATTGTTGGAGATGTGCGGTACAACACCCTTGCACGCGCCGAAGGTAGGAAGACACAAAACAGTGCCATCACGAGCACATATAAGTACGGCGAAGTGACAGCAGAAATGTATGCTAACATAACAGACATTGTTCAGTTGTAGTATATCTCCAGTTTCGAGGTTCATCGGTGTGTGGTTCTGTTGTGCTGCCATTGGTATAACCTATTTTCTAGGATCACACAACCAAGAGCTGATGATTATTTCAAATCCAATAATGTCAAGGCGGCGTACCAGACCTACGAGTCTTTTATTTTGGCAAATCAAGCAACACATATATTTTTCTTGGAAGACACATTTCCACATAGCAATGACTGGAGAGTATTGCAAAGGTTTGAGCAGAGGAATTCGTTTAATGAAGTTGCACAACAAGGTGATTCTTACACTGCTCTTGGTGTAGAAGATTCCACATATGGTCCTAATATCTTTGAGAACCATCACATCAATGACACTGGCAAAAAGATTTCCTGTCAGGCTATAGACATACGAGAGTTGATCAGTAACAAGCCAACATTCAAGGACATTAAGGATGAAGAAGAAGGTGACACCGGGAGGAATTACGATTCAGACTAATACACATGGCGAAGATGTTGACGCTGCTGTTGTGGATTATGATTAGATTGCTTTTGTCGTATTTGCGTGTCAAAAGATGTTTTTTATCTACTATGTGAAATTGTGTTTGCTATGACAACTAAAAGCTGATGAACTTGTGGTTTAGTATTTTGCTGTGAGAACATCACTTATTATTTATGTTGATTTGTGTTTGGTGATTGTTTGATGACTAAAACATGATGACATTGTTGTTTACTTGTACTCATATTTGGCTGTGAAACTTGTACTTGATGACATAGTTTGTTGTTGGACTACAATTTGCTCGACGTCTTCGAATGGGAACAAAGCTGACCCAACATGGCCTCTGCTAATTTATTTATTTATTAGCAAAAGGGCCTCCACAATTTATTTATTTATGAATACATTAGATGTTCAAAAACTATGCCTAGCCTGCTAAATAGGTTTCATTCATTACTAGTTTCAGCAAAGTTCTCATGTCATAGCCACTGAATACATCACGAGTGCTACATACACTGCAAATAAAGAGACAATCATCCTACATAGCACATCGATTTCGTCCATTATATTCACAAGCTCTTTCATCTCCTCATTGTTGTCAAGGTCGTTCAGCAGCTGTTGCTTGGCCATGATCAGAGGAACTGCATCTTTAACCTTCTGCTCTGCATCTTCCTGTTCTGTCGTTCCTTCAGTTACTTGTCCAACACCCCAACCTGCTGGCATTGGGATACCTCGGCTAACCAAATAATCAGCGTAGTTGCATTCCCCCACATCAGCAACTTCCTAGAAATACAAATCAAACGAATCTTCCCTTTTCTGCACAAATCAAATTGGAAGATCATCAACCAAACTATTAAAAAAATTAGCAACTGAAAGTAGAAGAACATCACTTAAACATATTATTACCCCATGATTCCTGCATTTTAGAAGACTCGGCCAGGGTTGAGGATTGTGATTGAGATGCGACAGATGACTCTGCATGATTTGCAGCAGTAGCACCACACCAATGGCAAAGGGTTGCGATGAGCAACCAGCTGGGGTGTGTGTGCTGGCGGGGGTGTGATGAGACCCACAAGCGCTAGTATGGGTGGTGACTTGGCGCATATATGGTCGTTGCCTATTGAAGAGTAGGTGGATGAGCAGCCAACATGCATGGTTCCTGCGGCTAGAGTTTCTGATGCTAGGCAGAGTAAGTAGAGAAGAGGAGAAGCGAATGTTGCATATGTCAGTTTCATTACTTTCAGAGTAGCATAGCACCATATATAGTCGTTGTCTAGGTTTGGATTCGAACCAGCAACAGGAGCGTGTCTCTATTTTTTCTAAACCGCGGTAACGTATCTTTACTGGTATAATAGCTTGTTCTGTACGCCTTCTCAAGTCTTTGATTTTCTTTCTTTTGTGGACTCGAACTCAAGACCTCTTGATTGAAAACCAAGGGTGCTAGTCACTTATGTGGCGAACATTTCTTGGGAGGAGGATGGCAGACAAATGCATTTTCCTCGCAGTTTTAGTTGCGACACAAGATCGAACGGTCGCAGTTTCGGGAATGTTATCAGCCGAGCGAGCCCAGTTTTTCAGGAATGCTACTTGGTGTTGGCTTAGTCAACAAATGATTGTGCCAGCCTTGACCGTTGGATTAACATTCAACCTCTTTCATGTTTCTTCAGTCTCTTCATCCTCCAGCCGGGAATGCCAAACCAGTGCCAGCCGAACCGCCTGCTCCCACCTCCCATGGCTGGTTGTGCTGCCGCGCACACATCATGGCCACATCGCACCCTAAAACTCTGTGCATCTTCCCCGCTCCTGTTTGTTCCTGTCTGAGGCCTCACCATCATACTCCTCCTTGGTTCTCTCGCTGCGCCGCCGCCTTCCGGTGTTGTCAACATGGTCAACAACCGAGAGGAATAAGGAGATGACTGTACATGGTGAGGATGACAGTAGTGACCCAGCAGTGCGTGCAGGTTTTTTTCGGGAAGGAGAAGGGTATCAACTGGGTTGTGCGGGAGTTGTGGTGCATCTAGCATAGACTTTTATTTCATATGTTTACCACATGACCATCCCAGTTTTTTTCCTTTCTGAAAAATGGCTAGCCCAACTATTTTGTTTTTTGTAGAATAACCAACTTATGCCTACTTGCTTTTCTACGCCCTGCTAGGCCGGAAATCTTTCAAGACGAGGAGGGATGCATTCGGCCTTGCCTAGAAAATGGGCTATAAGTAATAAGAAATAGGCTATGACTAATAATAAATGGGCTGTCAAATGAAAAACTACAGCAAACAGGCAATTAGTTCCAAAATGCTTTTTTATTTCGGATTTTGATATTTAAAATTTTATTGTTTTTGTGTGGGTAAATTTTCATTGGATTTAAGTTAAGGTATGTTTAGTTTTTAAATTAATTTGAATCTGGCTAGAAATTTCGGGCTGTAAGCTGTTTGGAACAAATTTGGAGGTTGATTTGTGGGTCTACAAGGTTGACGTGTACGAAAGGCTTTGTTAACTTAGTCCAGAAACAATTCTAGCAGCAGCGACCGTGGGATGTTAATCCAACGACCGTGCTGCTTCTTCTATATATGATCTTCTTGCTCCAGCTGCCTAAACGAGCACCGGTGGGACTGCCTGCTCCCGCCTCCCATGGCCGGCTGTGCTGCCGCAAAGGCCGCACCGCCCCACCCTACTCCATTGCTGGCCAAGCCATTCCTCTACTCACCCACACCTCCTATTATTTTCCGGCGATGGCAGTCAAACCAGTAAACAATCGTACTCCCCACCGCATGGGCAACCACTGCCAAGTCTTCCCCAGCTCTATGTCGTTCCCTTCCTAGGTCTCGTCGTCGTCCACCACTCTGGTGCTCTCTGCGCGGCATGGTCAACGTGGTCAATGAACGACATCCATCAGAAGTGGACTGTACGTGGAGAGGCTGACAGCTGGGTCTAGGGCGCACACAAGGAAATGCCTCCTTATTACATGGAAAATAATGATTCCTCCACCTGACAACTGGGACCCATCGGAAGGGCCTCTGTATTTCGCGGAAAAAATGTTCCCCTGCTGACAGCTCGGACATACCAGCTATATCTTCACATGCAAGGAAGTGCCTCCTTATTATGCACAAAAAAAAGAATACTCCCCCTACTAGCTGGGACCCACCATAGTGGGAGGCTGACTTGTGGGCCTACTAAGTTGACGCCGACGCATGGCTTTGTCAACTTAGTAAATATGACCGACTTTAGCAAAGTGACCGTATGATGTCCATCCAACGGCTGTAGTGCTTCTTCAAACACCGGTCTTCTTGCGCTAGCCGCCCAAACCAGCGCCGGTCGTGCCGCCTGCTCCTGCCTCCCATGGCCGACTGTGCTACCACGGAGGCCTCACCACCCCCTACTACTCCCACTGCTGGCCAGGCCATCCCTCTACTCACCCACACCCCCTGTTATTCTACGGTGATGACAGCCTCACACCAGAGCTGAACCAGTCAACCTTTATACTAATCTCCGCATGGGCATCCACTGCCGTGTCTTCCCGACCCCGCGTCGTCCCCTTCCTAGGCCTTGCCGTCGTCCACCGCCTTGGTGCTCTCGGCGCGGCGTGGTCAATGTGGTCAAGGAACGACTTCCATCGGAAGAGTACTGTACGTGAAGAGGCTGACAGCTGGGTCCACAGCCGTAGCAAGGAAGTGCAACCTTATTACGAGTAAAATAATGATTCCTCCACTAGACAGCAGGGACCCACCAGACGGGCCACCGTATTTCGCAAAAAAAATGTTTCCCCCATGATGGCTGGGACCCACCAGCTACATCTTCGCACGCAAGGAAGTGCGTCCTTATTATGGGAAAAAAATATGATTCTCCCCCTAATAGCTGGGACCCACCACCTATATCTTCGCACGCGGGGAAGTGCCTCCTTACCTCCCTGACAGCTGGACCCACCCAGTAGAACCGTAAGTAGGGTTGTCTATCTGGCCGCAAATGTGTACATACATACTAGTCGATCGGTCTGTCTGCAGGCTGCAACGATGAACCATGGCCGAGTAAGGAAGGGCACATGTCGTAGTACAGGCGCAGGCATAGCATGTCATGCAGTCCCTTCTATATCATTTACACGTACGTACATCCAGGGTGCGACAAAGTAAATATGGATAAGGACGTACATACGGGTGGGGTCTCAAACGCCTACTCATGCATATGTACGTCCAGGGCTCGTGTACATGGAGATGCAGCCGAGAGCGCGCGGCGATGACATCCTATTCATCGACAGCCAACCGGTTGGGTCGGAATGAAGAAATTGTGTCATGTTCATCGGGAGGCAATGGAATGAATCATGTTCATCGGGAGCCAACCGGCTTGGACGGAACAGCTAAACCGAGGCCTAGCATACCGTAGAACGGAGGAAACGGCCTTGTGTTCGACTGCCTATGGTCGAAACGGGATCATGTTCACTGGGAGTGGACTGGCGTACTGCAAAACGAAGGAAACGAACTTCTCTTCGACCTCCTACAGTTGAAACATGGTCATGTTGATCGGGAGGGGTGTGGCGTACCACAAAACAGAGGAAACATACTTCTCTTCGACCTCCTACGGTCAAAACGGGGGTCCGCTTCATTGAGAGGGGCGTGGCATACCGCAAAATAGGACTCCAGGGGCTACGGTTCATCCACCGTCTACTACCTCGCTCCAACCTCCACAGGCTACTGTTCATCCACCGTCGACCTCCTCCAGCCTCTACCTGCGACTGTTCATCCACGGAATCTCCCTCCTGCCTCCACTAGCTATTGTTCATCCATGGGCTCCTGTTCATCCAGTCTCCTCCGGCTATTGCTCAACCATCCCTCTCCACGGGGTCCTGTTCAACAACCCCTCCACGGGCTACTGTTCAACCAGTCCTCCACCGGCTTCTATTCATCCAACCCTCCATGGGATCTTATCCATCCACCACTAACAGGCTCGATCGGGGTCTTGTTCATCCTGCAGCAACGGCCTGTGCTACCACAGGGTCCTGTTCTTCCAACCCCCACTAGGAACTGTTCATCCAACCCCCAACAACGCTCACTTTTCGTCAAGATGCAGCAGGTTCCATCGGCTTCAGTTAGCTACAGTAGGGAATGAATCGCTCGATTGGTTTCAGTTAACAACCAGATTGATCAATCGCTTGAGTTCAAAAATGCATAGCCTGGAGTGCAATCGCTCATGTTCAGTAGGCGAACGCCTCGCTCAAGTTCAGTTATAGCCCAACGCCTCGCACCCATGCGCGTACGTGTATGAGAGAAACATGCAATACCTCGACGCATCCCTCGGCCCCGAACACCCACCATAAACGGGAACTCCCTGATATTTTCCTCGCCCTCACTTCTACCATGGTTTTTTCCATCATTTACGACCCAAAGAATATCATGGAGTTGCGTCTCCGGCACGCCCAGGACGAAAAGCCCATTTTCTCTCATGAATTTTTGACATAGAAGCAGGAGCCCACCACATCTATGGTGATATCGGGTTTTGTCACAAATATTGTCATAGAAGTGTCATAAGCATGATAGAAAAAAACCGTTCTACCCAAAATGTCACGGATGTGTTTTCTTTCCGTACTGTATATGTGGAATATGGTATAGCCCCTTTTCGCAGCGCATGGTGATCTCCATCTCCACGTGCGCGGTCTGCCCATGGTGATCTCCATCTCCATACATCGTAGTCCTCGTGGTGATCTCCATCTCCACGCCATGGTATCAACCGCAAGTGTTACATAAGATACTATGCTATTACAAACTAATAGCTACTAAAAGTAAATTACGTTACATGGCTTCTAATGTTGACACGCAAGTCATTAATAAAATAATGGGACAACCATATGGCTCCTGCCGGTTGCTGCACTCATGACTCATAGGTCATCAAACAGTAATGTACAAGAAACATTCATGGGCTATACCAAATCACAGTCATTCCCTGCAAAAACGAGTCACTCATTCCACCGCCAAAAATAAAACCTCCTGAAACTCTATTTTCCAAGAGGATTTTGGCCTAGCCACAAGCGTCGGAATCTTATTCCCAATTTCTCCACCAATCCAACTTTTCGTTAGCTTTAGTTTGATAGGTCGTGGAGCAGAAACGGAGTTCGTATGCAAAAGTTAAAATCGTTTTACCGAGACCGCTCCAACAGATTTCAGCACTGCAGAAATCACATTTCCACCGTGTTGATCTATGTTCCGATTCGATCAATCTCATTGATCTTTGAGTGTTGCATCAAGATTTATGCCCCACTATATACCCCGATGGCGGAAACCGACAGGTAGGGGTAACCCGTGTCACGACCCTCGTGTCACGATCACGGAAACAAGATCACAAAACCAACCTTCAATACTGATGTGCGCGGCCGATCTCATCGACCCCACCTGAACCGATCTACATATCTCATATGCATATCAACGAATCTATCACCACAAAGTGGAGGTTCTGATACCACTGTAGGAACATGTGGTACGTTAAGCTAGCGCCAAATAAAAAAATTCTACCGCGCACCCAAGATCATGCTGCTGGAAATAGATTACGAGATCGGGTTTACCACTAGACGCGCAGTCACCGCAACAGAAGTAGAGTTGGTGATGCGTGTAGTCGATCTCCTGGCCCGTCTCCTCCTCGCGTTGACGATCTCCCGCGAATAGTGAAGACCCGCGAACGACACCTCGTGGTTCCCTCGAATGGTTCATCCAAGCACCGCAGATGCGATCCCTCCAAGGTACCACACGTACGGGGAGCAGCATTGAGTAGCGGTGGTTATCTAGGGTGGGAAAAGATTCGCCCTAAGTGGTGTGCCCACTCCCCTTTATATAGACCTCTGAGGTCGGCTCAACAATTGAGCCCACTAGGAGTCCAGTAGTCCACATCCATGTTCCTCGGATCCAATCCAATCTGAATGGGCTGCAGCCCCTTAAGTGTGCGACCCTATAGGTTCACGTACACATGGACACGACTAGAGTTGATAGTTGGTAGCCGCTCCTAGCAGAACGTGCCAACTCCCATGTATGCGTAAACTCGCTTGATGAACCTTGACAATGTGTCATATGCAACATTCCTTTTGCCTCACGATATTTTGTTGTCAACCTCAAGGCGAGTACTTGTCACCCTTGTAATAGCTCTACCTCTCTTCTCGAAACCGTGATACAGATTCCCGAACTAGGTTAACACTTAACCCAACTCGCATGGCCATGCTTTTCGAATCTGATCACTCGAGAGGGCCCAGAGAACATCTCTCCAAATAAGAGGGGCAAATCCCATCTTAGTCAGCCATGTCTCATGACTCACCCAAAAGCTAACTTTATAACTACCCAGGTACGGAGTAGCATTTGATAGACCCTAAGTGAGTCTATCCTCATTGCGAGAACATGCGAGGACCTCAAGTCGAGGACATGGCATAGACATTTGTCGTGGGAAACCACAACCACCAATGGGGCCATGAGCCCATTTTGGTTTGGCGGGGGATGGGCACGTTGCACAAAAAGCGGAGAAGCGTAACACAGCACGATAGAGATCACAGGGCAGTTTTACCTAGTTTTCGGCCACCACAAGATGTAAAACTCTACTCCTACTTTGGTAGACTGGTGGTGGAAAATGGTGGAGAAAGGCGACGCTCTTGCCCGACAGGGCTGCCTTGGGGCGAGAGTGGCTACGCGCGTATGAATGTGTGTAGGGGGGTCAGAATCCTTTCTACGGTTGCCATGGGCCTTGTTTTATTGATCAAGGTGTCACCACGGTGGCAAGTCAGTCTTTACATACTGATTAGATAGCAAACAGTGCTATCATACCTAATTTTGCAGGCCGACAGAGCACATTAAATGCGCCGCTCAATGCCACATCACAGCTTTCTCGGCAGGCCCTGTCGGGCTATTTTGCCTGCTTCATGCCTACTTGCTTGACACGTCTCAGGATGGGTGTTGCTTGGAGGTATTTTCTGTCGAAAGTGGCTGCCATATGGTAGTGAGCAGCCACTTAGTCACTTAGGAGTTTGACACCGCACTGATCAATGACGTGCATCGCTGTGAGGTGGTGTAGTGGAGTGGTTTGCCTCCGTGAGCCCCGGCAAGCCTGCCGGGGCGATTCTGGAGGCTCGCTTCCTGGGTAACCCCAACCTCGCCAAGCTCGATTGGCTGGCAAGGGAGGTTCTTCTTGTTGTGGTATCTTGTCTTTCTGGCTAGTCTTGGTCTTCTTCTCCTGCACTTTGATCCTTCAAAGAACTGATCCCTCGTGCTTTGATCTGATCTTGGTGCTGTAATCTTGTTGTTGGGCCTATGCACAGTCTCGACAACGGACCCAAGGTTTGTTGCACCGACAAGAGCCCCCGGTCCTGGCCCGAATGCGTAGCCGAGTGTCGTCGGGGTTGGCCCTAACCAGTGCATAGGCAGGGGCGTAGAAATGGTTTGCCCCTTGAGATCTTCTTTCCTTCTTCATTAATCTGAGCCCAAGCCAATTTTCGCTTTTCCCACAAATCGTGCTGAACGTTATTGGAAAATCCAAATCGTGGCCCGTGGATCGCCCACGTCTCACGATCAAGGGGTAGAAACTACCATCCTGCTTGCCTCCCGACCTGGGTGCATCTGCCACGTGTACTACATGCATTGCGTAGGGTAGGTGGTGGATGCCGAGGGCGCGAGGACGGGCACCATGGCAGAAAACCAAGCGTCGCTGGTTGGCATAGAAGGTCGGCTCTGATTCCGTGAGTAGTGGAAGGCAGAGGGAAGCCGTATTGGGGTAGTGGGGTGGTTGCTTCCTAAATGAGAAGCCAGCCCCCAGCCTCGTCCCCCGTAAAAGGGGCCAGAAATGGTGTGTTTGCTCACATACTTCCCTTCTCCCTTTCCTCAAATTTTCTTAGCTCGCCCTGGCGAGAGGACGAGGACGTGGTGGTGCTCCAGTGGCGGCGACGAGAGCTTCTGATCGGCAGTGTCTCCCTCCTCCTCCTAAGAACGCGGGGGAGGGAGAGGATGACGCCGTGGTCATCATGGCGCCCGAGGAGGAGGAGGAGGACGGGGCGGTGCCCTGATCACGCCCCCATCGGACACTCCTACTCCGTTGGAGGGCCATGTTGGATACTAGCCTCTGGTGTTCGTCCTTAGGCTATATCAGCCACCGCACGGCCGCCTCCGCCTCCCTACATTTACATGGGTGATGGAGCTCGAGCAACCGTGAGCGTTGAGGCTGCACATGAGGGGCTGCAGGAATGGTAGCATACGGGTGGATGCAGATTTCCCCGCCCATCATGTCATGTACTTCCTTCAAGGCTAGAAGACTTTTGCTCGTGCCCATAGTTTGTTGGAAGGGCACGTCCTCCATTTTAAGTTAATGGAGGAAGTTTTCCATTCTGTCAAGGTTTTTGGGATCTCGGGTGCTCGTTTAGGGTGCTCCGCGGAGAGCTCGACCGACGAAGAAAGCTCCTCCTTGAGCGATAGCGACGACGAGGACATGTGACGGCGATGACGACGGCAATGACCGGGAGGGCGACGACTCTGACTTCGGCTAAGCACCAGCCGGACCGTCACTGTTAGGCGGCAGCGGCACCATCTGCATCTGCATTTCCTCTCCGGCAAGGTGATTTGTCGGGGAGTGATACGTCCGTTTTGCATCATGCTTTTATATCGATATTTATTGCCTTATGGGATGTTATTACACATTATGTCACAATACTTATGTCTATTCTATCTTATTTTACAAGGTTTACACGAAGAGGGAGAATGCCGGCAGCTGGAATTCTGAGCTCGAAAAGGAACAAATATTAGAGACCTATTCTGCACAACTCCAAAAGACCTGAAACACCACGGGAGTCATTTTTTAGAATATTTAAAAATATTGGGCGAAGGAAGCACCAGAGGGGGGCACCCACCATCCACGAGGGTGGGGGCGCGCCCCCCTATCTCGTGGCCCCCCTGGCAGGCCACCGGTGCCCATCTTTGCCTATATGAGGTCTTTCATCCGAGAAAAAATAATAATCAAGCTTTCGGGACGAAACTCCGCCGCCACGAGGCAGAACCAATCTAGGGCTCCGGCGGAGCTGTTCTGCCGGGGAAACATCCCTCCTGGAGGGGCAAATCATCACCATCGTCATCACCATCAATCCTCTCATCGGGAGGGGGTCAATCTCCATCAACATCTTCACTAGAACCATCTCATCCCAAACCCTAGTTCATCTCTTGTATCCAATCTTTGTCCCAAAACCGTAGATTGGTACCTGTGGGTTGCTAGTAGTGTTGATTACTCCTTGTAGTTAATGCTAGTTTGTTTATTTGGAGGAAGATCATATGTTCAGATCCTTTATGCACATTAATACCCCTCAGATTATGAACATGAATATGATTTGTGAGTAGTTACGTTTGTTCCTGAGGACATGGGGGAAGTCTTGCTATAAGTAGTCATATGAATTTGGTATTCGTTCGATATTTTGATGAGATGTATGTTGTCTCTCCTGTAGTAGTGTCATGTGAACATCGACTACATGACACTTCACCATTATTTGGGCCTAGGGGAAGGCATTGGGAAGTAATAAGTAGATATTGTGTTGCTAGAGTGACCGAATCTTAAACCCTAGTTTATGCGTTGCTTCGTAAGGGGCTGATTTGGGTCCATATGTTTCATGCTATGGTTAGGTTTACCTCAATACTTCTTTTGTAGTTGCGGATGCTTGCAATAGGGGTTAATCATAAGTTGGATGCTTGTCCAAGGAAGGGCAGTACCCAAGCACCGGTCCACCCACATATCAGATTATCAAAGTACCGAACGCGAATCATATGAGCGTGATGAAAACTAGCTTGACGATAATTCCCATGTGTCCTCGGGAGCGTTTTCCTTAATATAAGAGTTTGTCCAGGCTTGTCCTTTGCTACAAAAAGGATTGGGCCATCTTGCTGCACCCTATTTACTTTTATTACTTGTTACCCATTACAAATTACCCTATCGCAAAACTATCTGTTACCGATAATTTTAGTGCTTGTGTAGAATACCTTACTGAAAACTACTTATCATTTCCTTCTGCTCCTTGTTGGGTTTGACACTCTTACTTATTGAAAGGACAACGATAGATCCCCTATACTTGTGGGTCATCAAGACTCTTTTCTGGCGATGTTGCCGGTGAGTGAAGCGCCTTTGGTAAGTGGAATTTGGTAAGGAAAAATTTATATAGTGTGCTGATATTTACTGTCAGTTGTAACTATGGAAACTAATCCTTTGACGGGCTTGTTCGGGGTATCTTCACCACGACCAGTAGAGCAAAGAGTTGCTCCACAACCTACTGAACCTACTTAAAATGTTTACATTGAAATTACTTCGAGTATGATAGAGAAACAGCTAGCTAATCCTTTTACAAGAGATGGAACATTGCATCCCGATTTGCACCTAATCTATGTGGATGAAGTTTGTGGATTATTTAAGCTTGCAGGTATTCCCTAGGATGTTATCAAGAAGAAGGTCTCCCCTTTATCTTGCAGGACATGGTTTCGGCTATGTGATGATATGGGATCATGGAACTACAACCGATTGAAACTGGAATTTCATCAGAAGTTTTATCCTATGCATCTTCTTCATCGTGATCGTAATTATATATATAATTTTTGGCCTCGCGAAGGAGAAAGCATCGCTCAAGATTAGGGGAGGCTTAAGTCAATGTTAAATTCATGCCCCAATCATGAGCTTTCTCTCAATAATCGTTCCATGCTCGATACTTCTTGTACTAGTTCTTTTATGATGAAGACTATTGAATTCGAATGGGATTTATTGGAAAGAATTAAACGCAACTCTGAAGATCGGGACCTCGATGAAGGTAAGGAGTCAGGTATAACCCCTAATTTTGATTGTGTTAAATCTTTTATGGACCCCGATGTTTTTCATGAATTTAGCACTAACTATGGACTTGACTCTGAGATAGTAGCTTCTTTCTGTGAATCCTTTGCTACTCATGTTGATCTCCCTCGGGAGAAGTGGTTTAAATATAATCCTCCCTTTGAAGTAAAAGTAGTTGAACCTATTAAAGTTGAAGAAAAAACTATCACTTATAATGTTGATCCTATTGTTCCTACTGCTTGTATTGAGAAACCACCTTTCCCTACTAGAATAAAGGATCATGCTAAAGGTTCAACTATGGTCAACAAAAATAATATTATAACACCTCACCCTCTGAGAAAATTAAAGATGAACCTAGTATTGCTATGGTTAAAGATCTCTTCTCTGAAAATATTGATGGGCATGCTATTTACTTCTGTGATGAAGCTGCTAGAATTGCTAGACCCGATACTAAAAATAAACATAGACCTGTTGTAGGCATGCATGTTATTTCTGTTAAAATAGGAGATCATTGCTATCATGGCTTATGTGATATGGGTGCTAGTGCAAGTGCAATACCTCATTCCTTATATGAAGAAATTATGCATGATATTGCACCTACTGAGATAGAAGAGATAGATGTTACAATTAAGCTTGCCAATAGAGATACTATTTCACCTGTGGGGATTGTTAGAGATGTTGAAGTCTTGTGCGGGAAAGTTAAATATCCTGCTCATTTTCTTGTTCTTGGTTCCCCACAAGATGACATTTGTCCCATTATATTTGGTAGACCCTTCTTGAATAATTTTAATGCCAAGATAGACTACAAAAAGGATATTGTTTCTGTTGGTTCAGGGGATATGTCTCATGAATTTAACTTTGCTAAATTTCGTAGACAACCCCATGATAAAGAATTGCCTAGTAAAGATGAAATTCTTGGTCTTGCTTCTATTGTCGTGCCTCCAAATGATCCTTTAGAACAATATTTGCTAGACCATGAAAATGATATGTTTATGAATGAAAGAAGGGAAATAGATGAAGTATTCTTTAAACAGGGACCTATTTTGAAACACAATTTGCCTGTTGAAATCTTACGGGATTCTCCTCCACCCAAGGGCAATCCCGTGTTTGAGCTTAGACCATTATCTGTTACTCTTAAATATGCTTATCTTGATGAAAAGAAGATATATCATATTATTATTAGTGCTAACCTTTCAGAGGAAGAAGAGAGATTATTGAAAACTCTAAAGAAGCACCATGCAGCTATTGGATATACTCTTGATGATCTTAAGGGCATTAGTCCCACTCTATGCCAGCACAAAATAAAATTGGAGAAAGACGCTAAACCGGTTGTTGATCACCAACGACGGTTAAATCCTAAGATGAAAGAAGTGGTAAGAAAAGAAGTACTAAAGCTTCTGGAGGCAGATATAATTTATCATGTTGCTGATAGTCAGTGGGTAAGTCCTGTCCATTGTGTCCCTAAGAAGGGAGGCATTACTGTTGTTCCTAATGATAAAGATTAATTGATCTCACAAAGAATTGATACATGCTATAGAATGGTAATTGACCTCCGCAAATTAAATAAAGCCACTAAAAAGGATCATTACCCTTTATCTTTTATTGATCAAATGCTAGAAATATTATCTAAACATACACACTTTTTCTTTCAAGATGGTTATTCTGGTTTCTCTCAAATACCTGTGTCAAAAGAGGATCAGGAAAAGACCACTTTTACTTGCCCTTTCGGTACTTTTGCTTATAGACGTATGCCTTTTAGTTTATGTAATGCACCTGCTACCTTTCAAAGCTGTATGACTGCTATATTCTTTGACTTTTGTGAAAAGATTGTCGAGGTTTTCATGGCTAATTTCTCCGTTTATGGAACTTCTTTTGATGATTTCTTAAGCAACCTTGGTCGAATTTTGCAGAGATGTGAAGAAACAAATCTTGTCTTGAATTGGGAGAAGTGCCACTTTATGGTTAATGAAGGTATTGTCCTAGGGCATAAAATTTCTGAAAGAGGTATTGAAGTTGATAAAGCTAAAGTTGATGCTATTGAAAAGAAGTCGTGTCCTAAGGACATCAAAGGTATAAGAACTTTCCTTGGTCATGCCGGTTTTTACAGCAGGTTCATTAAAGACTTCTCTAAAATTTCCAGGCCTCTGACTAATCTTTTACGAAAAGTTGTTCCTTTTGTCTTTGATGATGATTGTGTAGAAGCATCTGAAATACTTAAAAAAGCTTTGATTTCTGCACCTATTGTTCAGCCACCTGATTGGAATTTACCCTTTGAAATTATGTGTGATGCTAGTGATTATGTTGTAGGTGCAGTTCTAGGACAAAAAGTTGATAAGAAATTAAATGTTATCCAATATGCTAGTAAAACTATAGACAGTGCCCATAAAAATTATGCTACTACCGAAAAAGAATTTTTAGCAGTTGTATTTGCTTGTGATAAGTTCATAGCTTATATTGTTGATTCTAAAGTAACTGTTCACACTGATCATGCTAGTATTGAATATCTTATGGAAAAGAAAGATTCTAAACCTAGACTTATTAGATGGGTTCTCCTAATACAAGAATTTGATTTGCATATTATTGATAGAAAGGGATCTAAGAACCCCGTTGCAGACAACTTGTCTAGGTTAGAGAATGTTCTTGATGACCCACTACCTATTGATGACAACTTTCCTGATGAAAAATTAGATGTCATAAATGCTTCTCGTACTGCTCCATGGTATGCTGATTATGCCAATTACATTGTTGCTAAATTTATACCACCTAGTTCCACATACCAGCAAAAGAAAAGGTTTTTCTATGATTTAAGACATTACTTCTGGGATGACCCACACCTTTATAAAGAAGGAGTAGATGGGGTTATTAGGCATTGTGTACCTAAGAATGAACAGGAACAGATCCTATGTAAGTGTCACTCTGAGGCTTATGGAGGACACCATGCTGGAGATAGAACTGCACATAAGGTATTGCAATCCGGTTTTTATTGGCCTACTCTCTTCAAGGATGCCCGTAAGTTTGTCTTGTCTTGTCTTGTGATGAATGTCAAAGAATTTGTAATATTAGTAGACGTCAAGAAATGCCTATGAATTATTCACTTGTTATTGAACCATTTGATGTTTGGTGCTTTGATTATATGGGACCGTTTCCTTCCTCTAATGGGTATAAATATATTTTAGTTGCTGTTGATTACATTACTAAGTGGGTACAAGCTATGACAACTAGTAGTGCTGATCAGAACACCTCTATTAAGATGCTTAAAGAAGTTATTTTTCCTAGGTATGGAGTCCCTAGACATTTGATGACTGATGGTGGTTCACATTTTATTCATGGTGCTTTTCGTAAAATGCTTGCTAAGTATGATGTTATTCATAGAATTGCATCTCCTTATCATCCACAGTCTAGTGGTCAATTAGAACTGAGCAATAGAGAGCTTAAATTAATTTTGCAAAAGACTGTTATTAGATATAGAAAGAATTGGTCCAAGAAACTTGATGATGCATTATGGGCCTATAGAACTGCATACAAAAATCCTATGGGTATGTCTCCATATAAAATGGTTTATGGTAAAGCATGTCACTTACTTCTCGAACTAGAACATAAGGCATATTGGGCCATTAAAGAGCTCAATTATGATTTCAAACTTGCTGGTTAGAAGAGACTATTTGACATTAGCTCACTTGATGAATGGAGAACCCATGCCTATGAGAATGCCAAATTGTTTAAAGAAAAAGTTAAAAGATGGCATTTCAAAAGTATACAAAAACGTGAGTTTAATGTAGGTGAGTATGTATTGTTATACAACTCTCGTTTAACATTTTTTGTAGGAAAACTTCTCTCTAAATGGGAAGGTCCTTACGTTATCGAGGAGGTCTATCGTTTCGGAGCCATAAAAATCAAGAACTTCGAAGGAACACATCCGAAGGTGGTGAACGGTCAAATAATCAAACATTATATCTCAGGTAATCCCATAAATGTAGAAACCAATGTTATTAAAACCGTAACACTGGAGGAATACATAAGGGAAAATTTCCAGAATGTTTCAGACTCCGAAAATGAATAGGTATGTGGTACGGTAAGTAAACCGACTCCAAAATAGTTCTAATAGCAATTTTTCGCCGTTTTGGAATATTTAAGAAAATAGGAAAATAAGAAGCGGTCCAGGAAGGACACGAGGCATCCACGAGGGTGGAGGGCGCACCCTACCCCCTAGGCGCGCCCCTACCTCATGGGCACCTCGTGTGCTCTCCGAACTTCGTTTTCTTGTGCAATACTTATTTTGTTCGGTAAAAATTTATTATTTAATCTCCCGAAGGTTTTGACCACCGTATCACGCAAATATCGCATGTCTTTGTTTCGAGCTGTTTTTCTGACAGATCTAGATCGCCATGACGTCTTCAAGTGCCCACAAGGACAAGTTCTTCGAGAAGGTCATCAACCCCTACCTCGCGGATGTGCTGCAACACCCTCAAACCATTGAGATGCATGAGGGGTTGCTGCACATCCGCGATGTTGAGGGACCAAGGAGGACCGGAAGCGTGGAGACAAGGCTCGAAGCAATGGAGCAACAAGTTTTCAAGTGTCAGGAGATGGTGGAATGTGGACTCGATGCTAACCACATAATGATCACGGAGTTCACCAACAACACCAATCTAGATTCCAGGAACATCGGGGAGACCATCTTCAAGCTTCGCGAGAAAATCTAGCATCTCCAAGCCCAGATCTGTTACCTGCAAAACCAAAACTGTTAGTATGAATATAGATTCAAGAGGATGAGTTTGGCTGCAGATTTGAGGATCCCGGAGACTCGATCATCCTTCTATGATGGTGAGCCTATGCCTTGGAAGATGGACGACAAGCCTACATCATCAACAACTCCATCATCACCACCTTCGATAAAGGAGACATAAACACATGGGTATGGGCACTCCCCTTGGCAACTGCCAAGCTTGGGGGAGTGCCCCGGTATCGTATCACCATCACACTTCTATCTTTACAGTTTTTCTTAGTTTGATCCTTTTGGTAATATCTTGATCTAGTAGAATAAAGTTTTAGTATGATCTATTAGAATAAAGTTTTAATATGATCTAGCTTTTAGTATTGCTTTATGATCCTTCTATGTACTCGAGTCCGTGAGCTATATATAATAAAGAGTAGTGTTGAGTCAAGGGCTTGGTTATCTTGCTATGATCTTGAAGAAATGATAAAAAGAAATAAAGAGATCAAATTGATCTTATGAAGAGTAATGACTTCACATATAAAAAAGTATGATGAATAAAAGTTGTTGAGAGTTGACAAACATAGTTTTGGTCATAGTTGCAATTAATAGGAAGTAATAAAGAAAGAGACGTTTTCACATATAAATATACTATCTTGGACATCTTTTATGATTGTGAGCACTCATTAAAATATGACATGCTAAAAAGTTGATGTTAGACAAGGAAGACAACATAATGGGTTATGTTTTCTTATATCCGAAATAAAGTATATTGCCATGGATCATCCAACATGTTGAGCTTGCCTTTCCCCCTCATGCTAGCCAAATTCTTTGCACCAAGTAGAGATACTACTTGTGCTTCCAAATATCCTTAAACCCAGTTTTGCCATGAGAGTCCACCATATCTACCTATGGATTGAGTAAGATCCTTCAAGCAAGTTGTCATTGTTGCAAGAAATAAAAATTGCTCTCTAAATATGTATGATCTATTAGAGTGGAGAAAATAAGCTTTATACAATCTTGTGATGTGGAAGAAATAAAAGCGACGGACTGCATAATAAAGGTCCATATCACAAGTGGCAATACAAAGTGATGTTCTTTTGCATTAAGATTTCATGCATCCAACCATAAAAACACATGACAACCTCTGCTTCCCTGTGCGAAGGGCCTATCTTTTATTCTTGTCTTATGCTTGATACAAGATTTATGTTGATCTTCACCTTTCCTTTTTACAATTTATCCTTTGGCAAGCACTGTGTGTTGGAAAGATCCTGATATATATAGCTAATTGGATGTGAGTTTTCATGAACTATTAGTGTTCACATTACCCTTGATGTAAAAGGTTGGGAGGCAAAACTATAAGCCCCTATCTTTCTCTGTGTCCGATTAAAACTTCATACCCATAAGTATTGCGTGAGTGTTAGCAATTGTGAAAGACTAAATGATAGTTGAGTATGTGGACTTGCTGAAAAGCTCTTATATTGACTCTTTCTGATGTTATGATAAATTGCAATTGCTTCAATGACTGAGATTATAGCTTGTTAGTTTTCAATGAAGTTTCTGGTTCATACTTGAAACTGTGAATGAATTGTTACTTTAGCATAAGAAATCATACGACAATATATATATTCGTGTTGCTGTTATAAGACTGATCATGATGCCCTCATGTCCGTATTTTATTTTACCGACACCTATATCTCTAAACATGTGGACATATTTTTCGATATCGGCTTCCGCTTGAGGACAAGCGAGGTCTAAGCTTGGGGGAGTTGATACGTCCATTTTGCATCATGCTTTTATATCGATATTTATTGCGTTATGGGCTGTTATTACACATTATGTCACAATACTTATGCCTATTCTCTCTTATTTTACAAGGTTTATACGAAGAGGGAGAATGCCGACAGCTGGAATTCTAGGCTGGAAAAGGAGCAAATATTAGAGACCTATACTCCACAACTCCAGAAGTCCTAAAACTCCACGGGAGTCAATTTTTAGAATATATAAAAAATATCGGGTGAAGGAAGCACTAGAGGGGGCCACCCACCATCCATGAGGGTGGGGTGCCTGCCCTACCCCCTGGGCGCGCCCCCTACCTCGTGGGCCCCCTAGCAGGCCTCCGGTGCCCATCTTTGGCTATATGAAGTCTTTCGTCCGAGAAAAAATAATACGCAAGCTTTTGGGACAAAACTCCATCGTCGCAAGGTGGAACCTTGGCGGAACCAATCTAGGGCTCCGGTGGAGCTGTTCTGCCCGGGAAACATCCCTTCGGGAGGGGGAAATCATCACCATCGTCATCACCATCAATCCTCTCATCGGGAGGGGGTCAATATCCATCAACATCTTCACCAGCACCATCTCATCCCAAACCCTAGTTCATCTCATGTATCCAATCTTTGTCCCAAAACCTCAGATTGGTACCTATGGGTGGCTAGTAGTGTTGATTACTCCTTGTTGTTGATGCTAGTTGGTTTATTTGGTGGAAGATCATATGTTCAGATCCTTTATGCATATTAATACCCCTCTGGTTATGAACATGAGTATTATTTGTGAGTAGTTACGTTTGTTCCTGAGGACATGGGAGAAGTCTTCCTATAAGTAGTCATGTGAATTTGGTATTCGTTCGATATTTTGATGAGATGTATGTTGTCTCTCCTCTAGTGGTGTCATGTGAACGTCGACTACATGACACTTCACCATTATTTGGGCCTAGGGGAAGGCATTGGGAAGTAATAAGTAGATGATGGGTTGCTAGAGTGACAGAAGCTTGAACCCTAGTTTATGCTTTGCTTCGTAAGGGGCTGATTTGGATCCATATGTTTCATGCTATGGTTAGGTTTACCTTAATACTTATTTTGTAGTTGCGGATTCTTGCAATAGGGGTTAATCATAAGTGGGATGCTTGTCCAAGGAAGGGTAGTACCCAAGCACCGGTCCACCCATGTATCAAATTGTCAAAGTACCGAACGCGAATCAGATGAGCGTGATGAAAACTAGCTTGACGATAATTCCAATGTGTCTTCGGGAGCGTTTTCCTTTATATAAGAGTTTGTCCAGGCTTGTCCTTTAATACAAAAAGGATTGGGCCATCTTGCTGCACCCTATTTACTTTTATTACTTGTTATCCGTTACAAATTACCTTATCACAAAACTATCTGTTACCGATAATTTCAGTGCTTGCAGAGAATACCTTACTAAAAACTGCTTATCATGTCCTTCTGCTCCTCGTTGGGTTCGACACTCTTACTTATCGAAATGACTACGATAGATCCCGTATACTCATGGGTCATCAGGGAGTTGGGAGTACGGGTGGAGGTGGTGCCTCTGGCTACTCCAGCAGCCTTCCAGTTGGACCCAGGCAGGCTTCCTCGTGGGATGTAGCTTCATTCGCCCTGCCGCGTCCTACTGGCCCTGCTGCTGGCGATTGGCGGGTCGCCTCCACCGGTCTTTTCACCATCACCTTCGTTTGCACCCTCCTACTCCGGGTTACCTCTCTTGGAGCCTGACAGGGTCAGGCTGGGCTTCTACCCAGGTGCTCCTTTTTCCCTCTTCACATATAAAAAAGTATGATGAATAAAAGTTGTTGAGAGTTCACAAAAATAGTTTTGGTCATCATTGCAATTAATAGGAAGTAATAAAGAAAGAGAGGCTTCACATATAAATATACTATCTTGGACATCTTTTATGATTGTGAGAACTCATTAAAATATGACATGCTAAAAAGTTGATGTTGGACAAGGAAGACAACGTAATGGGTTATGTTTTCTTATATCCGAAATAAAGTATATTGTCATGGATCATCCAACATGTTGAGCTTGCCTTTCCCCCTCATTCTAGCCAAATTCTTTACACCAAGTAGAGATACTACTTGTGCTTCCAAATATCCTTAAACCCAGTTTTGCCAT
Organism: Triticum aestivum; assembly: GCF_018294505.1. NCBI lineage: Eukaryota > Viridiplantae > Streptophyta > Magnoliopsida > Poales > Poaceae > Triticum > Triticum aestivum. The sequence goes on along the minus strand of NC_057803.1, from coordinate 395,309,841 downwards.
GAGAGTCCACCATATCTACCTATGGATTGAGTAAGATCTTTCAAGTAAGTTGTCACTGTTGCAAGCAATAAAAATTGCTCTCTAAATATGAATGATTTATTAGAGTGCATAAAATAAGCTTTATACGATCTTGTGATGTGGAAGAAATAAAAGCGACGGACTGCATAATAAAGGTCCATATAACAAGTGGCAATATAAAGTCATGTTCTTTTGCATTAAGATTTCGTGCATCCAACCATAAAAACACATGACAACCTCTGCTTCCCTGTGCGAAGGGCCTATCTTTTATTCTTGTCTTATGCTTCATACAAGAGTTATGGTGATCTTCACCTTTCCTTTTTACATATTATCCTTTGGCAAGCAATATGTGTTGGAAAGATCCTGATATATATAGCTAATTCGATGTGAGTTTTCATGAACTATTAGTGTTGACATCACCCTTGATGTACAAGGTAGGGAGGCAAAACTATAAGCCCCTATCTTTCTCTGTGTCCGATTAAAACTTCATACCCATAAGTATTGCGTGAGTGTTAGCAATTGTGAAAGACTAAATGATAGTTGAGTATGTGGACTTGCTAAAAAGCTCTTATATTGACTGTTTTTGATGTTATGATAAATTGCAATTGCTTCAATGACTGAGATTATAGTTTGTTAGTTTTCAATGAAGTTTCTGATTCATTCTTGAAATTGTGAATGAATTGTTACTTTAGCATAAGAAATCATATGAAAATATATATTATTGTTGTTGTTATAAGAATGATCATGATGCCCTCATGTCCGTATTTTATTTTATCGACACCTCTATCTCAAAACATGTGGACATATTTTTCGATATCGGCTTCCGCTTGAGGACAAGCGAGGTCTAAGCTTGTGGGAGTCAATACGTCCATTTTGCATCATGCTTTTATATCGATATTTATTGCATTATGGGATGTTATTACACATTATGTCACAATACTTATGCCTATTCTCTCTCTTATTTTACAAGGTTTACACAAAGAAGGAGAATGCTGGTAGCTGGAATTCTGGGCTGGAAAAGGAGCAAACATTAGAGACCTATTCTGCACAACTCCAAAAGTCCTAGAACTCCATGGGAGTCAATTTTTAGAATATATAAAAAATATCGGCCGAAGGAAGCACCAGAGGGGGCCACCCACCATCCACGAGGGTGGCGTGCGTGCCCTACCCCATGGGCGCGTGCCCCTGCCTCGTGGGCCCCCTGGCAGGCCTCTAGTGCCCATCTTTGGCTATATGAAGTCTTTCGTCCGAGAAAAAATAATGAGCAACCTTTTTGGACAAAACTCCGCCGCGGGAAGGTGGAACCTTGGCAAAGCCAATCTAGGGCTCCGACGGAGCTATTCTGTCGAGGAAACATCCCTTCGGGAGGGGGAAATCATCACGATCGTCATCACCATCAATCCTCTCACTGGGAGGGGGTCAATCTCCATCAACATCTTCACCAGCACCATCTCATCCCAAACCCTAGTTCATCTCTTGTATCCAATTTTTATCACAGAACCTCAGATTGGTACCTGTGGGTTGCTAGTAGTGTTGATTACTCCTTGTAGTTGATGCTAGTTGGTTTATTTGGTGGAAGATCATATGTCCAGATCCTTTATGCATATTAATACCCCTCTGGTTATGAACATGAATATGATTTGCGAGTAGTTACGTTTGTTCCTGAGGACATGGGAGAAGTCTTGCTATAAGTAGTCATGTGAATTTCGTATTCGTTCGATATTTTGATGAGATGTATGTTGTCTCTCCTCTAGTGGTGTCATGTGAACGTCGACTACATGACAATTCACCATTATTTGGGCCTAGGGGAAGGCATTGGGAAGTAAAAGTAGATGATGGGTTGCTAGAGTGACAGAAGCTTAAACCCTAGTTTATGCGTTGCTTCGTAAGGGGCTGATTTGGATCCATATGTTTCATGCTATGGTTAGGTTTACCTTAATACTTATTTTGTAGTTGAGGATGCTTACAATAGGGGTTAATTATAAGTGAGATGCTTGTCCAAGGAAGGGCTGTACCCAAGCACCGGTCTACCCGCATATCAAATTGTCAAAGTACCGAACGTGAATCAGATGAGCGTGATGAAAACTAGCTTGACGATAATTCACATGTGTCTTCGGGAGCGTTTTCCTTTATATAAGAGTTTGTCCAGGCTTATCCTTTTCTACAAAAAGGATTGGTCCATCTTGCTGCACCCTATTTACTTTTATTACTTGTTATCCGTTACAAATTACCTTATCACAAAACTATCTGTTACCGATAATTTCAGTGCTTGCAGAGAATACCTTAGTGAAAACTGTTTATCATTTCCATCTGCTCCTCGTTGGGTTCGACACTCTTACTTATCGAAAGGACTAAAATAGATCCCCTATACTTGTGGGTCATCAGGGAGTTGGGAGTAGGGGTGGAGGTGGTGCCTCTGGCTAGTCCAGCAGCCTTCCAGCTGGACCCCGGCAGGCTTCCTCGTGGGATGTAGCTTCGTTCGCCCTGTCGCGTCCTACTGGCCCTGGTGGTGGCGATTGGCGGGTCGCCTCCACCGGTCTTTTCACCATCGCCTTCGTCTGCACCCTCCTACTCCCGCTGGACTACCTCTCTTGGAGCCCGACAGGGTCAAGCTGTTCTTCTACCCAGGTGCTCCTTTTTCCCTCTCACCTCTTGCCGTAGTGCCTAGGAGGAGCGGGGCAGGAAAGGACATCACGGGGCACTTATCTTTTTTCAAACTTAAATGTGTAGGCACTTGCCAAATTTTAGTTCAAATTGTGTAGTCTCTTGAATTCATGTTTGTGTCATGTAAGGTCAGTCCTTGTTTGATCAGCATTAGTGAAAAATATGAACCTTGCTAGGGACTCGTGCATGTAATATGTCCATCCAGAGGTGGAATGCCTCTATACTTTTAAGTAAAAATGTTTTCCCCAGGAGGCTACCCTGCCGGTACCCTTAGTTTTGCTTCCATGGGGTTAGGCCTACTAGGTACAAAACGCGAAGAGGGACTGGCCCCCAATCTTTTTTCATCAAAGGCCACTGCGACCATCCTAACCGAAGCAATGTTCGAGTCAAGGGATGGGAGCACTTAAGTTTCAAAAAGCGGCGAGGGTTTCTTATGCACAAGTCTTCACTTACAGAACATGTATGGATAAGAGAAAGAACTTATCTGTTTGGCTTGCCGGAGATCGCACTGTAGGCTCATCTTTCCATCTCCTCTTGGAGACCAAGTCCTCGACAAAAGCCTGCACTTTATGCAGATGGAAATGATGCCAAATGCTATCTTATCTAGATGAACGTGTGATGCTCATGAAATTCTTATGCATGCATGCAACTTGTTCGGGCCCCCCAGCGCTTCATTTATTTCTCTATTGCTCAGGGTGTGCGTCTGGGTTTGTACGAGGGGTTACATGCAACTGAGGCAAGGCCTGTACAAAAGGGTGGTTGTCGGGCTTACATGCAACTGAGGCAAGGCCTGTACAAAAGGGTGGCTGTCGGACAGGGTCCGACTGCCTTACGGGTAGAACTTGCGGAGATACTCAATATTCCATGAGTTTTGCAATTTAGTGCCATCTCCGGCCTCCAGATGGACTGTGTCAGGCCTGGTGACTCGTACTACCTGGTAAGGGCCTTCCAACTTCGGGGTCAACTTATTTGCACCCTTGGCAGACTGAATGCGCCTAAGTGCAAGGTCACCTTCCTCAAAACAACCAAGCACGAACCTTGCGGATGTGATAGCGACGTAGGGCTTGCTGGCAGCATGTAGCACGCATAGCAGCCCGGATACGGTTCTCCTCGAGAAGCATAGCATCATCACGCCGATGTTGATCTTGCGCTACTTCATCGTAGGCAAGCGCTTGAGGTGACCCGTAAATGAGTTCCATGGGGATAATTCCTTCCACCCCATGGACTAGGGAGAAGGCAGTCTGCCCGATAGGTCGATTTGGTGTCGTTCTAAGGGACCAAAGAACCACCAGCAGCTCGTCGATCCATCGCCTACTGCACTTCTGCAGCTTATCAAATTTCTCGTCTTGAGTCCTCGCAACACTTCAGCGTTCGCCCTCTTAGCTTAGCCATTGCTTCTGGGATGTGCAACAGAGGAAAATGATATCTTGCTTTCGAGGGCATGAACATATTGTATGAATGCGCGTCTTGTGAACTGGGTACCGTTGTCGATGATGATTCGGGCAGGGACCCCGAAGCGACACACCAATCCTTTCAAGAACTTGATAGCTGACTGAGCAGTCACCTTTCTCACGACTTCCACTTCCAGCCACTTTGTAAACTTGTCGATGGCAACAAACAAGAATTCAAAGCCCTCGGCAGCTCAGGGAAAAGGGCCTAGGATATCAAGGCCCCAGACCGAAAATGGCCATGACAAAGGGATTGTCTGAAGAGCTTGAGTAGGCAGATGAATGTTCTTGGAATGGAACAGGAAGGCATCACATTTGGTGACTAGCTCGACCACATCTTGTTGGGCTGTGGCCCAATAGAATCCATGTTGGAATGCTTTCCCAACAAACGCCCTTGATCCGAAGTGGGAGCCACACATGTCTTTGTGTATTTCTGCCAGCAGTTCCTACTGTTTGGCCTTCTTCTGTATGGTGTGTCCTCGACAAATTGATACATACTGGCCCTCCGGGCTATTCTTTCAGCTTCTTCTTTCTCTTTGGGAAGTTCCCTGGTTTGGAGCCTGGGGCTCGGCAACAAGGACTAGCGGCACCTCCCATTTGCGGGAGCGCATTCCTCAACTATGGGGACCAGTGGCCCAGCAAGAGGGTGCATCCCGGCAATCAAAGGGGAGTTGTTTCCGGCAGGGTCCCTGCTAGTAGCCCCGATAAGCTCTATCGGGAGAGGCTTACCAGAGTCCAGTTTCCTCCTCCTTTGGGCCATTGTTGCCGGCGATACGGAGGGCTGAGTAATATGGAGAACAAAAGTTCCTAGTTCCACAGGAAGCTTTTGCATAGCGCACTTTGATAGATTATCAGCAATGTTGTTTTTTGCACGGGGTAAATGTTGTATTTGCAATCCGTCAAACTGCTCCTCCAGTCTTCTCACTTCTTCAACATATGCCTCCATCAATGGACTTTGGTAATCCTTGTTGACTTCTCTCACCACAAGTTGTGAATCTCCTTGAATGATCAGCTTCCCGATTCCCAGTTCAGTGGCAATCCTGAGCTCGGCAAGGAGCCCTTCATACTCTGTTGTATTGTTGGTCGCCTCCTCCCGAGGAAAATGCATCAGGATGACATTCTTCAGGTGCTCTCCAGTGGGAGCAATGAGAAGTACGCCAACCCCTGCACCTTGTAGGGAGAAGGCACCATCGAAATATATGATCCATTCTTGGGGTGCTTCCTTGCCAGGAATTACTATTTCCAGCACTTCTCCATCAGGGGTTGGCGTCCATTTTGCAATAAACTCTGCCAATGCCCTGCTCTGAATCATCGAGGTGCTTTCAAATTTTAGGCCAAAGCTGGATAACTCCAATGTGCACTCCACTATTCTTCTGGCAGCCTCAGCATTTCGGAGTATGCTTTGTAAAGGAAAGCGGGTGACAACTGCGATCTCATGGGATTGGAAGTAGTGGCAAAGTTTCTTTGAGGGCATGACAAGGCCAAAATTTAACTTTTGACCACCAGAGTACCTGGATCTAGCCCCCTGCAATAGGGAGCTGGCGAAGTACAATGGGCACTGCACCACGTTCTTCCTTGACGTGTCCTTGGGGTTGTTTTCGCTGTCGTGCTCTTCTTTGTCCTGATCCATATCTGGCCTTGCCGGGCTGTTCTCACTCTCCCCCTGGAAGGGACACTAGCTGAGGCTGCTGCTTCTGCCATTTCCTGCTGCGCCACTAGTGCTACACTAACCACTTGATTAGTTGTCGCTAGATATAGCAGCAACGACTCTTGTGGTTTCAAAGCAACCAAAGTAGGTCTTCAAATCTTGCCATGTTGTATCTGCTTCCTGGGTCCACTTCATGGGTCCTGCCTTCTTCAAGATCTTGAAGAACGGCAAGGCACGCTCGGCAGACTTGGAGATGAATCTGCTAAGTGCGGCAATGCACCCTATTAAATGACTTACATCCTTAACTGTCTTAGGTTCCTAAATATGCTTGATAGCCTTGATCTGATTGAGGTTGGCCTCTATCCCGCAATGGGACACAAAGAAACCAAGTAGCTTACCCGAGGGAACGCCAAACACACACTTCTTTGGGTTTAGCTTCAAGTTGATCTTGCGCAGATTAACAAACATTTCTTCTAAATCCTGGATGAGGGTTGATCTGTCCTTTGTCTTGACCACAATATCGTCCATATAAGATTCAATGTTCCTGTGTAACTGTGATTCAAAACCAATCTGGACTGCTCTTGCAAAAGTGGACCCGGCACTCTTCAAGCCGAAAGGCATGCGCACAAAGCAGTATGTGCCACATGGGGTGATGAATGAGGTCTTCTCTTCGTCTTCCTTGGAGATAAAAATCTGATGGTATCCAGTGTATGCATCCAGAAAAGAGAGCAGATCACATCCTGAAGAGGAATCCACAATCTGGTAGATGCGTCGCAAGGGGAATGGGTCCTTCAGGCAGTCCTTGTTAAGATCTGTGAAATCTATGCAAAGCCTCCATTTTCCGTTAGCTTTGCATACGACCACTGGGTTTGCTAACCATATTGGATGCAGTACTCCACTGACCAAACTAGTTGCCTAAAGCTTCTTGATCTGTTCTACAATGAATTGATGCCGCTCCAAAGCTTGCTTTCGGACCTTCTTGCTTGACGGGTCAGGCATGTGGGCAGACATCAAGGTGGTGCTCGATTACCTAGGAACACTAGGGATATCAGACGATTGCCAAGCAAACACATCGATATTCGCCCGTAGGAAGGCAACGAGCACGCTTTCCTATTTGTCATCAAGGGTGGCACTGATAGTAAAGGTACCATCAGCGCCAGCCAGCCCTGCCGGGACCTTTTTCACATGAGGTGGAGCAGCCTTGGTCTCTTGCTGTTGGAACTCTTCGGGAAGTCATCAACATGCGCAGCATACTCCGAAGAGGTACGCTTCTCAGATTCCTTACTGGTGTCCCTGCTATCCTTCCTCTTTCCTTTTATTTCTTTGGCGGGAACTGTGGCTTCCACGGCCTCTGCCGCGATAGCATCCCGGTACATCTTATCCACGCAAATAATTGCATCCTTCTCGTCTGACGGAATGGAAATGACTCTCACCAGCCCTGGCATCTTCAAAGTGTTGTAGGCATAGTGGGATGCCGCCATGAATTTTGCCAGAGATGGGTGTCCAAGGATTCCATTATACAGTAGGGGGTTCGACCACATCAAACACAACCTTCTCAGTCCAGTAGTTCAACTCTCCTCCGAATGTCACTGGCAACGTGATCTGTCCCTTAGGATAACTCCTTCTGGGGTTGATTCCTTGAAACGTGCCTGTGACTTTGAGTTCTTCCTATGCTATCTAAAGTTTGCTGATAACCTTTGGGGAAATAAGATTCAACCCGGCCCCGCTATCAACAAACATCTATTTGACTTTGAGGTTATGGATCGTTGGTGAAACCAACAATGGCAAGCATCCTACAGCGGTGGTGCGGTCAGGATGGTCCTCTTCGTCAAAGATGAAGGGCGTGCTTGACCACTTGACCTGCTTCCAAGACTCTATCGCTGGCTCCACGACATTGACCTCACGCGCCCACCATTTAAGTTGGAGGTGAGAGGAGTGCAAAGATGCACCTCCATCAATCCACAGGGCATTAGTGGCCTTCTGGAATTCCTGCTCACTGGTTTCCTCTTCATCCCCTCCATCACTTTCACCATTGCAATCTTACCTATCTTGGCCCCTGGCAGGTTTTCCTTGGTTCCGAAGAACCTTGCCGGGGCAATTTTCTTGACCTCGCCGGCCCTTTCCGCCAGCGCCAATCTAACCTTTCTTGTTATCATGCTTCTCATATTAAGCCCTCGGCTTCTTAACAAGCTGCTCAACCTAATGACATTCCTGGAGATCGTGGCCCTTGGTCTGATGAATCTTGCAGTATGGCCCATCACCTTTTCCAGCCATCTCGGCAGCCGCAACCTCCCAGCATTAAGTGCACACGGCAACTTCCTTGCCAAGGGCTTCGGCCGTAGCCTTCTTGCCGGTACTAGGCGTGCCCGATCCTTCAACGGTCAGTACTACTTTATCCTTACGCTTCCTATTGCGCTTCTTGTTCTTCTTCTTCTTACTGGTGGCCTCATCATCATCTTCTGAGTCGACGTCAACGCCATCCTCTTCTACGGGGAGTTCCCTCCGATTCTCCACCCGAGCACACTTGTCCACCAAGGTGTAAAGTTCCTTCACAGTCTTGGGCAATCGAACATTCATCTTGGAACGTATCCGACGGTTACGCACGTTGGATTGGAACGTAGCTATCACAGCTGCCGGGTGTATATCTGGAATATTCCTGTGGACTCGGCTGAACCTCTGCATGTAATTCCGCAGAATCTCCCCTTCCTTCTGCGGGAGAAGTTGCAAATTGCTGGTCCATCCTGTTTCTTGGTGGCCGCCCGTGAAGGCCCCGAAGAACACATGGCACAGGGCAGCCCAGGTCGTGATGGAGTTCTCTGGCAGATGCATCAGACAAGACCTCATGTTTGGCTTGAGCGCCAAAGGGAAGTAGGTGGCAAAAACCTTCTCATCTCTTCCCCTAGCATCTTGAAGAGCGATGGTGTAGATGCTCAAAAACTCTGCCAGGTTCAGTCTCCCATCATACTTCTCTGGAATCTCTAGCTTGAACGTGCGAGCGGATGGCCAACAGACATGTCGTAGCTCACAGATGAAGGAAGGGCACCCAGACTCGAAAGGCAGGTACCTACCTCTGCCGAACGTGGTCTTGTCGATGTTGGGGCCATCGTGCCCATTGGACAGGTGGTGGCCGTCGCGGCGTCGCTAGATGATGAGACGCGCGCCCTCCATCTGCCCGTCCTCCAAGGCTTGCTGTCAGCCTCGACGTGCTCAAGGATCGGATGAAGCCATCGAGACATCATCAAGCTCTTGGTCACATGGCCCTTGCGCTGGTTGCCGTGGAGGGGATTGCACCTTGGGGGTGGCCCCTTCCACAGGGCCAACAACGTGGGCCGCCATCGTCGTCTGGGGAGGCCGTGGCGGGCGAGCTTGTTGTGAGCCTCCAGCCTCGGCAAAGCCAATCAGACTTAGAATGATGGCTCTCCACTCATCCATCTGATCAGCTGCCGGCGGAAAGCTCAGCAGCAGCTGGGCCCGTGCCATGGCCTCCGAAGTGGTGCTTGGCATTGGTAATGGTGATGTAGACCGCAGCGTCGCATGACTCATGACGGTGCCGGTGGTGGCTGCTCCGGGCTCCCATTGTCGGGAGCTAGTCGCTGGGATGGCAAGGTGACGAGGTGATGGTGCGCGGGGGCCAATGAATCCGTTCGGAGCATTTGCCAGGTCAATTTGCTCTGGGGTGGTGCATGTCCTACGACCGTGCCCACGGCAAGGGCGGCCGTTGCAATTCGCCTCGAGGCGAACTTCACCGCCATGGCTATGCCCCTCGGCCAGGTCGGTAGGGACAGAAGGAATAATCTCTTTACCAGTACCTCACATAGCATGGTCGTTGGGATGTTGTTGGTGCTGTCCTTCGACGATGCCTCGTGCTCCTACTTCGGCTGCGGGGGAGGTGGTACAATGCCGCCTACGCCGACCACGTCTCCCGCAGTGCATCCTCATGCGCCTCTACACAACTCGCGGCATCGGTGGTCGCCGGCGGCGGGGCCTTCAAGGTGGACGGGTGAGCTATGACACCGGACTTCTTCTTGGGCGCCATAGTCGATGGAGCCGTCGATGATGAAAATGGCGATGAAGATGACGCGCTGCTTATGCCCTCGGGTTCGTGCAAGTGATCCCCCTACCTGGCGCACCAAAGATGTTGTGTGAAACCACGGCCACCTATGGGGCCATGAGCCCCTTTTGGTTCTGTGGGGGATGAGCACATTGCAAAAAGAGCGGAGAAGCGTAACACAGCACGACACAGATCACACGGGCAGTTTTACCCAGGTTCTGGCCGTCGCGAGGCGTAAAACCCTACTCTTGTTTTGGTGGATTGATGGTGGAAAATGGTGGAGAAAGGCGGCACTCCTTCCCGGCAGGGTTGCCTCGGGGCGAGAGTGGGTACGCGTGTATGAATGTGTGAGGGTCCGAATCCTTTCTATGGCTGCCATGGGATTCCTATTATAGATCATGGGGTCACTACAGTGGCAAATCGGTCTTTACATACTGATTAGATAGCAAATAGTGCTATCTTACCCAATTCCGCAGGCTGACAGATGGCATTAACTGCGCCGCTCAATGTCACATCACAACTCGCCCGGCAGGCCCTACTAGGCTGTTTTGCCAGCTTCGCGCCTGCTTGTTGGACACGTCTAAGGACGTGTGTCGCTTGGAGGTATTTTCTGTAGGATGTGGCTGCCATGTCGCAGGGAGCATCCACTTGGTCACTTAGGAGCTTGACACCACACTAATCAACGATGTGCGTCGCTGTGAGGTGGTGTGGTTAAGTGGTTTGCCTTCGTGAGCCCCGGCAGGCCTGCCGGGGCAATTATGGAGGCTCGTTTCTAGGGTAACCCCAACCTCTCCAGGCTCGCCTTCCCGGCAAGGGAGGTTCTTCTCATAGTGGTATGTCTAGTCTTCTTGACCGGCAACAAATCTCTCGCGCTTTGATCTGATCTTGGTGCTATAATCTTGTTCTTGGGCCTATGCACAGTCTGGGCAATAGACCCAGGGTTTGTTGCACCGACAACATTGTACTTGAGACAAACAGATCACTATATCGCGTTGCTTCTCAAAGTGGGTCTGTCCGACTCGGTGATCTCCATCCCGAGTCCATACTATCGGTTTAGCATCTCCATGCTCATGACTTGTGAAACATAGTCATCAACCGAATCGTATACTAGTCAAGGGTATGCGTATGCAGAACCTTATCAACTAGGGACCATTAGTGTCGGGGTTGTGGTGTGACACATGCCAAGGGATGGCTAATCATGGAGAGGGACAAGAGTACGTCGTCAGGCTCTATAAGCGGGAGTCAGCGAGATCGCGTACGCCTGCGAATATTACCCAGGTTCGGGGCTCTCCTAGGAGATAACACCTCTAGTCCTGCTCTGCGGAGTCTCTGCATGATCACTATCTCAACAATGGTAGGTACAAGATTGCTCCTTGAGCTGTTTTGCTAGAGGAGGAAGAAGAACAAGGCTAGCGCTACTTCCCCTCTCTACGTGTCTGTCTACTAAGGTTCTAAACCCTTTGCATGGGTGGCCTGGGGGGTTTATATAGGCCTATCCCCTAGGGGTACAATGGTAATCTAGCCGGGGATAGGACCCGACCGTCAGTCTCTCTAGACACCGGCTTCTCCGCCGGCTACTAGGGCCCGCCGCTTGGTGTGTCCCACCGGCGGTCGTGGACTCTGCCGACAGGCCGTGCCCGCCGCTTGCGGGTCTGGTTGATCACTCCGCACTATAGCCTTGCTACTGATGATGGATGCTTTGTCGGGGGAAGCATGGCTACAGTACCGCCGCCTGGCGGGCGTTCACTGTAGCCATTTCCTGTCTCCTCTTGTTAATGACGCACAGACTTTGAGGGGGGAAGGGGTCGCATGCTGGGAGGCGGGCCGCCCCCGTTGCCGCCTTCTGGGGTTTTGCCTCCTTCTAGAACTCACCAATAGGTAGGGCCTGCCGCCTGCGGGCCGTACCGATAGGCCGTCGTGGGAGCATAGCTCCCTAGGTAGTAGGTGATGTCATGGGCAACGTGGCTATAGTACCCTACCGGGTGGGGGGCATCCGCCAGGTGCCCGTACTATAGCCGTGCTCAGCCCAGGATTCAGTGGTGGAAGGTTTCACTATAGCCATGCCCCATCCCGTCGTAGTTATGTTGGGTGCAAACTTTGAGGGCTCGAGGGGGCACCTGCTAGAAGACGGCGGCTTTATAGCCACCTTTTGGTATTTTTCCGCCTTCTAACAGCCAACCACTTGAACCAGCCGGCTCAAAGATGTAGTCGCTCATCCGGGAAGTGTGAGGGGCGCAGTCGGCCCCGATGTCTTGAAATACAATTGGGAGCTGATGAGGCTATCCGTGGTCATTTACTCCCATTGTAGTCCTCGAAGCTGGTGGGGCACTGTGCCTGAAAAGGCCAGGAGCTCGGACAGCTTCCTACCTTGAGTTGTCTGGTCAATTTACTTCATCAATCTTCTGGAGGCGCCGACAGCTAGGCGCCGGCCACGACCATGTTGGCCGCCTGGTGAATTCGAGACGTCGTGATGGGGGCCGAGTGGCATGCCCACCGGGTGGTAGGCTTGCCACCCGGTGCTTGCCCGCGACGTGGTACCAGCAGGCCAGGCTGGCCTACCAGCCCACACATGCGACGGGATGTTGCCGCAGGCCGGGGCCCGCCACTACAGGTCCTCGGCACATGCGCGGATCCACTGCGGCCAAGGCGGGTGGTTGCACTTCCGCCCGCAGTTAATGCACACTTTTACCGCGCGATAAACGTGGGGTCATGGGGGAGTTGGCGTAGTTAATCCCATGACCCCCACATCATGCCCCCTCGGCTCCGTCGCCAGGGGCTATAAGTAGGGGGAGGAGGGGCGGTAGAACGCACATGCGCCCTCCTCTCCCATTGATGTCTTTCTTCTTCCTCTCCTTCTTGCTGGAGTCACACCCCTTCCTCTAGTCGAGGCGCTGCAGCAGCTCGCCATGGTCGGGCGCCCTCACTCCGCAGCTTCCTTGCTCTGTCGCGGATTAACCTACTCGTCGCCGTGGTGTGCCTCCGTTTAGCATCCGCACTCATGGCGCACGAACGGGCCGGCGACTGGGACGGCTCCAACACTCATGAAGACCACCTCACCTTCCTCCACCGGACACACCGGCTACCTCGTGAGGCATGTGTAAGGGTGCGTGTTCCTCCAGAGGCGGAGATCTCGCCGGCGCCGGAGGACCGCGAACGCGTCGTCTTCCGGTCGCACTTTCTTCACGGCTTCGGCCTACTGACAAGCTGCTTCTTCCGCTCCTTTCTTTCTTTCTACAAAGTCCAGCTGCACCACCTCACGTAGAGGGAGTATGCCTAGGTAGCCTTTGTCACCCTCTATGAAGGCTACCTAGGCATACTCCCCACCCTTGAGCTCTGGGGGAGTTATTCTACCTCAAGCCGGGTACCGCTGCCAAGAATGAGGCGGCCCAGTGCGGAGCCTACGTTGCAGTGCGGCGGTCAGGTTTCGGGGTCCGCTTCCCAGCCCTCTCGTTGCTCCAGTCGGCCAAGCTATGGCAGAGATCTTACTTCTACGTGAAGAACGTCCACCCAACAGAGGACTACATCAACCTATCGGATTATACAGCCGACTCGCCGGCTGAGCCTCGCACCAATTGGCAATTTTGACCGAAGACCCTATCGGCTGCCTCCTCTGCCGCTCTTGCCTGGCTTCAGGTGATGACGGAGTCGAAGGGCCTCAAGGCCTTGGAGCTGCTGACCTCCTTTGTGGCGCGCCGAGTGCTTCCCCTCCAGTCCCAGCCCCACATCATCAGCCATATGAGCGGGCACCGGGACCCATGCCGGATGAGCACCAAGGAGATGCCGGACATGGAGGTCATCCAGCTGGTAAATTACTTCTCCAACTGCAAGATCTCGGAGAACGAGTGGCGGTTCAGCAAGCCGCCATACAGTCATGCACACCCTCCACCTACAGTCAGTCTATTAATTTTTTTTCCTTTCATTTGTCCGTGTTCCTCTTTTGCCGCCTAACCAGTCAGCCATGGTGTAGATCCTCTCGACCTAGTCGGCTGCCGACGCCCTAGAGCCAGGTCGTCAATACCAGCTGGACTAGGCGGCGAGCGACGTGGACGACCCCGACAAGGAGGCGTCCGCCATGGAAGATGAGGACGTCACAGGTGGTGGTGGAGGTGGAGCAGGCGGCTCGTCGGCAGGCTGCCTTGAGGATTGGACGGATGATGACGAGGAGGACAACAAGCCATGCCATTCCCACGGGGCCGACAAGGCAGGCGTGAGTTCTTCGGCTATGCCGACTGCAACAGGCGGCGCGCCGAAGCGCCGAGCCGACGCCGGGTTATGCGACCGTTGGCAAAGAAGCCCAAGTCTTCGGTTGTCGCAACTAGGCGGCAGGAGGCCGCCGCGAAGGTGGCCGAACTCCAGAAGGCCCCGAAGCAACGCTCGGTGGTGTCTGCGTAAGCATTTTGGCCTTTCCGTTGTTGCTTTGCATTTGCTTTTCTTCTTTCCTTGCAAACTTTTTTCTCAGTTCTTCTTGTTTGGCACGAAATGCCCCCCCTCTCTCTCTCGAGCAGGCCCCATCCGCTTCGGTGATTGGGGAGGCAGGCGGCTCCACGGAACCCCGCCGTGTGGACCCGCTCACCGACCTCCAGGAGGAGACGGAGAGGAACGCGCGGGAGGCACGTGAGGAGTGGGAGCAGGCGGAGAGGTAGAAGGAGAAGGCGGTGAAGGCGGCATAGGCAGAGGTGGTGGCCAGGGAGCAGGCGGATGTAGAGGCCAAGGCTCAGAGCGGAGGAGGCATCCCACGACCGGACTGCAGAGCTCATCATCCTGCAATGTGTGGAGCCACCGGCGCCGACTGGAGGGGCTGGAGACGACCAGCCAGCCCCGGAGAGGGATGGCAGAGGCTCCATTGTCTTGGGGACAGAGGTGCCCCCGCATATGCCGACTGCCGACACCCAGAGCAGTCAGCCTGATGCGCCGCTTATGCCGCTAGTCGGTGGCGAGTTGGTGGTGGGTCCGACCCTTGCAGTTCGGACTCCGGTGCGCCGTCGTGCAGAGAAGGCGGCCTCAGCGCCACGGCTGTTGGAGATCAAGGATGCTAGCTCGTCGGCCCCTGATGCCGAGGCTACTAGCACCGCCCCTCCAGAGTGGACGCATGGTGGCGTGACGGGAATTCTGAATGCGTCCGTGCAGGACGTCCATGCCCGGTTCCAGGCCCAAGGCACCGCTCTCCAGTAGTACATGCAGGCATTCTTGGTGACTCGGACGGCCGTCCGGGTATGTTCCTTGATTCTTGTTTTTTGTTCTTGTAACCTTCCATGGGGGCGCGCCAGCGCACCCACTAGGTGTAGCCCCCGAGTTCCAGGCCGGCTGCTGAGTAGGCGGCTCAGAACTTAAAGGTAAGTTCCGAGTGTTGACTTGTTTTCTCTTTCGTGCAGTCGCCTTCAACTCACATGTCCAGGAGCTGGCCAAGCGGACCATTGACTTGGCCGAGAATCAGAGTAAGTACTCCGCCTTCTTTCTAGCGGGGGCATGCCAGCGCACCCGCTGGGTGTAGCCCCCGAGATTCGGGCCGACTGCTGAGCAGTCGGGCCAGATGTTCCGGCAACTACTTGTCCTCTTTGTTGATTGTTGATGTCTTTCCTTTCTTATCATTGTAGGGACAGCCACCGAACTGCAGCAGTGCCTGGGGGAGGCCCAGACCGAGCTGCGCACCAAGGAGGAGGAGTGCAGCAAGGCGGCCTAGGAGTGCAACCGCCTGACCAAGGAACTGGCGGATCAGGCGCAATGACACAAGGCGGAGCTTCAAAATCTGAAGGAGACAGAAGAATCCCTCTTGGCCAAGTTCGAGACTCAACTCTCGAACTGGGTCAAGAAGGAGAAAATCCTCGCCGACGACTATGGTGAGATCGAGGACATGATCGACGGTAAGTCCCTTTCTCCCTTTGGACAGTCACCAACCGTAGCGGGAGTCAGCTTCTAGCTTCTAATTTTTTATCTTTTTCTTGCGCAGAGTTCTTCCCGGGCTATGCCACCAGCGTCCACCAAACGCACCTCAGAACCTCAACGAGCAGCTTCTCGCTGTAGGACGCGTCTCCAGCCGGCCCACCGCATGCTCCGTCGCCTTAAGCACGCCGGGTCCCAGGTGCTGTCTGCCCTATGGCCAGAAGCCCAAGTGCCACGCACCCCCAGTCGGACTGCCGATAGGTTGGAGGTAGCAGTCAGCCGCTTTGAGGCTTGGAAGTCCCCGGGCCGACTGCCGCAGCCCCCGAGCCGACTGCCAATGTCCCCGGGTCGGGTGCGACTGCTGCAGTCCTCTTGCCTCCTGCTGAAGTCCCCGGGCCGCTTGCTGCAGCCTCCGGGCCGGATTCCGAAGTCCCCGGGCCGGTGCGACTGCTGCAGTCCCCGGGCCGGTGTGACTGCTGCAGTCCCCGAGCCACCTGCCGAAGTCCCCGGGCCGGCTACTGCAGCCCCTGAGTCGGATCTGACTATTTCGGGAGCAGCCGGTACGAAGAATGACTCTGATTCCGGCAAAGGCTTGATAGACAGCTTGCATAGGCACTGGAGGGAGATGCCGGCTGGTATCGCTTGCCAAGGCATCAACTTGCTCATTGTTAGCCTATGGCAAGTGAAGGAACTCGCACCCGTCAATGTATCCGTTGGTCTGCTGGATGAGGAAGCGGTAGCTCGCCATGTTTGCATTCTTGGCATTCTAATCGCTAGATGACTGCTGGACCACCAAGTCTAAGTCGCCGTAGCGCAGAATCCGGCAGATGCCAATCTCCTTGGCCAGGCGGAGTCCGTGTACGAGCGCCTCGTACTCGGACACATTGTTGGAGGCGGCAAAGTGAATTTGCAGCGTGTATCTGAGCTATCGAAGTGCATCCGCAAATGAGTGGAGTCCGGAGCTGGCGGCAGGTACTTGGTCTCGGCCCAGTCGACGAGGAAGTCGGCCAGTGCTGGGGACTTGATGGCGGCTGATGGACGCCAAGCAGCCGATTAACTTTTGGACATCTCACGGTCGGGTGGGTCTCTCCATCCGCTCAATGGCCTTGATCTTCACAGGGTTGCACTTGATGTCGTGTTCTAAGATGAGGAAGCCAAGGAGCTGGCCGGCTGGGACTCTGAAGACACACTTTTCTAGGTTGAGCTTGATTTGAAAACGATGAAGATTGTCAAAAGTTTCCTTGAGATCTTCTTGGAGGGTGCCACGCTTCTCCGTCTTCACCACAATATCGTCTATGTAGACATGGGCATTTCTGCCAAGTTTCTTGAGGAGGCACTTTTGCATGCAACGCTGAAAAGTGGCACCGACATTACTCGGTCTGAATGTCATGGTAAGGTAGAAGAAGGCTCCGAATGGTGTGATGAAGGCAGTCTTTAGCTGATCAGCAGGGTTCAGCTTGATCTGGTAGTAGCCAGAGTAGGCATCAAGGAAAGACAACAACTCGCATCCGGCTGTGGATTATATCACTTGATCAATCTGGGGCAGAGCAAATGGATCTTTGGGGCAGGCTTTGTTGAGGCTGGTGTAGTCAATACACATGCGCCACTTGTTATTCTTCTTCAGCACAAGGACTGGGTTGGCAAGCCATTCTAGAAAGAACACTTCCATAATGAAGCCAGCTGCTAAGAGTCGGGCTATCTCTTCACCAACAATCCTTCTTTTTTCTTCTGACAGGCGGCGGAGGGGCTGCTTGACTGATTTTGCATCTGATCGGACATGTAGCTTGTGCTCGGCAAAATCCATCGGAACACCCACCATGTCCTTGGGAGACCATGCGCAGATGTCCCAATTCGCATAGAGGAAATCAACGAGCTCGCTTTCCTATTTGCTATCGAGGTTGGTTCCCATGATAGCGTACCTCTCCGGTAGTCGGGGTCCAAGGGGATCTTCTTTGTTTCTATGGCCAGCTGGAAAGAACCCGGGGCCTCCGACTATTTTGGGTCTAGCGACAAGTCAGGTTGCTTGCGGGCCATGGCCACAATCCGTTCAAGGAGCTTCTTCTCAGCAGCAATCATGAGGGACTCGGCCAGCTGGCTGCGAGCAGTAGCATAGGCGGTCGACTTCTTGTAGTCACCGATTATAGTGATACTGCCATTGGTATCCGGCATCTTCATCTTGAGGTAGGCATAGTGCGGCACCATGATGAACTTGGCTAGAGCCGGCCAGCCTAGGAGCGCGTGGTAAGGGCCCTCTAGGTCGACCACCTCAAACCAAATTGGCTCGCGGCAGAAGTGATCTTTGCCTCCAAAGAGGACATCTATCTTGATCTTGCCGATTGGGGTGCAGGAAAGGCCAGGTACAATGCCATGGTAGACAGTCCGACTGGGATGGAGTTGTCTCTCTTTGATGTGCAATTTCTCCATGGTATTGCGGTAGAGGATGTTGATGCTGCTACCGCCGTCTATCAAGACTCGGGAGAAATGAGAAGCTCGCCTGTCTGTTGAAAAGGCGGCATCCAACACCAAGGCATAGGAACCCGGAGAAGGCATCACCTCCGGGTGGTCTGCACGGCTCTAGCTGATGGGCTTCTCGGACCAGTGCATGAACTTTGGGGCTTCAGAAGTGATAGCATTCACCTCCCTGTGTTGTTGATGCCGACTGTGCCTGTCGTGAGCCACACTGGTGAAGATGATGTAGGCTTCGTTTTCTTCGGGGAACTCATCTTGGATGGCGGCAATATGGTGGACCGCCGGTTGTCAATAAGGAGGGGCCGGCTGGCCGGCAGTTGGAGGCGGCAGTCCTTCGCCCTTGGCAATTTGGGTGAGCTAGTGGCATTTCCGGGTGGTGTGGTTGGATGGCTTCGCACTCCTGTAGAACTTGCATGGAGAATCGAGGGTTTGCTCATACGAGAAGGCGGGCAGCCAAGCAGGCTTGCCTCCCTTCTGATGCTTGGGGTCGGGCTGACCCTCCGGCTCCTGGTCTTCAACTGTCGCCACCTCCGGCTGGTGGAGGCTGGCTGCGAGGCCTTGCGCTTGTTGTCGTTTTGCTGTTGTCGCCTACAGTTATCACGAGCCGGCGTCTGAGGAGCTGGAGGGAGCACTTTCCCAGACGCGTCCACTCAGAGCTCCGACTTCATGGAGGAGTTGGCAGTGGGGTACTTGTCTGCTATGTCAGCAGTTCATCAAAGTGTGGCCGACTCGTCCCAGTGGAGTCGATGCTTGAGCAGGGTGCCCTCTTGGCACCTGGCAGTGAAGTATTCTATGGCTTGCACCTCGTGCACCCCTTCGAAGGAGTTGCGCAGCTCGGCCCACCGCGTCAGGTACTCGCAGGTGGACCCGGTAGCGTCCTGGACGCACAGAGAGAGCTGGCGAGGCTTGGGCGGCTGCTTGTAAGTGCCGGTGAAGTTGCAGATGAAGACTTCGGTGAAATCCAGCCAGCTGTTGATGCTGTAGAGCTTGAGGCTGTTCAGCCATGTCCTGGCCATGCCCAGGAGCATGAGCGGGATATACTTCACGGCAATGCGCTTGTTGCCGTTTGCTATGTTGACGGTGGTGGAGTAATCAACCAACCAATATTCCATCTTAATGGAGCCTTTGTACTTGGGTG
Organism: Triticum aestivum; assembly: GCF_018294505.1. Taxonomy (NCBI): domain Eukaryota; kingdom Viridiplantae; phylum Streptophyta; class Magnoliopsida; order Poales; family Poaceae; genus Triticum; species Triticum aestivum. The sequence goes on along the minus strand of NC_057803.1, from coordinate 395,290,525 downwards.
TATCTCGTAGAAACGAGAACCCTTTAGTGAAGGGCTCATCACGAATGCGGAGGCCGAAACAAGGCGGGCCGATTGCATCTTTTTCTTCTACTGGCAGGGATCGAGCCAGTCGGTCGATCCGATGGCGGGCATTGTTTTCTCCGACTCCTTCACGGGGGCCTAGCCGGTCTCCGAGAGTCGGGTGCTCAACAGCCGGTGGGGAGACGCGCCTCTCCCTACACGGGGGAAGCAGATGATCGCACTGTTGTTCGACTGCCCGACGGTGGCCATCTTGGTCATGCTTGATGGTGATGCGAGTCCAGCTGTGGCTTGCAGCCGGCTCTGGGTCTGTTCGGTCGAGGGCGCTGCCTAGTGGCGTCCGAGAGGTCGCACTGTCTTCTCAGCGCCCGGGGGGGTGGGGGTTCTCGGCATGCAGGCCGGGTTCTGCCATGCGGAGCCCTGGTTCTTGCTATGCAGCCGCGTCGCTCGTCACCCTCCAGTTAATCCAGTTCGTCTGCTGCCGCCTGGGCAGCATGTAGATTCTCCAAAGGCGTGGCGTAGACGGGGTGCTCAGCTCCCATCATGCTGGCGATGGCCGCGCCATGCTGCTGAACGGTGGCCAGCCGACTTGGCTCCACAGCAGCCGGCGTGCCGCAGACGGCGCGGTCGATCTCGCGCTGGTAGGCTTCGCTGAGGTGCCTCATGGCCGCTAGCTTCTGGGCGCTTTCGAGGAGTGAGACACGGAAAGCCTCCAATGTCGCTCCCTCTGCATTCTACACAATGGGCGCGGAGAAGCCCCGCACTGCTGCCTGCAGTGGGTCACGAGCAGCCCCATCGGAGGCTCCATCGTGGTTGATGACCAGCACCTCCGTGACGATGCTGGTGCTGGCATCACTGATCGTAGGAGGCAGCGGGTCATCGATGATCACCACATTGGTGGGGAAGGAATCGGGAGACACCATGCCGAAGTCGACGAACATCGGGTTGGTGGAGCCAACAGACTCTATGTTGAAGGCAGGCTCGTTGGCGATGTCGATCTTGCCAAGGAGGTCGACGAGGTAGCTTTCGGAGCAGGATGCTCCCACGCCGGGCGTAGGCTCGTCAGAGAGACGGATCCCGCCGACGAGGTCGGCGAGAGTGCTTGCGGCGCAAGTGGCTTCTACGCCGCGCAGTGTGTCGACACAGATGCCATCCTGCATGTCGGGCTGGCTACGTTTGCTGGGAAGGAAAAGGGTACCCGTCCAAAATGTGTTTCCAGACGATGGTCCACCTTGCCCCATGGTGGGCGCCAAATGTCAGGGTTGTGGTGCGACATATTCCAAGGGATGGCTAATCATGGAGAGGAACAAGAGTATGTCGCTGGGCTCTAGAAGCGGGAGTGAGAGAGATCGCGTACGCCTATGAATCTTACCCAGGTTTGGGGCTCTCCTAGGAGATAACACCCCTAGTCCTGCTCTACAGGGTCTCTGCATGATCACTATCTCAATAATGGTAACCACAAGATTGCTCCTTGAGATGTTTTGCTAGAGGAGTGTCTGATGTGGGGTTCCGGCAAACCCTTAAGGTTCGAACAGTGGGGTGCGCGCGAAGTCTTTCCCTCCCACCGATCTACGCCCTAGCTCAATAAGATCTCATGGACGAACTCGACGAACTCGCTACATAGAAAGACACGAGATTTATACTGGTTCGGGCCACCGTCGTGGTGTAATACCCTACTCCAGTGTGGTGGTGGTGGATTGCCTCTGGGGCTGATGATGAACAGTACAAGGGAAGAACCGCCTCCTGAGGTTGAGGTGTTCTTGTGAGTAGGCTCTCAATCGGGTTGGATCAAGCTAAGATCAGCCGCCTCTACTAAGGTGGCTAGCTCTGCCTATATAGACCCTGGTCCTCTTCCCAAATATCGAGCGGGAAGGGAACCAACAACGGCGGGCCAATTTGAAGGGGGATAGCTAGTACAAGCTATCCTGACAAAAATGGTCTTCGCCTGCGAAAAGCTCTGGTGGTGACGCAGTCTTGGGTTCCACGATGACCTTCATCTTGCCGTCCTCCTGGTCTTGGTCTCGTTGCACCGATATAGCAACCTTTGCCTAACGTCTCGATACTCTTCGCCTGCGCTGGCCTCCTTAGCACCAAAGAGGAAACAAGGACGTTGCGCGCGCAGCGCCTGCCTGGTGTCATGTGTCATGGCTCACGTCATGAGGGCCACGTGAGGTTTGCCCCGCCTTGATATCTCCGCTTCTCGTGAGCCTACCTGGCTACGCCACTCCAGAGGAGGCGTTGCATCGTCCGCCTCGCGAGGCTTTGACCCTCGCGAGGGTCTTGGATGCCTTGTTGATGAAGATGGGTCGTACGGCCTGCTGGCTTAGCCACGCCGCGGGCCGCAGGCAGGCATGTCTGGGGACCCTCGTTCCCAGGACGCCGATAGTAGCCCCCTGTCCCAAGGTGCGCTCGGGCTTAGCTTCGCGGCGAAGCCAAGGGCCAAGTATGGAGTGCCGCGGGCCCCAAAAAGCCTGCGGCCTCGATTGACGCGTGGTGGTTGATTGGCCGTGGGCGTCTCTGCTTCCCCACGCTGCCCTTGAATCCGCCTAGCTATGCGCCCCGCCTCTTACACAGTTGTTCTTCCTTCGCCACGCCCGGATCTTCCAATCTCCCTACTGCCTCGACGCCCCACTCCGGCTTCCCAATCTGACATGTGCTCCGCCCGCTTCACCACCATGGCGCCGAAACACACCAAAAAGGGGAAGAAACCTCTTCCCTCGCCAACTGCGCCTCCATCCTTCGAGCCAGTGCTCGGCCGGCCCCGGTTGCTCAATGACGAGGCCATGGACAAGGTGCGCCCCATGCTCGCCTCCAGTTTCAACGAGTGGAGAGAGACGCCGGCTTGGCCTGCATCTCACACCAGCATGGCTCAGGCAGTTACCGAGGTTCCGATCTTCATTGATGCCCTCTAGGCTGGCCTGATTCCTCCCTTCTCCGCCTTCTTCAACATGGTGCTCGAGCACTATCAGACCCACATGATCCATCTCGATCCTCAGGCCGTGACCCTTCTCGCTGTCTTCCCCTTCGTGTGCGAGGCCATGCTGGGCATCGCCCCCTCCGTGGCACTCCTCCGCCACTTCTTCTCGTTGCATCTCACTGGTCCCCGGCAGAGCTCAGGGTGCGTGGGTTTCCAGGCCGTGGCTGTGACAGTAAGTGCGGGGATCGACTTCGAGCTCCCTTCCTCCATGAGTAAGTTCCGTACGCGATGGGTGTTTGTTGACGCAGGCGTGCTCAACCCTCTGCTGCAAGCTCCGGTGGGGCATGCTATTCCAAACTCTGGCTGGGGTCATCAGAAGCTCACGAGCCTCTGCCTCACCCCCGTCTCGGCCAGGCTGAGGTGGTTGAAGGACCTTGGCATGACTGCGCCCATGGTGGTGAGGGAGTTCGTCAGGCGTCGAGTTGCTCCACTCCAGCGCCATTCTCGCCCGATGTGGGACTTGCTCAGCAGACAGGACAACATTAGGTTTCAGGAGGAGGGGCTTCCTCTCGCTGCGCAGTAGACAGTGCTCACGGTCCTATCAGGTGTCCCTCTGCTAGACGAGATGCCCAGGAACAGCTGCATGTTGTACCGCTGCAAGAACAAAGTCACATTTGCCGCGAACATGCCTTCCTTTGATGAGTGGGGGCTACACCCAGTCAGCTTGGTGGGGCCCCATGAGAACCATATCATCGTGGTCCCCTTCTTCGCCGCCAGCGCCGGGCTCGCCCCAGGTGACGGTGCGGGACAATGAGCCGCGACGGGGGCCGGTGACTCAGGTGCTGAGGAGCACATGTCGGGGGGTGATCCGGGGGTGTTGTCCTCGGTGGCCCGCGACCCCCTCCTAAGGCGTCGGTTGCCAAGGAGATGCAGCATGTGGCTCCCGAGACAGAGGCTCCAGGAGCCTCGGGAGGTTGCAGTGGGAAGGAGCTGGGCTGTTTGCCTCAGCCCGGCTCCCCTGAGGTCATCCCTCTTGGGTCTTCTTCGGCTCCGCCGCGCACCGGCTGTCAGGTCCAGCGCTTCGGTCGCCTTTGTGTGGACTTCGAGGAGCTCCGCAAGATGAAGGGATCCCCCAGTGGTAGCAACATCTTTGGGCCATTGAAGCGACGGAAGTACATCGCTATTGATGCATAAGTACCTTGTCACCGTGGCTTTTGCATGTGGTCTTCTTATCCTGACGCCTGTCCTCCAGGGCTCCTTCTACTGAAGTTGTTGCATCTCCCAAGAGGCGGCCTCCTCCTTCATCAACTCCCCCGTCAGTCAGAGGAGCATCCCCGCCTTCGGGATGCGCTGAGTCCGTGGTTTGGCTGCCCCTCGCCCACGGTCTGGCATGGTGCTTGGCGGGCGTGCCCAAGACTCCTACTCTGCTCATGAGCAGTTGCTGGCTGACCTTGGTCTTTGGTTCCTCTTCAAGCAGCGAGCCTCGATCAGCTTGGGCTCCTCGCGAGGATGGGCTAATGTCAGTCACGACGCCAGCCCCCAGCCCCTAACAAGGAGGTGGCGCGCCACTTGATGCTCCACCCGCCGCCCCCGACGTGGAGGACGAGGCCGGTCGAGCGTTCGAGCTTGAGCGCGGGCGCAGCATAGTCTGCCACGAGCTCTTCCAGGAGGCAATGGGCGCGATGAGCCGCATTGGTGAAGAGCTTGCTGGTGTGGACTCGCGTCTTGAGGCTGAAGGTCTTCGGTTGGTGGAGGAGCGGCGCAAGCTGTGAGTGGCCATCAACCTTGGTCGCTATCACTACGACCTTGAGAACGTGAAGGCCGAGGCGTCCCTCAAGATTGCCAATGAGGCCCGCTCGTAAACTTTGGAGAAGCCCACGAGGCCGATCGCCGCTGCGAGGTTGTAGAGGAGCGCATGTGGGGGCTTCAGGCCTGGAGCGCGTCCCTTGAGCAGCAGGTGGAGGTGCGCGAGGCCACTCTTGCATCGCTGAGGGGGACGCCCACGAAGGAGGAGGAGGTCCGGCAGCGCGAAGAGACGCTGGCTCTAGAAGCCATGAAGTGCAGCCTCAAGCTCGAGCGACTGGAGACGAGGGAGCATCAAGTCGCTCAAGCAGAAGATGCCGTCGGGGCCCGCAAAGCCGGAGTCGAGGAGGAGGTCAATCGAGGGTGGCCCAGGTTCACGCGGATCTGGAGGGCAGGTACGACTTGAAGCTGAAGCTCGCCGGCCTGGAGGGTGCGGGCAGGGCCGCCACCCTCAGGCCCAGGTTGGACGAGGCCGAGAGGCGTGCGGAGGCCACAGCCGCCGCCCTGGTTACGGTGCTGGCGGACTTGGCCTCCACCCGCGCTGAGCTGCTTTCCATCCGGAGATGAGTTGACGACGCCAAGGTCGTCGCTCGGCAAAACAGGGAGGAATTGCTCCAACGCCGAATGCTGAAGCGCGAGCATGCTCCTATGCTTCAAGACCTTCGGAACAAGGCCAACACCGCCCTGGGTTACATCTATGATGAAAATGACCCGGCCCCTCACTCTAATGACTATGCCAGCCACCTGATCTTTTTCACCGAGGTGGTGACGCGCCTGGAGGCTCAATCTGCCAGAGCTCGACAGCTTGTGGAGGAGAGGGGTCGTGGCCTGCTTCAGTGCGCCTTCTCCCGCATCTTCAGCCACCATCTAAATGCCGACCCCAGCTTCGACTTCGATGCCGCCATTGCCCCCGTACCCATGGCCGTCCGGGGCGACCTGGCATGTTGGGTAGAGGACCATGTCGACGCGTTGGTCAGGGCCTTCACCTCGGAGAATGACATGGTGATGGTCGTCGCAGACGAAGGTGACATGGTCAACAATGGTGATGGGGGCGTCGCCGACGGGGGTGATGATACCGACGAAGATGACAAAAACGCGAGTGACGCATCCGCAGGTGATGTAGCGAGTGATATCTCTGGTTGATCTCGTGTTCTCCTGTTGTTTCATCCTGCACGCAAAACTCGGGTGTGGCCCTTGGAAGACTTGTGAGAGCATTTTGAGAGGGGGAGCCCCTTGCGAAAGCAAATTGCAGTTTTTACTTTCCTATGTGATGTGGGTATATGTCCTCGTGAGCTCATGAAGCTGGGGGTGAGCTCCCCGACGTGGTTTACCTTAGTCAGCACCAGCTAAGGGCTGGGTCATGAGGCAACGAGTTCCTGAGAATCCTGCGAAGCTTATCGCCCCGTTTGAGGGGGGGCCCGTAAGCGGTGAGCACCAGGCGTAGTGCTAGTGCGTGCTTGATCAGCATGTGCTTTGCGTGGGAAAGGCGATGGACATGAGTTCCAAACCAAACAAGATCCAGAAGGCAAGAAACGGCTCGAACGAGAAAAGGCACCCCCTGCGTGCATCGATAAAAAATCAGCTTCAACTCAAGTCCAGATCCAGAAAGCAAAGCCACAGAAAGAGAGATCCAAAGCAAATGGCCGCGTCCGGCACCTAGTCTAGTCTTCGGGTCTTCAAGTATTCTCACCAGCGCGGAGCTAAGTGATGCCACTAGGCGTAGGAGGGAGCCCCTGGGCCTGAGGCCGGCGGTCCTGAGACTCCGGGGCGTGTACAACCCCAACTCATTATTATGCGAGAGTATCACGGGCAGCAAGCTTCACAGGCACCGGGCCTTCTTCACAGGTACCGGCCTTGCCTCATATCGCCAGACGAGGGCCCCGCCTTGTGCCACCCTCGACCTCCTTTGAGCCGACCGGTCACCAGGACGACACAAAACAAGGAAAGGGGGACGCCAGCGGTTCCCTCGGCGACCACGGGTCCTCTGGCAGGGGAAGGGTTGTTGAAGCCACCCCGACAGAGGGCCTACCTCTGGGTGTCCCCTGGTTTCGCATGCCTTGGGGAGGGGCCTTGCTCCTGGCTCCCTCCCGGCGGCCCCCAGCGTGTCTCCCTTGTTGGAACGGGTGCCGCCATGCCGGGGTTGTCGATCGACGCTGCAACCTGATTCATCTACAACCCATGGTTAGCATAAGCCTGTTCCTGACAGATTAGCGGTACGCTGTATTTTATGGGTACTCTTGCTTCAAGAATTTGATTTACATATAACTAATAGAAAAGGAGCTGAGAACCCCGTAGCTGATAACTTGTCTAGGCTTGAAAATGTGCTTGATGGCCCACTACCTATTGATGATAGTTTTCCTGATGAGTAGTTAGCTGCAATAAATGTTTCTCATAACACTCCTTGGTATGCTGACTATGCTAACGACATTGTTGATAAATATTCACCACCTAGCTTTACATATCAACAAAATAAAAAATTATACTATGATTTAAGATATTACTTTTGGGATGACCCACATCTATATAAAGAAGGAGTAGATGGTATTATTAGACGTTGTGTACCTAAGCATGAGCAGGGACGAATCCTACAGAGATGTCACTCCAAAGCATATGGAGGGTATCGCAATCCGGATTTTATTGGCCTACTCTCTTTAAAGATGCATGTAAGTTCGTCTTATCTTGTGATGAATGCCAAAGAATATTTCATATCGGTAAGTGTCAAGAAATGCCTATGATTTAATCACTTTCTGTTGAACCATTTGATGTTTGGGGATTTGATTACTGTCACATCCCTAGCTTTACCTTGGCCTTGGACTAGCTTGGTTGTTGCATCATGTTTAAATTCAAATGAAATTTGAATTGAGGAATTTTCAAAGCCTCAGAATCCTTTTAAAAATGATCAAGATAAAATTGCTTCAAATAAGTCCAAGAAAATGTTCCTGTTATCCCCTAGAAATATTGGCAAGAAGTAAAACCCAAACCAATATTTTTGGTGTCTCAGAAACATTTATTTTGGGCATTTGAATTAAGTCAATAGCTATTTGAATTGGATTTATATCTACTATTAAATCAATAAGGTCCAATAATTCTAAAATATTTTGTGGAGCATTGGTTTAATTCTTTTAGCTCCTAAAAATATTTTCAGAAGCAAAAAAAATTGAATTGGTTTCAAAACCAAATTCAAAACAAACGTGCAAAATAGAAAACATAACATAATTAGAAAAGAATAGGAAAGACAAAAACCATACATGAAGCCCACCTGGAGGCCCAGTAGGCCGGCCCAGCCCACCAGGGGCAGAGGCATCTTCCAACTCGCGCCAGTCGGATGCAGAGCGTGTGCCCGATGCGCGCCCACCTGTAACTCACCACCTCCTGCTTGCCGCCGACCGCCTGGAGCTAGCTAAGGGCGCCACGCAACCCATCTGGCTCTCTCTCACTCTCCCCGTGCTTGTGACGCCCCGAGACCATTGCGCCAGGTGTCTTCCAGTCATCCGATGTTGTTGCCTTGTCATTCTCTTGCGTGTTGCATCTTGTGATGTCATCATGTGCATTGCATCATCATGTTTTCAAACTTGCATCCTTCCGGGTTCACCAGTTCTGTCTGTTGCCCGTTCTGAGCCCAAACACACTTGCATGTGCCCGCGGCACATCCGAAATACTATTTTATAAGTGGGCGGAAAATGTTCTCGGAATCGGTTGAAAGTTGGTGTGCGGTCTTATTTTAGTGTAGGAAGACCGCCTGTCAAATTTCATCGCGTTCGGAGTCCGTTTGATAGCCCAACCGTTAACTATAGCGGCAATATAGTCGGTCTAACATCGGACGTTTTCGGTCTCCGGATACAATCGCCAGGCCTCTCTCTTTTCTCTTCTCTCAGCCTGAGGCCTTCTGCACAACCCACTAACTACTGCCAGGTCCAACCTAACCTCTCTCGTCAGCCCGCGACCCTCCTCGCGCGCGCACCCGAAAGCTGTCCCGGCCCCGACCCGTGCAGTCGTCACCGTTGGGTCCGGATCATCCCCAAACGTCTACAAAACATCTCCGTTTTCTTGTTTGGACTCCCTATCTATATTTTCCCGGTCGTCTGATTACGATCGGAGGGACGGAATTACCCCTAACCAAACCCACTCGCTATATATATTAGCCTAATCTAGACCAAATCCCTAATTCCTAGGGATCCATCCCACCGCCGCCACTACTCCCCATCACATCTCCCAGATCCGTCGACACCCACCTCCTCTGTTTCTGTGTCTGTCCAACCCCGCTCCTCCTTCCGATCCCCATGAATCTTTCTTCCTCGTTGGCCCGCGTCGCAGCCAGCCGCAGCGCCTCCCCTCGTTTTCAACCCTGAGCCCCACTAGTGGCCGAGGAGCCAGCATGCCGAGCTGCCTCACCGGAGCAGTAGCTCCCACCTTCCCCAGCCTCCTCTGCTCCCATGGCGCCCGGGGCCCCCCTGCTCCCTGCATCTTCCTCGTCGCTGCCCAGGCGAGCAACAGCTCCACCGTGACATAGCTCACGCCTCCCTTTACCTCTTTGGTCCTTCTCTCGCTCACGATCTCTCCGTCTCTCTCCTTTGCCTTGAACAGGAAGACCCCGCCGCCGTGGATGCCCTACGACGCCTCGTCGCCGTCTTAACCAGTGCCTCCACCGGCAACTGCCAGGAATCCTCCGAGAACGCCCTCGAGCTCGCTCTGCCGCGCCATCGCCCAGATCCGCCTCACCTCCCGCCCTTGCCAAGTCCATCGTCACTGGCCTCTGCTTGCTCTGCTTCGAGCAGAGGAGCTTCGCTCGTCCCGCATGCTCGCCTTGACCTGCCTCGCTCGCGTTGACCCAGTCAGCGCCCCAGGACCAGCGCTAGGCCTCCCGGCCCAGCATCGCCCCCTGTTGGCCTCCCTCCTCCACCGTCAGGCCCAAGGCCCAGCCACTCCTCCGCTGGACCGCGACAGCCCATGGCGCCCCTCCTAGCACCTCCCCACAGTTCTGGGCAAGGCCCATGGTGAGAGCAGATACATCCCGACATGTTTTTTTTTCATATAACATTTTCCTATTTAACAGAGAGAGTTGTTTTACATAAAAAAACCTCTAACTTCATGCATTTAATATTCCACAACCGTGCATCGGATTAAAACAATTTATATATGAAAAATGCTTAGAATTATGTGTAGATTAATAATATGCCACTTTCATCTATGTTTAAAATGCTTAAAATGCTATTTGCTTAAATTTGCTCCTATGACATGCTAAAATGATTTATTTCATAACTTAATAACCGTAGCTCCAAACCTAACAAACTTTATATGTAAACGGGGTAGAAAAATGCCTAGTTTAACATGGTGGCATCACTTTGCATGTTTAACAACTATAAATATGGTTTAGGGCAGAACAGTATGAAACCTAATATATGCATATGAGGATTTTCCAGAATTGTTGTTCGTTGTTTCTCGCCTCATTTAAACTTGAATAGATAGGTAGTTCCGCTTTGCTTCACCATCTTGCCATGTTTAACAACATTTAATATTGTTGGGTACATAAACGAGATCGAACTAAATACTTGAATGTGGTGTTTTGTCAATATGCAACGGAGTTGCATGTTGAGCTCCGCTTAATTTGTAGGATTGTTTGTGCATTTTGCCATGGTTTGTTGCTTTAAATCGGACATGCATCTTACTTGGTTGTGCATCATGTCATGTTTTATGTGATGGTTTTTTACCATGTTGTTTGCTTCTTTCCTGTGTTGCTTCTTTGGGTTGGTTCCGATAACGTTGCGTTTGTGAGGATTCGTTCGACTACGTCTGTTTGTCTTCTTCATGGACTCGTTTCTTCTTCCTTGCGGGATCTCAGGCAAGATGACCATACCCTCGAAATCACTTCTATCTTTGCTTGCTAGTTGCTCACTCTTTTTCTATGCCTATGCTGCGACACCTACCACTTGCTTATCATGCCTCCCATTTTGCTAAGCCAAGCCTCTAACCCACCTTGTCCTAGCAAACCTTTGTTTGGCTATGTTACCGCTTCGCTCAGCCCCTCTTATAGCGTTGCTAGTTGCAGGTGTAGATTGGAGTTTGTTCCTTGTTGGAACATGGATATTTGCTGGGATATCACAATATTTCTCATTTATATTAATGCATTTATATACTTGGTAAAGGGTGGAAGGCTCGGCCTTATGCCTGGTGTTTTGTTCCACTCTTGTCGCCCTAGTTTCCGTCATACCGGTGTTATGTTCCTTGATTTTGCGTCCCTTACATGGTTGGGTTATAATGGGAACCCCTTGACAGTTCGCTTTGAATAAAACTCCTCCGGCAAGGCCCAATCTTGGTTTTACCATTTGCCACCTAGCCTTTTTTCCCTTGGGTTCTGCAGACTCATGGGTCATCTTTATTTAAACCCCTGGGCCAGTGCTCCTCTGAGTGTTGGTCCAAACTAGAGTCCTTTGCAGCGCCCCCTCAGGGAAACTCGAGGTTTGGTTTTAGCTGTATGGAGCGCTCATCCGGTGTGCCCTGAGAATGAGATATGTGCAGCTCCTATCAGGATTTGTCGGCACAACTGGGTGGCTTTGCTGGTCTTGTTTTACCATTGTCGAAATGTCTTGTAACCGGGATTCCGAGTCTAATCGGATTGTCTTGGGAGAAGGAATATCCTTCATTGACCGTGAGAGCTTGTGATGGGCTAAGTTGGGACACCCCTGCAGGGTTTTGAACTTTCGAAAGTCGTGCTCGCGGTTATGGGAAGATGGGAATTTGTTAATGTCCGGTTGTAGAAAACCTGAAGCTTAACTTAATTAAAATGCATCAACCACGTGTGTAGCCGTGATGGTCTCTTCTCAGCGGGGTCCGGGAAGTGAACACGGTGTTGGAGTTATGCTTGAACGTAAGTAGACATGGATCACTTCTTGATCATACATTCTCGAACGTGCTTTGCCTTCTCTTCTCGCTCTCATTTGCGTAAGTTAGCCACCATATATGCTAGTGCTTGCTGCAGCTCCACCTCAAATTCCTTTTACCTACCCAAAAGCTTAAATAGTCTTGATCGCGAGGGTGTGAGATTGCTGAGTCCCCGTGACTCATAGTTTACTTCCAAAACCAGCTTGCAGGTGCCGATGACATCGTGCAGGTGACGCAACTGAGCTCAAGGAGGAGCTGGATGAAGATCGTGTTCGTTATGTTGTTCCATTTCCTGTTGATCAGTAGTGGAGCCCAGTTGGGGCGATCGGGGATCTGTAGCATTAGGGGTGGTCTTTCTTTATTTTGGTTCCGTAGTCGGACCTTGGTTGTATCTAGATGATGTAATGCTTTATTCATGTACTTTGTGAAGTGGCGATTGTAAACCAACTATGTATCTCTTTCCTTATTCAATAAATGGGATGTGTAAAGATTACCCCTCTTGCGACATTGCTTACAATGCGGTTATGCCTCTATGTCGTGCTTCGACACGTGGGAGATATAGCCGTATCGTGGGCGTTACAAGTTGGTAATCAGAGCCTTCCCTGACTTAGGATCCCCCTGCTTGATTGAATCGCTGGCGTTGTTGAGTCTAGAAAAATGTTTTGAGTCTTATAGGATTATAGATATATCGGAGAGTAGGATTCTTTTTACTCCTCAGTCCCTTCGTCGCTCTGGTGAGGCATCCTGACGTAGAGTTTTGACTCTTCTTTTCTCAAATTTCACCAATTTTTTTCAGGATTACGCGGGTATCTTGGAATCATTCCGATGGTTTTGTGACGAGAACATTGTTCTTGGTGCCTCCTAACATTTAGGGGTTTTGGCGGTGTCCCGGGGAGTTGAGCTCCAAGGTGTTGTCGTCACAATTTTATCGTTGCAGTTCTGGAATACCTGAGTTTCGCCGACATCAAAAATCTCCTTTATGCAGTTGTTGGTGAGATAAACTCGATGCCACCCAGTACTGGGGCGGGAGTTCGAGAGTATCGCCATAACTCATCTAACAGATGCTTTTCGAAGGTTGAGCTAAATGATTTCCGAAGGTTTCCTGGTTATGTGTTGAAGGATGGATACAACTAGATGTAGGATTTGCTAGTTTTGGGTGAGATATTATGCTTCCCCTGTATCCCCAACACCCGATTGCATAACCAGAAAATTTCGGGAGTTTATAAGTGGGAATTCAAGTAGCTCTTAGGATATCTTTCCGACAGACGCATGATACGAGATTGGGGTTCGACGTCTAGTGGTCTGCCTATCCACGGTTGGTTTTACAATGGTCTCATTGTGTCTTAAAGAGTCCTTGGCTATGCTGACTCGGGGACGCTTCGTATGTCATGTGCACTGCCTTGTACATGATGGTGTTGTATGATCGAGCCCGTGTGGGCCCCACCACGAAAACTTCGGATGAAATCTCTATCATATGTTTGCTCTGGCTTATTCTGCAAGCCAATCCTTTGTTTTTGTTTTAAGTTGTGGTATTCGAGTTGCTTCGAAGTCAAATGTTGATTCCATCCCTTGTCTAAGTGGTGTTCTCATATTTCTATGTGGATACTAATCCTTCTTGAGCATCGAGATTGTCATGTCAATCATTCTCAACCGGTGTTTTTCTCTTCAAGTGGATACAGTCATTTTCAACATTCGCAAGATCAATTATCAGTTCTTCTCAAATGTGGTTGATTCATCCGTTCCAAGTTGTCTTTGTTTTTCCTGCCCTCCCACCCATTGTTTATTTGTTTGACTATTCACCCCTTGTTTCTTCAAGGACTCGGAGTTCTTAATCAAGTATCTTTTTATTGTTCCGAAGTCTCTCCATTCTTTTCCGTCAATATTCTTACCCGGTGGTTCTCACAAAGGTACTAACGGAGTTTCAAGTTCATCATTCTTCGTTATCTTTCTATTCCGGTGCATTTCGATGCAAGCTTTCGGTGTTGATCATATCCTTTTGATTGGTTCACATGCTTACCATGTGGGAAGTCCTTACCGAAGACTCTCTTAATTGTTCATCTTTCTCTATTTTTTGTTCCAGAGTACTAAAGATATCTCGAAGATTCGTGTTTTCCACTCTGCATCCGTTCAAACTATTTCGAGGTCTTACCTCATTCAAGCCATTTATTTCAACCTGCGCAATCTCTCTTTTAAATTATTCAACAATGTTTCTTTTGAGTGGGCCCTAACCCACAGGTCTTTCCCAGGATCTTACGTGACTCTTCTAATTTTATCGGAGTTATTCTCAAATTCATTTCAAAGTTTGACGTAAGAATGAATTGTCATCAGTCATAAGTCTTTCACCAAGATCTTTCAAATTCTTTTCATCGTTGGTTCAACTTTTATAATTTCCATTCCGGAGTATCTCAACAATTCATGGTGGTGTTTATCATCGTCATTATCAACATTTGAAGGCCGAAGAAGTTTTTCCTCCATATCTTACTCCATTCTCTTCAAGATTCATGGTGCTAGCTTGATGTCATCCTCTCATAGTTTTTTCGATTGTGAGAATCCTTTTCACCTATCTGGAGCAATTCAGGAGTCTTTTCAGTTTGATTTCTCGGAGCTCATCATTTCAGAAGATTTATTCATTCTCAACTTTTAGCTATCATTCTCCAAATCTTACCGGTGCATCATTCAAGTATTCTATAATCAGCTCGTGATCTCTTCGTTCTCATGGATCTAAATTCACTCAAGAATCTTCGTATCATTTTCTAATTCTTTTTGGTGAATTGTGCCTGTGCTAATTTCATTTTCAATTCTTACGGTGGTTTGCTCAAGATTATCTTCCTTGGTTTTCATATTAATTCATTCGTTGTTTCATTCTGCCGGTGGATCGTTGAAGACCTTCTCAAGTTTGCGATATATCAATCTTAATCCTTTCTACGAGAATGAGTACTATGCCAAATCCGTTGATTGTCATCAATCAAAATTGGTGAAGGATACGCATAACGTAATTCTTATTCTTGCTTAATCAAAGTGATTAATTCCTTATTCTGGAGGCTCAACAAATTCTCGGTTTCATTTGTTTCATCTTTTCTTTCTCGGAGTTCCAAGCTCTAATTTTCACGGAGATCCATCTAAAGCATTACAAGGTTTCACCTTGTGTTTTCAACTTCTCTTTCTTTTCGTTATCCTTTTGTTTACCGGAATTCTTCATGGAGGCTCAACATGGTGATTCATCAAGGATTCTTTTCATTCTTCAATTGTTCTTCAAGATATCTCTCGAAGATATGATCCATCTAGTTGTACTCCAAGTATTCTTCATCTTGCATTCCGAAGTGCAATTCTTTCTACCATATCTTTTGAGGTGGTGCTATGTCATTCTTCATAACTTGAGTTCATGTTTCATGATTCACATGTTGTCAAGAATGAGGTATCTTAAATCCATCAATCTCTTCACTAGAGTTATCTTGTATAGATTTCACCTAAAGCCTTCCATTGGGAATGTTGCCATTACGGTGCTTATCTATGATCCAATTTCCGCTTCTCATCTCGATGAAGGAGTTTTCATCTCCTTGTTGTTCTCAGTCCAACTGATTGATTTCGTTAGTGGCTGGTCTTCACCTCATAATTTGGGGATGTTATCCTTAAGACCATTGGAAATAATATCTTTTGTTGTTGGTTTTCCAACAACTCCGTTCGACCCTTCTCCTAAGGGTGTTTCTTCAAGCTCATTTGTGGCAGAATTTGTCATTTTCTTCTCCGTCCCTTTATTCCAACAATCTAGCTTCTATTCTTTTGTTCCGGAAGCTTTGTGATGTTGCTCTCTTCACTCATCATCTCGAATTGTGAAGATCATGTTCTTTCTTTTGCTTATCCATTTAACCGGAGTGTCATGCCCTCTTTTCAAGTTCCTCCCATTTTATCAACTTTTGCCCCCTTCTCAACTGGAGTGCCGTCTGAAATCGTTCTTACCCATTGTGCCATTCTTTCATTAGTTCCGGAGGCAACGTGTTGTTGATTTCATCAAGTATCTTCTCATCTGATCAAGTTCTTGTTCAATTCCTTCCATTTACAGTCGGAGTGCTGTCCAAATTATATCATTCTGTTTCCTCCTCTATCTTGTTTTAACTGGAGTGTTGTCGCAATTGATCCTTATCATTCCTTATACATCGGGTCTCTACCGGAGTGCATGCATGTACTCCTTGTCCATTGCAACCCTTTTCTTATGTCTTTCAACCTACAAGGTTCTAGTAAGGTTCCTTGTTCCTCTTATCAAACGGCGTGTTTTCAATTTTGTTCACCTTCGCTGTATTCCTTCTTTCAATTTGTTCAACCTCTCAAGGTTCGTGGTTTCAATCGTTTGTCAAAGAAGCAATTAGTTTTACCTCTTCTCTTCCTTTTCCGTTTCCCTCCGGTGCCATTCTAGATCTCGGGACGATATCGTCTTGTAGTGGTGGAGTGTTGTGACGCCCCGAGACCGTTGCGCCAGGTGTCTTCCAGTCATTCGATGTTGTTGCCTTGTCATTCTCTTGCGTGTTGCATATTGTCATCTCATCATGTGCATTGCATCATCATGTTTTCAAACTTGCATCCATCTGGGTTCCCCAGTTCCGTCCGTTGCCCGTTCTGAGCCCAAACACACTTGCACGCGCCAGCGGCACGTCCGAAATATTATTTTATAAGTGGCCGGAAAATGTTCTCGGAATGGGTTGAAAGTTGGCGTGCAGTCTTATTTTAGTGTAGGAAGACCGCCTGTCAAATTTGATCGTGTTCGGAATCCGTTTGATAGCCCAACCGTTAACTATAGCGGCAATATAGTCGGTCTAATGTCAGACGTTTTTGGTCTCCGAATACAGTCGCCGGGCCTCTCTCTTTTCTCTTCTCTTAGCCTAAGGCCTTCTGCATAGCCCACTACCTACCGCCAGGTCCAACCTAACCTCTCTCGTCAGCCCGCGACCCTCCTCGCGCGCGCACCCGGAAGCTGTCCCGGACCCGACCCGGGCAGTCGTCACCGTTGGGTCCGGATCATCCCCAAACGTCTACAAAACATCACCGTTTTCTTGTTTGGACTCCCTATCTATTTTTTCCCGGCCGTCTGATTACGATCGGAGGGATGGATTTACCCCTAACCAAACCCACTCGCTATATATATTAGCCTAACCTAGACCAAATCCCTAATTCCTAGGGATCCAGCCCACCGCCGCCACTACTCCCCATCACATATCCCAGATCCATCGACACCCACCTCCTCTGTTTCCGTTCCTGTCCAACCCCGCTCCTCCTCCCGATCCCCATGAATATTTCTTCCTCGTTGGCCCATGTAGCAGCCAGCCGCAACGCCTCCCCTTGTTTTCAACCCTGAGCCCAACTGGTGGCCGAGGAGCCAGCATGCCGAGCTCCCTCGCCGGAGCAGTAGCTCCCACCTTCCCCAGCCTCCTCTGCTCCCATGGCGCCCGAGGCCCCCTGCTCCCTGCATCTTCCTCGTCGCTGCCCAGGTGAGCAACAGCTCCACCGTGACATAGCTCACGCCTCCCTTTACCTCTCTGGTCCTTCTCTCGCTCACGATCTCTCCGTCTCTCTCCTTTTCCTCGAACAGGAAGACCCCGCCGCCGTGGATGCCCTGCGACGCCTCGTTGTCGTCTTAACCAGCGCCGCCGCCGGCAACTACCAGGAATCCGCCGAGAACGCCCTCGCGCTCGCTCCGCCGTGCCATCGCCCGGATACGCCTCACCTCCCGCCCTTGCCAAGTCCATCGTCGCCGGCCTCTGCTCGCTCTGCTTCGAGCTAAGGAGCTTCGCTCGTCCAGCACGCTCGCCTTGACCTGCCTCGCTCGCGTTGACCCACTCAGCGCCCCAGGCCTAGCGCTAGGCCTCCCGGCCCAGCATCGCCCCCTGTTGGCCTCCCTCCTCCACCGTCAGGCCCAAGGCCCAGCCACTCCTCTGCTGGACTACGCCAGCCCATCGCGCCCCTCCTGGCACCTCCCCACAGTTCTGGGCAAGGCCCATGGTGAGAGCAGATCCAACCCGACATGTTTTTTTCTTCCATATAGCGTTTTTCCTATTTTCTAGAGCGAGTTGTTTTACATAAAAAAAACCTTGTAACTTCATGCATTTAATATCTCCACAACCGTGCATCGGATTAAAACAATTTATATATGAAAAATGCTTCGAATTATGTGTAGATTAATAATATGCCACTTTCATCTATGTTTAAAATGCTTAAAATGTTGTTTGTTTAAATTTGCTACTATGACATGCTAAAATGATTTATTTCATAACGTAATAACCGTAGCTCCAAACCTAACAAACTTTATATGTAAATGGGGTAGAAAAATGCCTAGTTTAGCATGGCGGCATCACTTTGCATGTTTAACAACTATAAAATTCGGTTTAGGGAAGAACAGTACCAAACCTAATATATGCATATGAGGATTTTCTGGAATTGTTGTTCGTTGTTTCCGGCCTCATTTAAACTTGACTAGATAGGTAGTTTCCCTTTGCTTCACCCTCTTGCCATGTTTAACAACATTTAATATTGTTGGGTACATAAACGAGATCAAACTAAATAACTTGAATGTGGTGTTTCGTCAATATGCAACGGAGTTGCATGTTCAGCTCCACTTAATTTGTGGGATTGTTTGTGCATTTTGCCATGCCTTGTTTCTTTAAACCGGACATGCATCATACTTGGTCGTGCATCATGCCATGTTTTATGTGATGGTTGTTTACTATGTTGTTTGCTTCTTTCCGGTGTTGCTTCTTCGGGTTGGTTCCGATAACGTTGCATTTGTGAGGATTGTTTCGACTACGTCCGTTTGTCTTCTTCATGGACTCGTTTCTTCTTCCTTGCGGGATCTCAGGCAAGATGACCATACCCTCAAAATCACTTCTATCTTTGCTTACTAGTTGCTCGCTCTTTTGCTATGCCTATGCTATGACACCTACCACTTGCTTATCATGCCTCCCATTTTGCTAAGCCAAGCCTCTAACCCACCTTGTCCTAGCAAACCGTTGTTTGGCTATGCTACCGCTTCGCTCAGCCAATCTTATAGCGTTGCTAGTTGCAGGTGAAGATTGGAGTTTGTTCCTTGTTGGAACATGGATATTTGCTGGGATATCACCATATCTCTTATTTATATTAATGCATCTATATACTTGGTAAAGGGTGGAAGGCTCGGCCTTATGCCTGGTGTTTTGTTCCACTCTTGCCGCCCTAGTTTCCGTCATACCGGTGTTATGTTCCTTGATTTTGCGTTCCTTACACGGTTGGGTTATAATGGGAAGCCCTTGACAGTTCGCTTTGAATAAAACTCCTCCAGCAAGGCCCAACCTTGGTTTTACCATTTGCCACCTAGCCTTTTTTCCCTTGGGTTCTGCAAACTCAAGGGTCATCTTTATTTAAACCCCCGGGCTAGTGCTCCTCTGAGTGTTGGTCCAAACTAGAGTCCTTTGCAGCTCCCCCTCGGGGAAACTCGAGGTTTGATTTTAGCTGTAAGGAGCGCTCATCCGGTGTGCCCTGAGAACGAGATATGTGCCGCTCCTATCGGGATTTGCGGCACATCTGGGTGGCTTTGCTGTCCTTGTTTCACCATTGTCGAAATGTCTTGTAACCGGGATTCCAAGTCTGATCGGATTGTCTTGGGAGAAGGAATAACCTTCATTGACCATGAGAGCTTGTGATGGGCTAAGTTGGGACACCCCTGCAGGGTTTTGAACTTTCGAAAGCCGTGCCAGCGGTTATGGGCAAATGGGAATTTGTTAATGTCCGGTTGTAGAAAACCTGAAGCTTAACTTAATTAAAATGCATCAACCGCGTGTGTAGCCGTGATGGTCTCTTCTCGGCGGGGTCTGGGAAGTGAACACGG
Organism: Triticum aestivum; assembly: GCF_018294505.1. NCBI lineage: Eukaryota > Viridiplantae > Streptophyta > Magnoliopsida > Poales > Poaceae > Triticum > Triticum aestivum. The sequence continues at coordinate 395,271,059 of NC_057803.1, read as the reverse complement.
TGTTGGAATTATGCTTGAACGTAAGTAGGCTTGGATCACTTCTTGATCATACATTCTCGACCGTGCTTTGCCTTCTCTTCTCGCACTCATTTGCGTAAGTTAGCCACCATATATGCTAGTGCTTGCTGCAGCTCCACCTCAAATACCTTTTACCTACCCAAAAGCTTAAATAGTCTTGATCGCGAGGGTGTGAGATTGTTGAGTCCCCGTGACTCACAGTTTACTTCCAAAACCAGCTTGTAGGTGCCGATGACATCGTGCAGGTGACGAAACTGAGCTCAAGGAGGAGCTCGATGAAGATCGTGTTCGTTATGTTGTTCTGTTTCCAGTTGATTAGTAGTGGATCCTAGTTGGGGCGATCGGTGATTTGTAGCATTAGGGGTGGTCTTTCTTTATTTTGGTTCTGTAGTCGGACCTTGATTGTATCGGGATGATGTAATGCTTTATTCATGTATTGTGTGAAGTGGCAATTGTAAGCCAACTATGTATCTCTTTCTTTATTCAGTACATGGGATGTGTAAAGATTACCCCTCCTGTGACATTGCTTACAATGCGGTTATGCCTCTAAGTCGTGCTTTGAAACGTGGGAGATATAGCCGCATCGTGGGTGTTACAGTGCTCCTCCTCCCCTCTGTCTCTCTCTCACGTGCACGGCCGAACGCCACCGTCGCCGCCGCTCGCCGTAGCCATAGCCACCGTCCACCCTTCGTCTTATTGATGTGTCCAGAAGAACCGTCGTCCACTCCTGCATCGTCTACGCCAACCCGTTCAACCGCGGGAGCTCCGCAACATCGTCTTCGAGCTCATGATCACCGCGCCCGCCAGGGATCGCTCTCGCCGCCCCGCTTGCTCCGACGCCTCCCCCGAGCTACTAACCTGCTCATCGACTCCGCCGTGAGCTCCTCTCTTTTTCCCCTCTTCTTTAGCGTTCACCCTCGTCCCCTAGCTCCATTCCCCACCGCGGCCGAAACACGCCGCCTCCTGCGCTCATCCCCGGTGACGCTCCGGTGACCATTTGGTCCCGGGCGTGCACCCAACATGCTCACCGCCGCGTGTAGAGTCTCCCCAGCGCCTCGATGCGCTCATTTGCACACCGCAGCGCCGATTCCACGAACACCCGAGCTCCGGCCGCCGCCCGACTCGTCGCCATCGTCGTTTCCAGCCACCCCAGCTCTGTCCAAGTCCACCGTTGGACGCGCCACACCATCAGCTACCCGTAGCATCCACTTGCGCTTCGGCAGGTTGACCCCGTCTGACCAGGGGTTTGAACCCTCTCTCTCACTGACATGCAGGCACCGCCTGGCTAACTAAGTTAGTTAGTGATAATCCTATTTAGGTTAGTTAGGTTAGCCGCTCACATGTGGGCCCTGGCCCCTTTTAATTAGCTAAGTGTTAGATTAACTTAATTTTAAACCCACAGTCACTGACGTGTGGGTCCAGGGACTAATTAGCCTAGATTAACTGTTAGTTAGTGCTAATTAACCCTGTTAGTTGATAGAGTCACTGACCAGTGGACCCCACTGGTCAGGTTTGACCTGGACCGACCCAGTTGACCTTCTGACGTCGCAGTGACATAGTGCTGATACAATAATACATTTTCTGGATTAAAATAAACCAGGAAATTCCAGAAAATAGTATAAACTTCTAAAAATCATAGAAATTCAACCATAACTCCAAATGAAATAATTTATATATGAAAAATGATCAGAAAAATCCAATCTATCCATATGTACTGGTTTCATGCCTGTTTAAACAACTTAACCTCACTGTTTAGTTCAAAACATGATCATGCACTATTTGAATTCATGGCTTGAATCTGAATTTGAACCTTGAGTTCAAATCAACTCAAACCCTTCTGTTCTTAGCCACATTAGCTCAAATCACAGCATATTGACATGTCATGATCATGCATCATATTGTGCATTGCATTGATTCTATTCTTTCTGTGTTTGTCGGTGTTTGTTCCCCCTCGGTAGACGTATGTTTCGATGATGAGATCGATGACACTGATGAAGAACTATACTATCTTCAGAAGTGCCAGGCAAAGCAAAACCCCCTTGTTCATTTCGATACAATCCCACTCTCTCGCTCCTGCTCTCTTTTACTGCATTAGGACAACAACGCTTCAACTAGTACATGCTGCGTAGTTGAACCCCTTTCCTTGCATGACCTGTCATTGCCACGGTAAATAGATGAAACCCACTAGCATGAGTAGGAGTTGTTTGAGCCCTGGTGTGCCTACTCATTCATGCTTGTTTGTCATGCCTGCTATTGCTTAGAGTTGAGTCAGGTCTGATTCATTGGGGATGAATTAGAGGTGTGAGAACATGTCCTACTGTTGTGAGCTAAGTGTGTGAACTTCATTTGGTAAAGGTATCGGTGAGAGGCCATGTAGGAGTACATGGTGGGTTGTCTCATTGAAGCCGTCCTTAGGAACTAAGTTCTGTGTTTGTGATCCATGAACAGCTACTACCACGCATTGGAATGCTTAAGTGCCCCTGTCGACTTATTAATCAACCTGATCTCTGTCCAGGAGTTGCAACTAGTTTCTGGTGTTTGTAGGTTGTGTTAGTATCTACCAAGTGGTACCCGGTACAGGTGGGCTTGGGATAGACTAGGCACCGTGGCATGGTGTACCAATCATAGATCCATCCGTCGAGGTGGGCTTGGGAACCCTGCCCACATCGTTTGGGGCCGTGAGCGACACCCCGGCCGGATCTCCTTGCGGATGGAACCCGAATAGGCGATGCACCTGGGCTAGAGACTTGTTGGTTAGTCAGGTCATGGCTGACTCCATCGCCAGGCTTCCGCTTGAAGGTTGCCGAGATACATGATGTGTACATGGTGGTAAGTGGCGAGAGCGTGTGTGAAGAAGTACACCCCTGCAGGGTTATCATTATCTATTTGAATAGCCGGATTCCTCGGATATGGAAACATGGACCCCTTGCATAGTTCATAGTCAAGTGAAAGTGGATACTCTAAAATGCGCAAGATAAGTGTGAGTGCTATGGATGGCCTTCTCATAGGAAGACGCGAGTGGATCCATAGTGGTGTATTGATATGGTGAATATGTGGATTCGTGTGCACCACCTCAAAAGAGTTATTTGAAGCCATAGTTTAGGATAGCCACTGAGTCAAAGCTGGCTTGCTACAGTCAAACTCCACCACCCCCTTTGTTGATACTGATGCATATGTAGCTAGTTCTGATGTAAGCCTTGCTGGGTACATTTGTACTCACGTTTGCCTATTCTATGTTTTGCAGAAAGACGTCAGTCTTGCTAGTAGTTTTGTGTGGACTTCGACATTTAGCTCATTACCTCAGCTATGATCTTGTACCCTTGGGAGGGTCTTGTAGATAGTCAGGCTTCTCAGCCTTCTTCATTTGTAGTTGTCTGTACTCAGACAAGTTAAGCTTCCGCATGTGCTTTGACTTGTATGCTCTGAATGTTGGGTCATGAGACCCATGTTTGTAATATCTCGCTCCTCGGAGCCTAATGAATAAATACTTGAGTTGTAGAGTTATGTTGTGATGCCATGTTGTATTTACACATATCGAGCATATTGTGTGTATGATTGAAATGCTTGGTATGTGTGGGATCCGACAACCTAGTTGTTCGTACTTAGCAGCCTCTCTTATGGGGAAATATAGTCTTGTGCTTCCATGAGCCATAGTAGTTTGCTACAGCCCGGTTCACCGGAGTCCTGCTAGCCCAGCACTACTGCTCTGGAACACTTAGACTGGCCGGCATGTGATTCACTTTGTTCCTGTGTCTGTCCCTTCGGGGAAATGACACGGGGTGACATCCGGAGTCCTGCTAGCCTGCTACAGCCCGGGTTCCCGGAGTTCTATTAGCCCAATTGCTATAGCCCGGATTCACATGCTGCTGACTGACATGCTCGATGTTGATTCATGTATGCCTGTCCCCATAAGTTAGTGCCACTTTGGGTTCACGGCTAGTCATGTCAACCCGGGTTCTCTATCATATGGATGCTAGCGACACTATCATATACGTGAGCCAAAAGGCGCAAACGGTCCCGGGCCATGGTAAGGTTACACCCGTGGGGATACCGTGCGTGAGGCTGCAAAGTGATATGAGGTGTTAAAGGCTAGATCGATGTGACTTAGAATCAGGGTCCTGACAGCTTTGGTATCAGAGCCTGACTGCCTGTAGGATTACCAAGCCAAGCTGGTCAAAGTTGTGTCTAGGAATGCTTTAGTTATATAAGGGAATTGATTGTGGATGGGAACGTAAGGCTCTTTTTACTCCTTATCCTCATGACCTTCTGATCTGAGTCATCTTATCTTTTCTACGGGGTTAAGAACTAGGCTTCTCTTCTATCTCTCAAGGTGACGTGTTACTAAACCGTAGTTGCCTAGGATTGTTGAGTTCAAGCCTTAGTTCAGTTCCTACTACTTCCATATGTTCATAGCTGGCCCCAGAACCTTGATATTGTGATGTTGAGTGGTTATGCCACCATTTTTGCAGGATGTCTCAAATCTTTTTGAGCATTTACAGCCGTTATGCTGTCTGAGTCACCCCAGGTTTCTAAACTATCTGATGCATTTGCAAATTCTTCCTTCTTGTTCCCGATGTCCTTTTGGTTAGAATAAGCACACTAATCGTCTGTTGAGGTACTCCATGCCTTGACATATATGTTGGAACTAGTATTATGACCCTAGGTATCTTAGAGGATCACTTGGTAATATGGCCATGTTTTGTGTTCCCAGTGTGATGATTCTGGCCACCATTCTCGAGAGCATCTGGTGATGCTACTTAGTAGCAGGTATTCTACTCCTGGGTTTTGAACCCGAGATTCACCCTACTTCATGTTGTTAGTATTTGCTAGTTCCCTTAAGATATTAGTAGCCTTGTGATAGTCCTCGAGGTCCGCGGTATATCGTTCTTCCAATACCGTGAGCCAATATGGCAGAAGTTCTTTTGAACCAAAATATCACAACTAGAGTGCTCTTGATGAGTTCTTCATTCTATATTGTGACTCTGCCAATTCTATCTCTCCGCATGGCTTATCTGGAAGAAACCTGTTGAACTTAGTTTGACATACTAATCTATGCATCCACAACTCAAAATGTTATATGCTCCTGGAGTTGTCCATTTCCAGCTGTATTCCGATCATCATCTATCAATTGATAGTCAAGAGTATGTGTGCAATCATGTTCATCAATGGCTGTTATTCTTGAGGTCCGTCAAGCCATTCTATTCCGCAGTGACTAGGAGAAACAAACTCCAGTACCTCGTCCACTTCTAGGATTGGGTCAAAGTAGTTGTATTCCACAGATCAAAATGCCAATCCAGTTTTTTTTGTTCTACCTTTGGGTATTACCATCTTTATATCAAGAATGTCATGGGAATTGCACCACTTGTTATGAATTCTTGACGCAGTGATATTTCTCGCCATCATTATTCATTCCTCGGTCCCGTGTTGTTGTAACCGAAATGCCAACAAGTGAATTGTGATGTGTGAAATCAATACTCTGAGCAACTCGTTGCTTTGTAGTAAATGGACAATATTCTCATTCTTAGAGTGTTGATTATTAAATCATCATCCTAAGATTGATCGTGCTACCTAGTCCTTATTTCTGGTACACTCTTCGATCCATGAGTTGGGATTGTGTCAATCCCTCACTCTTTCGATCATATCGTCTTGCCCTGAAAAGCAAGATTGTTCTCGAGCTTAGAGTCATATCGGTGGTTCGTGATTTTCCGGATATCTTCACATAAGTATCACCAGGTCATCCCCTGACCAATATGGTGAGTTCATGATCAAGTTGATTTACCAATAAACCACTCTTTCTCCCAGAATCTGTGTTGGATACCCCTAAGCTAGTTGGTTAAGCTAAACAACAACTTGGAGAGTTGGAAGATAAAAGCTTTGCCGAATTTAGTTCATTCTGAAGGGATATCTTTGTGTTTGTGTGTGTGTTGAAGAAAGGTGATATCTTCATCGATTGGTCCTCTGATCAGTTGTTGGATCTATTGTCTTGCCAAAACTTTGATTTGAGCGTGGGCTATCCTCAAATCAAATCAGAACCAACGATGATCGTAATGTTGTCTTACTCGTGGTTTTTCCTCGAGCATACACCGTTATATCTTTTGTTCTGACCAATGCTATCACTTTGTTCACATAATTGTGGAATTCCATCTATATGGAAATCTTGATGACTTGTTGTTGAGCCCATCAGCAGCATTTTGTCTCCTCCATGATTGGTGTTGAACATCCAGCTACTGTTGGAAACTTATATAAGCATTATCTTCATGTTCCGTTCATAAAGCATATGTTGGATTAAAGAAGAGACTTTCTCTGATTCACGTGCATTTGGTGCAAGTTTCCGCCGTGAGTTCGAGAAGGATTGTTTTTGTTTCCCCTGGCACCATCCCAAGTCAGTCATGCATGTACGAAGTATGCTATGGTTTGATAGGCTCGCTAGCTCCATTCCATATGTATCTCCTAGTACAACAAGCCATTAACTGATTTGTTCAAGGAGAAGAAGTTCCTTCATAAGAGCTAATCAAATGACTTATGCAAGGACTTCATTATCCACGATGATGGTTCCCCACTTGAACTCGGTAGTGTTTTGTAACACCCGGATATGATTTACCTAATATGTAATCCAACTCTTGCCGTTTCCGGCGTTAAGTTATTTTATTTTCTCGGGTTCGGGTTTTTGTCTCCATGTGTTGTTGTCATTTTCATGCATCTCATATCATGTCATCATGTGCATTGAATTTTCATATGTGTTCGTCTCATGCATCCGAGCATTTTCCCCGTTGTCCGTTTTGCATTCCGGCGCTCCGTTCTCCTCCGGTGGTCATTTCTACCTTTCTTTCGTGTGTGGCGTTTAAACATTTCCGGATTGGACCAAGACTTGCCAAGCAGCCTTGGTTTACTACCGGTAGACCGCCTGTCAAGTTTTGTACCATTTGGACTTCGTTTGATGCTCCAACGGTTAACCGAGGGACCGAGAAGGCCTCATGTGTGTTGCAGCCCAACATCCCTCCAATTTGGCCCAAAACCCACCAAAACCCTCTCCATCATCTAGAGCGTTCGATCACGATCGCGTGGCCGAAAGCCGCACCTCATTTGGACACTCCTAGCTCCCTCTATGCCTATAAATACACCACCCTTCCGAAATTTCGGTTCTTCTTCCCCCCGAAACGCTAAAGATCCAGATCCGCCGCCACCGGACATGTCCGCCGCGCCAGACATTTCGTCTACCGCCGCCCGCGGCCACTGACGGGGCGCCACGTGGCACCGCCCGGCCTCCTCCGGCGCCAGCCCGCGAGGCCCGGGGCTGGCCCTCCCCAGCCCGCGCGCCCGTCGCCGCCCGTCCTCTGCGCCGCCTCCCGTCGTCCCCGCGGCCGGCGCAGCTCCTCTCGGCCGGCCGCCGCGCCGCCATTGCCGGCCGCCACCGCCTGCCGGCCGCGCCGCAACTCGCCGCCGACGCCGCCCCTCGCCACCGCGGCCAGCGCCGGCGACGCCCGCGGCCACCTCGGCTCCGGCCTCCTCCTCCACTCCAGCAAGCCAGCGAGCTCCTCCCTGCTCCGGCCGACTCTTCCTTCGACGACCTCGAGTTCTCTGGCGAACCTCGGGAAGCGCACCTAAACAGTAACCGGATGCAGATCCAGATCCAAAACTCGGTTGACTTTCCTCCCGAAACCCTAATTTTTTTTGCCATGTTCATCGTGTCGTAACTTTGCATCCGTAGACCCATTTTGGGCGTGTAGCATATCAAAATGTTCGTCTTAGAGAGTACATCATTTCATACCAGTGCATCATTTTCATTTGAGTTTATTTTGATGCCTGAAATGCTGTTGGAAGAGTGCTATTTGGGATAATTGTCAGATCTGCTGCTCCAAATAGCTATTTGTCATTTTTTCCATGATTATTGTGTGCATGATATGCCCCTGAGCTCTACATATGTTTTGTTATATGCTTTGTCATCTTTCCAGTGGTGCCATCCATGTATTTTTGTGATGTGTGTGGTGACTAGCACAAGCTTGCAAAGTGGTGCATTCGTTAATGCTGATTTCAGGGACTTAGCAATTCCACTAAGTCCTTGGACTGTTTTTATCAATATGCCATATGTTCATGTTGTTTCCTAGTGATCCATGCCTCTTTTGAGGATGATCAGTAAGGATGATTTGTTAATCTTGTAGTGCTATATCCATCCATGTCTTTGTTTGCAATTATGGAGCAACCTAGCTTGAGTCAATCGAGCTCAACTTTTGCTATTTCGTGAATCTGGGCAGATTGTCTACTGGTTAGCGATTTGGTCGAGGATGTTGTAGTTGATCCGTGCATGCTATGTTATGGTTCTTGCCATGTCTAGCTTGTATAATGTGTATTCTTGATGGGTGCATGCTTATGTTGTCATGCCTTGCTCTGTAGTGAGTGCATCGAGCTCGTAAACATGCCTACTTGATATCTGTTTTGCATGCTCCAGTTTTTCATCCAGTCTGTGATCTGATTATGTTTTTGCCATGTTCACATGCTTGCAATTGTATGTTATGATCCCTTTTGGCTCAAGGTCACTAAGGGGCTTTTGTTAAGCCCTTTGAGTAGCTCCAGACCATGCTTTACTTTGCCATGTTAAGTTCCTATAGCATATAGATTTCTTGCTCCAAAGTGGGCTACCTGATCTGAAATTCCAGACAAGTGCTAATTTCACTAAGTCTGAAATCTGTTAACCAATTGCACTTTTGCCATGCTTGTTTGAACCTGTTAATGGATGAATTGGCCATAGCTCAGTGTTCCTCTTTTGTCAAGCATCATGAGTGGATCCCTGCCATGTATTTTGTTGCCATTTTTCGGTGCTGTAGCATGTTTGTCTTGTTACATTTATATGGCTACTTGTTGTTTATCGCAGGCCGGTGCCATATTTGAATTGCTTGCCATTTCCAAACCGTGCATCCGTTTTCGGTGTTCTTTATATCGATTTCAATTGAAATCACCTCACCTTTCCAGTGGCACACTTGGATTTCCAAGTTGAGGCCAGATTCATTCATCTCTTGTCCAATCTTGCATATGCATCACATTTCGCATCCCGCATAGCATACCATGTTTGCATCATGTTGTTTGAGCTTTGCACGTGGTTGATTGCGTTCCCCTTGCTTGTTTGTCTTCTTTGGGTAGAGCGGGAGACGAGTTCGCTAACGAGGAGCCTGTTTAGTTTGCTTTCGAGGATCCAGTCAACTCTGACAACTTTGCAGGCAAGATGATCATACCCTTGAAATCACTTCTATCTTTGCTTTGCTAGATGCTCGCTCTTTTGCTATGCATATGCTATGATGCCTACCACTTGCTTATCATGCCTCCCAAATTGCCATGTCAAACCTCTAACCCACCATGTCCTAGCAAATCGTTGATTGGCTATGTTACCGCTTTGCTCAGCCCCTCTTATAGCGTTGCTAGTTGCAGGTGAAGATTGGAGAACGTTCCTTGTTGGAACATTATTTTCTTGTTGGGATATCATCATATTGCCTTGTTATCTTAATGCATCTATATACTTGGTAAAGGGTGGAAGGCTCGGCCTTTTTGCCTAGTGTTTTGTTCCACTCTTGCCGCCCTAGTTTCCGTCATATCGGTGTTATGTTCCCGGATTTTGCGTTCCTTACACGGTTGGGTAATAATGGGAACCCCTTGACAGTTCGCCTTGAATAAAACTCTTCCAGCAATGCCCAACTTTGGTTTTACCATTTGCCACCTAGCCTCTTTTTCCCTTGGGTTTCCGGAGCCCAAGGGTCATCTTATTTAAACCCTCCGGGCCAGTGCTCCTCTGAGTGTTGGTCCACCTGTCACCTGCCGGTGGCCACCAGGGGCAATTCTGGGCTGGCCTACCCGTACCTTGGACAATCTATGTGTGCCCTGAGAACGAGATATGTGCAGCTCCTATCAGGATTTGTCGGCACATTCGGGCGATGTTGCTGGATTTGTTTTAACTTGTCGAAGTGTCTTGTAGAACCGGGAAACTGAGTCTGATCGGAATGTCTCGGGAGAAGGTATATCCTTCGTTGACTGTGAGAGCTTGTCATGGGCTAAGTTGGGACTCCCCTGGAGGGATTTGAACTTTCTAAAGCCATGCCCGCGGTTATGGGCAGATGGGAATTTGTTAATGTCGGGTTGTAGATAACTTGAACCTTAACGTAATTAAAATGAATCAACTGTGTGAGTTGCCATGATGGTCTCTTCTCGGTGGAGTCCGGGAAGTGAACACGGTGTTGGAGTAATGCTTGTCGCAGGATGTTCTCTAGTTTGTCGTTCGCGCTTTGCCTTCTCTTCTCGCTCTCTTTTGCGAACAGGTTAGCCACCATATATGCTAGCCGCTTGCTGCAGCTCCACATATTACCTTGCCTTACCTATAAGCTTAAATAGTATTGATCGCGAGGGTGCGAGATTGCTGAGTCCCTGTGGCTCACAGATTACTTCCAAACCAGATGCAGGGCCTAATGACTCTGTTCCATATGACGCGCTTGAGCTCAAGTGGGAGTTCGACGAGGACTCACGCCGATACTACGTGTCTTTCCCTGATGATCAATAGTGGTTCCCAGTTAGGGCGATCGGGACCGTGCTGCATGTTGGGTTGGTCTTTTATTTTGGCACCGTAGTCGGGCCATGAGTGATTGGATGATGTAATGCTATTTATGTACTTCGTTTGACGTGGCGAGGGTAAGCCAACTATGTACCTTCCCCTTTTATTATTCATATTACATGGGATGTTGTGAAGATTGCCTTACTTGCGACATTGCTTTCAATGCGGTTATGCCTCTAAGTCGTGCTTCGACACGTAGGAGATATATCCGCATCGAGGGCGTTACAAGTTGGTATCAGAGCCTTCTCCGACCTTAGGAGCCCCCACTTCTTGATCGTTTTAGCAGCCGAGTTGAGTCTAGAAAAAATGTTTTGAGTCATTTAGGAATTATATATCAGAGAGTTTAGGAATTGTTTTACTCCCCAGTCCCTTCATCGCTCTGGTAAGGCATCCTGATGTAGAGTTTTGACTCTTCTCTTCTCAAATTTTCACTAAAATTTTTGTGACGAGAACATTGTTCTTGGTGCCTCCTGTCATTTAGGGGTTGTGGCAGTGTCCCGGGGAGTTGAGCTCCGAGGTGTTGCCGTCACAATTTTATCGTTATAGTTCTGGAATACCTGAGTTTAGTTCGCCGACATCGAAAATCTCATTTATGCAGTTGTTGGTGAGATAACCTCGACGCCACCCAGTACTGGGGCGGGAGTTCGGGAGTATTGCCATAACTTGTATAACGGATGCTTTTCGAAGGTTGAGGTAGATGGTTTCCGAAGTTTTTCTCGGTTATGTGTTGAAGTATGGATACAGCTGGATGTAGGATTTGCTAGATTTGGGTGAGATATTATGCTTCCCCTGTATCCACAACACCTGATTGCATAACCGGAAAGGTTCGGGAGTTTCATTTGTGGGAATTCTTGTAGCTCTAGTTCTTCTTCCACAGATATTTGGTTTGAGATTGGGATTTCTTACTGAGTATTCGTTCTTGATCCGTACCTTGTTGATTTATTCCTCTACCTAAATTCTAAGTGGCTTCTCAATTTATGGATATGTGACCATTCCAAGTGGAATGCATTCGTTCATTTTTTCGGATGTGAAGACTATATGTTGCAATTTCATTCCGTTGGATCCAGCTTCAATATTTGTCTATCAATGTGCTAATGGATGTCAACCTCTTCAGGATGGCTCCTCCAACGCGCACGACTCCGAATCCTGTTCCGCCACCTCCTCCTCCTCCTCCGGAGGCATGGCAAGCTGTGATGGCCGCAACCAATGCAAACATGCAGTTGATCATGCAAATTCTTCAAGAGCGCAATCAAGCGAACCAAGGCAACCAAGGCAACAATCAGAACCACTTTGCTACACTCAACCAGTTCCTTGCTAACCAGCCAAAGACTTTCAGCAATTGTGTTGAGGCAACTGATGCTGACGATTGGCTCGTGGACTTGTGCAAGCATTTCGAGTGCAGTAACGTCAGGCCTGAGGACTTTGTCAAGTTCGCTTCCTTCCAACTCAAAGACCAAGCTGCAGAATGGTTCTAGCAGTACAAGGATTCCAGAGGAGGTCGTGTGATTACCTGGGATGAATTCCGTCAAGACTTGAAAGCTCATCATATTCCCTAGAGCGTGGTTGAAAGCAAGCATGAGGAATTCCGCAACCTGAAGCAAGGCTCTTTGTCTGTCTATGACTACAACAAGTTGTTTCAGAAGCTCGCCCGCTTTGCTAAGCAGGACGTCCCTGACGAGAAGAGCATGATATACCAGTTCAGGGGTGGTCTCAGAGAAGAAATCCAGCTAGCTCTTGTTCTCTTTGAGCCCTTGAGGTACGATGAGTTCTACAACATGGCATTGAAGCAAGAGGCTGCTCAACTGAAGTGTGATGCCTCCAAGAAGTGAGTCAGAGATGCTACTCCTTCTTCCTCTACTCAAGTGGCCAAGCAGCAGAAGTATTGTCTTCCTCCTCCTCCGTTCCGTCAGCCGTATCAGAAGAGCAAAGGTGGTAGTGGATCTTCCCACCCACCCAACCCTGCCTTTCAGAACAAGACTTCGTCTCAAGTTCCAAGATCAAGTGCTCCGTATCACCGTCCGCTTTCAGAGGTCACGTGCAACAAGTGCCAACAGAAGGGTCACTATGCCAACAAATGCTTCAATCAGAGGCACCTCCCTCCTCCTCCTCCTCCTGTGAGATCGGCAAGTACAGCTGTGGTCAAGCATAACCCCAAGCACGCCAAGGTCAATTTGATGAATGCAGCTCAGGAAGAGGACTCGTCAGACGTCATCATGGGTAACCTTCCTGTTAACGATATTCCATCTAAAGTTCTTTTTCACACTGGTGCATCACATTGTTTCATCTCGAGACCGTTTACATCTAGGCATGAATTGACTTCACAAGTTTTGCCTAGTCCGTTAGCAGTTGTCTCTCCCGGTAAGCGCATGCATGCTAACTCCATCGTTCCGGATGTTACTATCACCTTGGGTGACTGCAAGTTTCTGGCTTCTCCAACGGTTCTTGGTGACTCGGATATTGATCTTATTATCGGAATGGATTGGCTTTCTAAGCACAAGGCGCATCTTGATTGTGCAGCCAGGAAGATTCAATTGACTCATTCGTCTGAGGATGTAATTGTCTTTGCCGCTCGTGATGATACCATCCGTCTGTTTTCTCTCAATGAGAAGGGTGAACTCGATGCCATCTCTCAAATTCTAGTTGTTTGCGAATATCAAGACGTCTTTCCAGAAGAGCTTCCAGGAATGCCTCCGCACCGGCCAGTTGAATTCGTCATCGATCTTGAGCCTGGCACGGAACTGGTTTGCAAGCGTCCTTACAAGCTCGGACCTGAAGAGTTGAAGGAGCTGAAGAAGCAACTCGATATTCAAGAACGAATGGGTCTCATCCGACCTAATTCCTCTCCGTGGGGTTGTGGAGTTCTTTTTGTGAAGAAGAAGGATGGAACGGACCGACTTTGTGTTGACTACCGTCCATTGAACAAGAAGACTATCAAGAACAAATACCCACTTCCCAACATCAACGAGCTGTTCGAACAACTCAAAGGTGCCCAAGTATTCTCCAAGGTTGATCTCCGTATGGGTTATCACCAGATTCGTATCCGCGAGCAAGATATTCCCAAGACGGCTTTCAAGACAAGCTATGGTTCATATGAATACACTGTCATGTCTTTTGGCCTCGTCAACGCTCCTCCGACTTTCTCTCGCATGATGAACTTCATCTTCAACGCCTACACCAATGACTTCGTTTGGGTCTATCTCGACGACATTCTGGTCTTTTCGAAGAACAAGGAAGATCATGCCAAGAATTTGCGTTTGGTACTCGATAAGCTCAGGGAACACCAGTTCTACGCCATGTTCTCAAAGTGCGAATTTTGGCTCGATGAGATTGTTTATCTTGGACATATCATCTCTGCCAAGGGCATTGCGGTGAATCCTGAGAAGGTGTCTGCAATTGTGAATTGGGAACCACCTCAGAACGTGAAGCAACTCCGTAGCTTCCTCGGTCTCGCAAGCTACTTTCGAAGTTTCATGGAGAAATTTTCAAAGATCGCGAAGCCTCTCTCAAATCTTCTCCAGAAGCACGTCAAGTACGTTTGGTCTCCGGATTGTGACATCGCTTTCAACACTTTGAAAGAGAAATTGGTCACTGCTCCAGTTCTGACTCCTCCTGATGAATCCAAACCGTTCAAGGTCTTCTGCGATGCCTCTCTTCAAGGTCATGGTGCAGTGTTGATGCAAGAGAAGAAAGTTGTGGCTTATACCTCTCGCCAGTTGAAGCCCAACGAGAAGAACTACCCCACTCATGACCTCGAGTTGGCAGCAGTTTTGCATGCTCTTTTGACTTGGAGACATCTCTTATTGGGAAGAAAAGTGGACATCTTCAGTGACCACAAGAGTCTCAAGTACGTCTTCACTCAGCCTAATCTCAACCTCAGGCAGACTCGATGGGTCGAAATGATTCAAGAGTATAATCCAAGTATCGAGTATACTCCAGGCAAGGCCAATGTGATTGCTGATGCATTGAGCAGGAAGGCGTATTGCAACAGTCTTATTCTCAAGCCTTATCAACTCGAGCTTTGTGAAGCTTTCCGCAAACTCAATCTGCAAGTTGTTCCTCAAGGTTTCCTCGCCAACCTTCAAGTCTCTCCTACCCTGGAAGACCAAATTCGCCAAGCTCGGCTTCTTGATGCTATGGTGAAAAAGGTGAAGATTGGGATTGCCAAGCGTCAACCCAAGTACAAGTGCTACCGCCTTGATGACAAGGATACTCTTTTCTTCGAGGATCGTATTGTTGTGCCCAAAGGTGATCTTCATAAGGTTATCATGAACGAGGCTCACAATTCACTCCTCTCCATCCACCCTGGGAGCACGAAGATGTATCAAGACCTCAAGCAGGCTTATTGGTGGACTCGAATGAAGCGCGAGATTGCTCAGTTCGTGAATGAGTGTGATGTCTCCAGAAGAGTGAAGGCATAACACCAAAGGCCAGCTGGTCTCCTCCAACCTCTTGCCATTCCAGAATGGAAGTTCGACCACATTGAGATGGACTTCGTGACTGGGTTTCCAAAGTCCAAGCGTGGCAATGATGCTATATTCGTTGTCATCGACAAACTCACTAAAGTGGCTCACTTTCTGCCTATCAAAGAGTCAATCACTGCAGCTCAATTGGCGGAGCTCTATACCTCTCGAATTGTCTCGCTGCACGGTATTCCAAAGGTGATCTCTTCAGACTGTGGCAGCATCTTTACCTCCAAGTTTTGGGATTCTTTTCAGAATGCCATGGGCACCAACATCCGCTTCAACACAGCTTTCCATCCTCAAACTAGCGGTCAAGTCGAGCGTGTCAATCAGATTCTTGAAGATATGCTCAGGGCTTGTGTGATCTCCTTTGGCTTGAAGTGGGAGGATTGTCTTCCATATGCTGAATTCTCCTACAACAACAGTTTTCAAGCAACTTGGGCAAGGCCCCATTCGAAATTCTCTATGGCAGGAAGTGCCGTACCCCTCTCAACTGGTCTGAAACCGGCGAACAGCAACTTCTGGGTAATGACTTAATCACACAGGCAGAGGAGATGTGCAAAGTCATTCAAGATAACCTCAAAGCAGCGCAATCGCGCCAGAAGAGCTACTATGATAGTACGCACCGTGATTTGGCTTTCGAGATCGGAGATCATGTTTACCTCTGTGTCTCTCCAATGAAAGGTACTCATCGCTTCGGTATCAAAGGGAAGCTTGCCCCTAGATATGTGGGACCTTTCAAGGTCATTAGCAAGAGAGGCGATCTCGCCTATCAACTTGAGCTTCCTTCAAACTTTGCAAATGTACATGACGTGTTCCATGTCTCTCAGCTCCGCAAGTGCTTTAAGACTCCTGACCGCACCGTCAACTTCGAAGACATTGATCTCCAAGAAGATCTCTCTTATCGTGAGCACCCCGTTGCTATTCTTGAAGAGACTGAATGCAAGACTCGCAATAAGTCAATCAAATTCCCCAAAGTCAAGTGGTCACACCATTCCGACCGTGAAGCCACCTGGGAATACGAGGATCACCTCCGTTCTGAGTACTCGGCGTTCTTTCAGCCCTAGATCTCGGGACGAGATCCTTTCGTAGTGGTGGAGTGTTGTAACACCCCGGATATGATTTACCTAATATGTAATCCAACTCTTGCGGTTTCCGGCGTTAAGTTATTTTATTTTCTCGGGTTCGGGTTTTTGTCTCCATGTGTTGTTGTCGTTGTCATGCATCTCATATCATGTCATCATGTGCATTGCATTTGCATACGTGTTCGTCTCATGCATCCGAGCATTTTCCCCGTTATCCGTGTTGCATTCTAGCGCTCCGTTCTCCTCCGGTGATCATTTCTAACTTTCTTTCGTGTGTGGGGTTTAAACATTTCCAGATTAGACCGAGACTTGCCAAGCGGCCTTGGTTTACTACCGGTAGACCGCTTGTCAAGTTTCGTACCATTTGGACTTCGTTTGATGCTCCAACGGTTAACCAAGGGACCGAGAAGGCCTCGTGTGTGTTGCAGCCCAACACCCCTCCAATTTGGCCCAAAACCAACCAAAACCCTCTCCATCATCTAGAGCGTTCGATCACGATCACGTGGCCGAAAACCGCACCTCATTTGGACACTCCTAGCTCCCTCTATGCCTATAAATACACCACCCTTCCGAAATTTCGGTTCTTCTTCCCCCCGAAACCCTAAAGATCCAGATCCGCCGCCACCGGACATGTCTGCCGCGCCGGACATTTCGTCCGCCGCTGCCCGCGGCCACTGACGGGGCGCCACGTGGCACCGCCCAGCCTCCTCCACTGCCAGCCCGCGAGGCCCGAGGCAGGCCCTCCCCGTCCCGCGTGCCTGTCGCCGCCCGTCCTCCGCGCCGCCTCCCGTCGTCCCCGCGGCCGGCGCAGCTCCTCCCGGCCGGCCGCCGCGCCGCCATTGCCGGCCGCCACCGCCCGCCGGCCGCGCCGCAACTCGCCGCCGATGCCTCCCCTCGCCGTCGCGGCCAGCGCCGGCGACGCCCGCGGCCACCCCGGCTCCGGCCTCCTCCTCCACTCCGGCAAGTCGGCGAGCTCCTTCCCGCTCCGGCCAACTCTTCCTCCGGCGACCTCGAGTTCTCCGGTGAACCTCGGGAAGCGCGCGTGAACAGTAACTGGATGCAGATCCAAAACTCGGTTGACTTTCCTCTTGAAACCCTAATTTTATTGCCATGTTCATCGTGCCGTAACTTTGCATCCGTAGATCCGTTTTGGCGTGTAGCATATCAAAATGTTCGTCTCAGAGAGTAAATCATTTCATCTCATTGCATCATTTTCATTTGAGTTCATATTGATGCCCGAAATGTTGTTGGGAGAGTGCTATTTGGGATAATTGTCAGATCTGCTGCTCCAAATAGCTATTTGTCATTTTTGCCATGATTATTTTGTGCATGATATGCCCCTGAGCTCTACATATGTTTTGTTATATGCTTTGTCATCTTTCCAGTGGTGCCATCCATGTATTTTTGTGATGTGTGTGCTGACTCGCACAAGCTTGCAAAGTGGCGCATTCGTTAATGCTGATTTCAGGGATTTAGCAATTCCACTAAGTCCTTGGACTGTTTTTATCAATATGCCATATGTTCATGTTGTTTCCTAGTGATCAGTGCCTCTTTTGAGGATGATCAGTAAGGATGATTTGTTAATCTTGTAGTGCTATATCCATCCATGTCTTTGTTTGCAATTATGGAGCAACCTAACTTGAGTCAATCGAGCTCAACTTTTGCTATTTCGTGAATCTGGGCAGATTGTCTACTGGTTAGCGATTTTGTCGAGGATGTTGTAGTTGATCCGTGCATGCTATGTTATGGTTCTTGCCATGTCTAGCTTGTATAATGTGTATTCTTGATGGGTGCATGCTTAGATTGTCATGCCTTGCTCTGTAGTGAGTGCATCGAGCTCGTAAACATGCCTACTTGATATCTGTTTTGCATGCTCCAGTTTTTCACTAAGTCTGTGATCTAATTATGTTTTTGCCATGTTCACATGCTTGCAATTGTATGTTATGATCCCTTTTGGCTCAAGGTCACTAAGGGACTTTTGTTAAGCTCTTTTAGTAGCTCCAGACCATGCTTTACTTTTCCATGGTAAGTTCCTGTAGCATATAGATTTCTTGCTCCAAAGTGTGCTACTTGATCTGAAATTCCAGACAAGTGTTAATTTCACTAAGTCTGAAATCTGTTAACCAATTGCACTTTTGCCATGCTTGTTTGAACCTGTTAATGGATGAATTTGCCGTAGCTCAGTGTTCCTCTTTTGTCAAGCATCATGAGTGGATCCCTGCATGTATTTTTTTGCCATGTTTGGGTGATGTAGCATGTTTTTCTTGTTGCATTTAGATGGCTACTTGCTGTTTATCGCAGGCCGGTGCCATATTTGAATTGCTTGCCATTTCCAAACCGTGCATCCGTTTCCGGTGTTCTTTATATCGATTTCAACCGAAATCACCTCACCTTTCCAGTGGCACACTTGGATTTCCAAGTTGGGGCCAGGTTCATTCATCTCTTGTGAAATCTTGCATATGCATCACATTTCGCATCCCGCATAGCATACCATGTTTGCATCATGTTGTTTGAGCTTTGCACGTGGTTAATTGCATTCCCCTTGCTTGTTTGTCTTGTTTGGGTAGAGCCGGGAGACGAGTTCGCTAACGAGGAGCCTGTTGAGTGTGCTTTCGAGGATCCAGTCAACTCTGACAACTTTGCAAGCAAGATGATCATACCCTTGAAATCACTTCTATCTTTGCTTTGCTAGATGCTCGCTCTTTTCCTATCCCTATGCTACGATACCTACCACTTGCTTATCATGCCTCCCAAATTTCCATGTCAAACCTCTAACCCACCATGTCCTAGAAAACTGCTGATTGGCTACGTTACCACTTTGCTCAGCCCCTCTTATAGCATTGCTAGTTGCAGGTGAAGATTGGAGACCGTTCCTTGTTGGAACATTATTTTCTTGTTGGCATATCATCATATTGCCTTGTTATCTTAATGCATGTATATACTTGGTAAAGGGTGGAAGGCTCGGCCTTTTTTCCTAGTGTTTTGTTCCACTCTTGCCGCCCTAGTTTCCATCATATCGGTGTTATGTTCCCGGATTTTGCGTTCCTTACGCGGTTGGGTAATAATGGGAACCCCTTGAGGGTTCTCCTTGAATAAAACTCTTCCAGCAATGCCCAACTTTGGTTTTACCATTTGCCACCTAGCCTATTTTTACCTTGGGTTTCCGGAGCCCAAGGGTCATCTTATTTAAACCCCCCGGGCCAGTGCTCCTCTGAGTGTTGGTCCACCTGTCAGCTGCCGGTGGCCACCAGGGGCAACTCTGGGCTGGCCTACCCGTACCTTGGACAATCTGAGTGTGCCCTGAGAACGAGATATGTGCAGCTCCTATCGGGATTTGTCGGCACATTCGGGCAGTGTTGCTGGATTTGTTTTAACTTGTCGAAGTGTCTTGTAGAACCGGGATACCGAGTCTGATCGAAATGTCTCGGGAGAAGGTATATCCTTCGTTGACCGTGAGAGCTTGTCATGGGCTAAGTTGGGACTCCCCTGCAGGGATTTGAACTTTCGAAAGCCCTGCCCGCGGTTATGGGCAGATGGGAATTTGTTAATGTCCGGTTGTAGATAACTTGAACCTTAACTTAATTAAAATGAATCAACTGTGTGAGTTGCCGTGATGGTCTCTTCTCGGCGGAGTCCGGGAAGTGAACACGGTGTTGGAGTAATGCTCGGGTTGGTCTTTTATTTTGGCACCGTAGTCGGGCCATGAGTGATTGGATGATGTAATGCTATTTATGTACTTTGTTTGACGTGGCGAGTGTAAGCCAACTATGTACCTTCCCCTTTTATTATTCATATTACATGGGATGTTGTGAAGATTGCCTTACTTGCGACATTGCTTTCAATGCGGTTATGCCTCTAAGTCGTGCTTTGACACGTAGGAGATATAGCCGCATCGAGGGCGTTACATGTTTTGTTGTGAGACTACTACGTGGTCATGCTTGTCTGGGACAGCATGTTCACATGTTTGTAGCAGAACTGGCTCATGTTTTGGAGCTTACCACCATAGTCCATTTCCCGAGAATCCTACGACGTCATCTCGTCGACTTGTGTTGCAAACTTTCATTTTTCTCTCTAGACTAGATAAGTCTGGAATATCCTGACACCAACCAGATCTAAATCTTAGGCATATATGATGGTTGGAACTTTTTCCAGGATCTATGATGTAGGTCCCGACAAGGTTGATGTTCTGGCCGACATACCTAATCGGAAGATCTGTCATTGTAGTATCTTTGACAATCTTTCCATGAGGATTTCGTGCGACTTATTCTAGAAGTTGTTCCTTAGGGATCCTTATTCTCTTAGTTTCCTTGATGATTCTATAACCATTCAAACATTGTAAACACTCTTGATTGTTGAGTTTTTCCCTAGTTACTAGGATCATTCCCAGCTTTTGCATTTTATTCCCAGCTTGCACCTCAGTAATTGTTGTCGAGGATCATCTTCAAAAGTGGGCTTACCATGGGCCCCATCCATCTCCGATGATAAGCAAAATCATCCATTACGTTGTCTTCAACAAGGTAGTCCACATCATCCACCTAGCCCGAGTATGTCATTCTTTCGAACTCCTTCAAACGATCCATTAAGAATTGCCTCAGGCTAGTATGAAGAGTTTCAATGATCTATGGATCAAAAGTAATTCTTTTCACCACCTAAGGGAATAGCTCTATGAGTCACCTCCTCTAAGGTGCCCCGTTTGACATGAAGGGCAACTTAACTCCTTGCTACTTGAAACGCATCCACCATCTTCTTAAGCGTGGAAATGTTGCCTACTAAATTGAACCTTGTTATCAGTTTCTCTCCATCCCTCCTGATGTGTGTTTTATGCCTCAACTCAAGAGATGTTTCCAATGTCTCACTTCATGAGTTGCTTTCGAGTTGCTCAATCTTCAAGAAGATCGATTCCTGTAGAGTTTCCTTCTGTCGTCACCATGATGGAAGAGCATTTCAAAAGCAAAGGCATCAAGATCAATTGGAGAAATGAATCAACATCTTCGAGAAGGGCAAATCGGATCATGAAGATCGTGTTAGCTTTGTGACCCCTCTGTCATCTTACCTCACGACTTGAATCTCGGAACGGGATTCTTGTTTAGTAGGGGTGAGTTGTCACATCCCTAGCTTTACCTTGGCCTTGGACAAGCTTGGTTGTTGCATCATGTTTAAATTCAAATGAAATTTGAATTGAGAATTTTCAAAGCCTCGGAATCCTTTTAAAAATGATCAAGATAAAATTGCTTCAAATAAGTCCAAGAAAATGTTCCTGTTATCCCCTGGAAATATTGGTAAGAAGTAAAACCCAAACCAATATTTTTGGTGTCTCAGAAACATTTATTTTGGGCATTTGAATTAAGTCAATAGCTATTTGAATTGGATTTATATCTACTATTAAATCAATATAGGTCCAATAATTCTGAAATATTTTGTGGAGCATTTGTTTAATTATTTTAGCTCCTAAAAATATTTTCAGAAGCAAAAAAAATTGAATTGGTTTCAAAACACAATTCAAAACAAACTTGCAAAATAGAAAACAGAACATAATTAGAAAAGAACAGGAAAGACAAAAACCATACCTGCAGCCCACCTTGTGGCCCAGTAGGCCGGCCCAGCCCACCAGGGGCAGAGGCGTCTTCCACCTCGCGCCATTCGAACACAGAGCGTGTGCCCGACGCGTGCGCGCCCGTAGCTCGCCAACTCCTGCTTGCCGCCGACTGCCTAGAGCTGGCTAAGGGCGCCACGCAACCCCTCTGGCTCTCTCTCTCACTCTCCCCGTGCTCCTCCTCCCCTCTGTCTCTCTCTCACGCACACGACCGAACGCCACCGTCGCTGCCGCTCGCTGTAGCCACAGCCATCGTCCACCCCTCATCTTGTCGATGTGTCTAGAAGAACCGTCGTCCACTCCTGCATGGTCGACGCCAAACCATTCAACTGCGGGTGCTCTGAAACATCATCTTCGAGCTCATCTTCAGCGCACCCGCCGAAGATCGCTCTTGCCGCCTCGCATGCTCCAACGCCTCCCCCGAGCTACTGACCTGCTCATCGACTCCACCGTGAGCTCCTCTCTTTTCCCCCTCTTCTTTAGCGTTCGCCGTCATCCCCTGGCTCCATTCCCCACCGCGGCCGAGACACGCCGCCGCCTGCGCTCGTCGCCGGTGACGCTCCGGTGACCATTTGGTCCTAGGCGTGCGCCCAACATGCTCACTGTCGTGCTTAGAGTGTCCCCAATGCCTCGCTGCGCTCATTTGCACACCGCAGCACTGATTCCGCGAACACCCGAGCTCCGGCCGCTGCCCGACTCATCACCGTCGTCGTTTCCGGCCATCCCAGCTCCGTCCAAGGCCACCGTTGGACGCGCCACACCGTAGCTACCCGTAGCATCCACTTGCGCTTCGAACCGTGGCCGGAGCAGCATTTCCGACGCTCTCCGCTGCGTCCGACCACGCCGGCAGGTTGACCCCATCTGACCAGGGGTTTGAACCTTCTCTCTCACTGACATGCGGCCCCCGCCTGGCTAACTAAGTTAGTTAGTGATAATCCTATTTAGGTTAGTTAGGTTAGCCACTGACATGTGGGCCCTGGCCCTTGTTAATTAGCTAAGTCTTAGATTAACTTAATTTTAAACCCACAGTCACTGATGTGTGGGTCCAGGGACTAATTAGCCTAGATTAACTGTTAGTTAGTGCTAATTAACCCTGTTTGTTAACCGAGTCACTGACCAGTGGACCCCACTGGTCAGGTTTGACCTGGACCGACCCAGTTGACCTTCTGACCTCGCAGTGACGTAGTGCTGACGCAATAATACATTTTCTAGATTAAAATAAACTAGGAAATTCTAGAAAATAGTATAAACTTCTAAAAATCATAGAAATTCAACTGTAACTCCATATGAAATAATTTATATATGATAAATGATCAGAAAAATCCAATCTATCCATATGTACTGGTTTCATACATGTTTAAACAACTTAACCTCACTGTTTAGTTCAAACCATGATCATGCACTATTTGAATTCATAGCTTGAATCTGAATTTGAACCTTGAGTTCAAATCAACTCAAACCCTTCTGTTCTAGAGCATATTGACATGTCATGATCATGCATCATATTGTGCATTGCATTTATTGTATTCTTTCTGTGTTTGCCGGTGTTTGTTCCCCCTCGGTAGACCTATGTTTCGACGATGAGATCGATGACAACGGTGAAGAACTATACTATCTTTAGAAGTGCTAGGAAAGCAAAACCCCCTTGTTCATTTCGATACAATCCCACTCTCTTGCTCCTGCTCTCTTTAACTGCATTAGGACAACAACGCTTCAACTGTGACATGCTGCGGTAGTTGAACCCCTTTCCTTGCATGACCTGTCATTGCCACGGTAAATAGATGAAACCCACTAGCATGAGTAGGAGTTGTTTGAGCCCTGGTGTGCCTACTCATTCATGCTTGTTTTTCATGCCTGCTATTGCTTAGAGTTGAGTCAGGTCTGATTCATCGGGGATGAATTAGAGGTGTGAGAACATGTCCTACTGTTGTGAGCTAAGTGTGTGAACACCATTTGCTAAAGGTATCGGTGAGAGGCCATGTAGGGGTACATGGTGGGTTGTCTCATTGAAGCCGTCCTTAGGAACAAAGTTCTGTGTTTGTGATCCATGAACAGCTACTACCACGCATTGGAATGCTTAAGTGCCCCTGTCGACTTATTAATCAACCTGATCTCTGTCCAGGAGTTGCAACTAGTTTCTGGTGTTTGTAGGTTGTGTTAGTATCTACCAAGTGGTACCCGGTACAGGTGGGCTTGGGATAGACTAGGCACCATGGCACGGTGTACCAATCGTAGATCCATCCGTCGAGGTGGGCTTGGGAACCCTGCACACATCGTTTGGGGCCGTGAGCGACACCCCGGCCGGATCTCCTTGCGGATGGAACCCGAATAGGTGATGAACCTGTACTAGAGACTTGTTGGTTAGTCAGGTCGTGGCCGACTCCGTCGCCAGGCTTCCGCTTGAAGGTTGCCGAGATACACAATGTGTACATGGTGGTAAGTGGCGAGAGCATGTGTGAAGAAGTACACCCCTGCGGGGTTATCATTATCTATTCGAATAGCCGGATTCCTCGGATATGGAAACTTGGACCCCTTGCATAGTTCATAGACAAGTGAAAGTGGATACTCTAAAATGCACAAGATAAGTGTGAGTGCTATGGATGGCCTTCTCGTAGGAAGATGGGAGTGGATCCATAGTGGTGTATTGATATGGTGAATATGTGGATTCGTGTGCGCCACCTCAAAAGAGTTATTTGAAGCCATAGTTTAGGATAGCCACTGAGTCAAAGCTGGCTTGCTACAGTCAAACTCCACCACCCCCTTTGTTGATACTGATGCATATGTAGCTAGTTCTGATGTAAGTCTTGTTGGGTACATTTGTACTCACGTTTACCTATTCTATGTTTTGCAGAAAGACGTCAGTCTTGCTAGTAGTTTCGTGTGGACTTCGACGTTTATCTCGTTACCTCAACTACGATCTTGTACCCTTGGGAGGGTCTTGTAGATAGTCAACCTTCTTAGCCTTCTTCATTTGTAGTTGTCTGTACTCAGACAAGTTAAGCTTCCGCATGTGCTTTGACTTGTATGCTCTGAATGTTGGGTCATGAGACCCATGTTTGTAATATCTCGCTCCTCGGAGCCTAATGAATAAATACTTGAGTTGTAGAGTTATGTTGTGATGCCATGTTGTATTTACACATATCGAGCATATTGTGTGTATGATTGAAATGCTTGGTATGTGTGGGATCCGACAACCTAGTTGTTCATCCTTTGTGGCCTCTCTTATGGGGAAATGTAGTCTTGTGCTTCCATGAGCCATAGTAGTCCGCTACAGCCCGGTTCACCGGAGTCCTGCTTGTTGGAAATATGCCCTAGAGGCAATAATAAATTGATTATTGTTATATTTCCTTGTTCATGATAATCGTTTATTATCCATGCTAGAATTGTATTGATAGGAAACTCAGATACATGTGTGGATACATAGACAACACCATGTCCCTAGTAAGCCTCTAGTTGACTAGCTCGTTGATCAATAGATGGTTACGGTTTCCTGACCATGGACATTGGATGTCGTTGATGACGGGATCACATCATTAGGATAATGATGTGATGGACAAGACCCAATCCTAAGCCTAGCACAAAGATCGTGTACTTCGTATGCTAAAGCTTTTATAATGTCAAGTTTCCTTTCCTTAGACCATGAGATTGTGCAACTCCCAGATACTGTAGGAATACTTTGGGTGTGCCAAACGTCACAACGTAACTGGGTGGCTATAAAGGTGCACTACGGGTATCTCCGAAAGTGTCTGTTGGGTTGGCACGAATCGAGACTGGGATTTGTCACTCCGTGTAAACGGAGAGGTATCTCTGGGCCCACTCGGTAGGACATCATCATAATGTGCACAATGTGACCAAGGAGTTGATCACGGGATGATGTGTTACGAAATGAGTAAAGAGACTTGCCAGTAACGAGATTGAACAAGGTATCGGGATACCGACGATCGAATCTCGGGTAAGTATCGTACCACTAGACAAAGGGAATTGTATACGGGATTGATCGAATCCTCGACATCGTGGTTCATCCGATGAGATCATCGTGGAACATGTAGGAACCAACATGGGTATCCAGATCCCGCTGTTGGTTATTGACCGGAGAACATCTCGGTCATGTCTGCATGGTTCCCAAACCCGTAGGGTCTACACACTTAAGGTTCAATGACGCTAGGGTTATAGGGAATAGATATACGTGGTTACCGAATGTTGTTCGGAGTCCCGGATGAGATCCCGGACATCACGAGGAGTTCCGGAATAGTCTGGAGGTAAAGATTTACATATGGGAAGTCCTGTTTCGGTCGTCGGAAAGGTTTCGGGGTTTATCGGTAACGTACCGGGACCACCGGGAGGGTCCCGGGGGTCCACCAAGTGGGGCCACCAGCCCCAGAAGGTTTCGTGGGCCAAGTGTGGGAGGGGACCAGCCCCAGGTGGGCTGGTGCACCCCCCCCACCAAGGCCCAAGGTGCAAGGGAGTGGGAAGGGGGGCAAACCCTAGGGCAGATGAGCCCTAAGGCCCACCCCAGGTGCGCCTCCCTTGGCCGCACCCTAGATGGGTTTTGGGGGCTGCCGCCCCCCTAGGGAGGGAACCCTAGATGGGGGCGCAGCCCCTCCCCTTCCCCTATATATACTTGAGGTTAGGATGGCTGCAAGACACACGATTTGATCTTTCCCTGGCGCAACCCTACCTCTCTCCTACTCGTCTCTTGCGGTGTTTGGCGAAGCCCTGCTGGAGTACCACGCTCCTCCACCACCACCACGCCATTGTGCTGCTGCTGGATGGAGTCTTCCTCAACCTCTCCCTCTCTCCTTGCTGGATCAAGGGATGGGAGACGTCACCGGGCTGTGCGTGTGTTGAACGCGGAGGTGCCGTCCATTCGGCACTAGGATCTCCGGTGATTTGGATCACGACGGGTACGACTCCTTCAACCCGTTCTCTTGAACGCTTCCGCATAGCGATCTACAACGGTATGTAGATGCACTCTCCTTCCCCTCGTTGTTGGTTTCTCCATAGATAGATCTTGGTGACACGTAGGAAAATTTTGAATTTCTGCTACGTTACCCAACAGTGGCATCATGAGCTAGGTCTATTGCGTAGATTCTATGCACGAGTAGAACACAAAGTAGTTGTGGGCGTTGATTTTGTCCAATATGCTTACCGTTACTAGTCCAATCTTGATTCGGCGGCATTGTGGGATGAAGCGGCCCGGACCGACCTTACATGTACTCTTACGTAAGACTGGTTCCACCGACTGACATGCACTAGTTGCATAAGGTGGCTAGCGGGTGTCTGTCTCTCCCACTTTAGTCGGATCGGATTCGATGAAAAGGGTCCTTATGAAGGGTAAATAGAAATTGGCATATCACGTTGTGGTTTTTGTGTAGCTAAGAAACGTTCTTGCTAGAAACCCATAGCAGCCACGTAAAACATGCAAACAACAATTAGAGGACGTCTAACTTGTTTTTGCAGGGTATGCTATGTGATGTGATATGGCCAAAAGGATGTGATGAGTGATATATGTGATGTATGAGATTGATCATGTTCTTGTAATAGGAATCACGACTTGCATGTAGATGAGCATGACAACCGGCAGGAGCCATAGGAGTTGTCTTTATTTATTGTATGACCTGCGTGTCATTGAACAACGCCATGTAATTACTTTACTTTATTGCTAATCGGTAGCCATAGTAGTAGAAGTAATAGTTGGCGAGCAACTTCATGGAGACACGATGATGGAGATCATGATGATGGAGATCATGGTGTCATGCTGGTGACAAGATGATCATGGAGCCCCAAGATGGAGATCAAAGGAGCTATATGATATTGGCCATATCATGTCACTATTATTTGATTGCATGTGATGTTTATCATGTTTTTGCATCTTGTTTACTTAGAACGACGGTAGTAAATAAGATGATCCCTCATAATAATTTCAAGAAAGTGTTCCCCCTAACTGTGCACCATTGCGACAGTTCGTTGTTTCGAAGCACCACGTGATGATCGGGTGTGATAGATTCTAACGTTCACATACAACGGGTGTAAGACAGATTTACAGACGCGAAACACTTAGGTTGACTTGACGAGCCTAGCATGTACAGACATGGCCTCGCAACACAAGAGACCGAAAGGTCGAGCATGAGTCCTATGGTAGATATGATCAACATGAAGATGTTCACCAATGATGACTAGTCCGTCTCACGTGATGATCGGACACGGCCTAGTTGACTCGGATCATGTAATCACTTAGATGACTAGAGGGATGTCTATCTAAGTGGGAGTTCATAAGATGAACTTAATTATCCTGAACATAGTCAAAAGATCTTCACAAATTATGTCGTAGCTCGTGCTTCAGTTCTACTGTTTAGATATGTTCCTAGAGAAAATTTAGTTGAAAGTTGATAGTAGCAATTATGCGGACTAGGTCCGTAAACTGAGGATTGTCCTCATTGCTTCATAGAAGGCTTATGTCCTTAATGCACCGCTCAGTGTGCTGAACCTCGAACGTCGTCTGTGGATGTTGTGAACATCTGACATACACATTTTGATAACTATGTGATAGTTCAGTTAAACGGTTTAGAGTTGAGGCACCGAAGACGTTTTGAAACATCGTGAAACATATGAGATGTTTCGAGGGCTGAAATTGGGATTTCAGGCTCGTGCCCACGTCAAGAGGTATAAGACCTCCGACGATTTTCTTAGCCTGCAAACTAAGGGAGAAAAGCTCAATTGTTGAGCTTGTGCTCAGATTGTCTGAGTACAACAACCATTTGATTTGAGTGGGAGTTGATCTTCCAGATGAGATAGTG
The DNA here is from genome assembly GCF_018294505.1 of Triticum aestivum. Taxonomy (NCBI): domain Eukaryota; kingdom Viridiplantae; phylum Streptophyta; class Magnoliopsida; order Poales; family Poaceae; genus Triticum; species Triticum aestivum. The sequence continues at coordinate 395,242,515 of NC_057803.1, read as the reverse complement.
ATATTTCTCCGAAGTCATTGCCACCAAGCTGCTAGAGCTTCGTGATGAACTATAACACATCAGGGATAGATATGATGATCCTTGAAATATTCGCGATGTTTGACACCGCGAAAGTAGAAATCAAGAAGGAGCATCAATTGTTGATGGTTAGTGAAACCACTAGTTTCAAGAAGGGCAAGGGCAAGAAGGGATACTGCATGAAATGGCAAATCAGCTGCTGCTCTAATGAAGAAACCCAAAGTTGAACCCAAACCCGAGACTAAGTGCTTCTGTAATAAGGAGAACACCCACTGGAGCAGAATTACCCTAGATACTTGGTAGATGAGAAGGCTGGCAAGGTCGGTAGAAGTATATTGGATATACGTTGTGTTAATGTGTACTTTACTAGTACTCCTAGTAGCACCAGGGTATTAGATACCGGTTCGGTTACTAAGTGTTAGTAACTCAAAATAAAAGCTACGGAATAAACGGAGACTAGCTAATAGGTGAGATGACGATATGTGTTGGAAGTATTTCCAAGGTTGATCAAATATCGTACGCTCCCTCTACCATCAAGATTGGTGTTTGCGTTGAGCATAGACATGATTGGATTATGTCTATCGCAATACGGTTATTCATTTAAGGAGAATAATGGTTACTCTGTTTATCTGAATAATACCTTCAATGGTCTTGCACCTAAAATGAATGGTTTATTGAATCTCGATCGTAGTGATAAACATGTTCATGCCAAAAGATAGAAGATAGTAATGATAGTACCACCTACTTGTGGCACTGCCACGTAAGTCATATCGGTATAAAACGCATGAAGAAGCTCCATGTTGATGGATCTTTGGGCTCACTCGTTCTTTGAAAAGTTTGAGACATGCAAACCATGTCCATTAGTGTATATGCAAGAAGAAACTCCATGCAAATCATACCACATGGGCAAGATGACTGAAAGCCTCGTTTTCAGTAAAATGGAACTAGAAAGCAACTTGTTGGAAGTAATACATTTCGATGTGTGCAGTCCAATAAGTGCTGAGGCATGTAGTGGATATCATTATGTTCTTACTTCACAAATGATTTGAGTAGATGTTGAGTATATTTACTTGATGAATCATGAGTCTGAATTATTGAAGGGTTCAAGTAATTTCAGACTAAAGTTGAACATCGTCATGAGAAGAGGATAAAATATCTATGATATGATCATAGAGATGAACATCTGAATTACGAGTTTGGCACAGAATTAAGACATTGTGGAAATTGTTTCACAACTAATACAGCCTGGAACACCATAGTGTGATGGTGTGTCCGAACATCATAACTGCACCCTATTGGATATGATGCATACCATGATGTCTCTTATCGAATTACCATGATAGTTTATGGGTTAGGCATTAGAGACAACCACATTTACTTTAAATAGGGCACCACGTAATTCCGATGAGATGACACCATATGAACTATGGTTTAGAGAAACCTAAGCTATCATTTCTTAAAAGTTTGGGGCTGCGACGCTTATATGAAAAAGTTTCGGGCTGATAAGCTCGAACCCAAAGCAGATAAATCCATCTTCATAGGACACCCAAAACAGTTGGGTATACCTCCTGTCTCAGATCCGAAAGCAATAAGGGATTGTTTCTAGAATCGGTTCCTTTCTCGAGGAAAAGTTTCTCTTGAAGGAATTGAGTGGGGGGATGGTGGAGACTTGATGAGGTTATTGAACCGTCACTTCAACTAGTGTATAGCAGGGCACAAAGAGTTGTTCCTGTGGCACCTACACCAATTGAAGTGGAAGCTTATGATATTGATCATGAGACTTCGGATCAAGTCACTCCCAAACCTCGTAGGATGACAAGGATGCGTACTACTTCAGAGTGGTACGTAATCCTGTCTTGGAAGTCATGTTGCTAGACAACAATGAACCTACGAGCTATGGAGAAGCGATGGTGGGCCCGGATTCCGATAAATGGCTCGAGGCCATAAAATTCGAGAGAGGATCCATGTATGAAAACAAAGTGTAGACTTTGGCAGAACGACTCGATGGTCGTAAGGCTGTTGAGTACAGATGGATTTTAAAATGAAGACGGACAAAGATGGTAAGTATCACCATCAAGACACCTCGACTTGTCATTAAGATGTTTTCCGACAAGTTCAAGGAGTTGACTACGATGAGACTTTCTCACTCGTAGCGATGCTAAGAGTCTGTTGGAATTATAGTAGCGATTACTGCATTATTTATGAAATCTTGTAGATAGGATGTCAAAACATTGTTTCCTCGACGATTTTCTTGAGGAAAGGTTGTATGTGATACAACTGGAAGGTTTTGTCAATCCTGAAAGATGCTAATAAGTATGCAAAGCTCCAGCAATCCTTCTAAGGACTGGAGTAAGCATCTCGGAGTTGGAATGTATGCTTTGATGAGATGATCAAAGATTTTGGGTGTATACAAAGTTTATGAGAAACCTGTATTTCCAAAGAAGTGAGTGGGAGCACTATAGAATTTCTGATGAATATATGTTGTTGACATATTGTTGATCGGAAATGACGTAGAATTTCTGGAAAGCATATAAGGTTATTTGGAAAGTGTTTTTCAATGGAAAGCCTGGATTAAGCTACTTGAACATTGAGCATCAAGATCTATAAGGATAGATCAAAACGCTTAATGGTACTTTCAAATGAGCACATACCTTGACATGATCTTGAAGGTGTTCAAGATGGATCAGTCAAAGAAGGAGTTCTTGCCTGAGTTGTAAGGTATGAATTTAAGACTTAAAGCTCGACCACGGCAGAAGAAAGAGAAAGGACGAATGTCGTCCCCTATGCTTTTGTCGTAGGCTCTATACGGTATGCCATGTTGAGTACCGCACCTGATGTGTGCCTTGCCACATGTATGGCAAGAGGGTACAAAGGTGATCCAGGAGTGGATCACTAGATAGCGGTCAAAATTGTCCTTGGAGTAATAAGGACATGTTTCTCGATTATGGAGGTGATAAAGAGTTCGGCATAAAGGGTTACATCGATGCAAGCTTTAACACCTACCCGAATGACTCTGAGTAGCAAATCGGATACGTATAGTGGAGCAGCCATTTGGAATAGCTCCAGGTGGAGTGTGGAAGCAGCATTTATAGTATGACCTAGAGATTTGCAAAGTACATACGGATCTGATTGTTGCAGACCCGTTGACTAAAAACTTCTCTCACAAGCAAAACATGATCAAACCCCAGAACTCATTGAGTCTTAATCACATGATGATGTGAACTAGTTTAGTGACACTAGTAAACTCTTGGATGTTGGTCACATGGCGATGTGACCTGTGAGTGTTAATCACATGGCGATGTGAACTAGATTATTGACTCCAGTGCAAGTGGGAGACTATTGGAAATATGCCCTAGAGGCAATAATAAATTGATTATTATTATATTTCCTTGTTCATGATAATCGTTTATTATCCATGCTAGAATTGTATTGATAGGAAACTCAGATACATGTGTGGATACATAGACAACACCATGTCCCTAGTAAGCCTCTAGTTGACTAGCTCGTTGATCAATAGATGGTTACGGTTTCCTGACCATGGACATTGGATGTCATTGATGACGAGATCACATCATTAGGAGAATGATGTGATGGACAAGACCCAATCCTAAGCCTAGAACAAAGATCGTGTAGTTCGTATGCTAAAGCTTTTCTAATGTCAAGTATCATTTCCTTAGACCATGAGATTGTGCAACTCCCGGATACCGTAGGAATACTTTGGGTGTGCCAAACGTCACAACGTAACTGAGTGGCTAAAAAGGTGCACTACGTGTATCTTCGAAAGTGTCTGTTGGGTTGGCACGAATCGAGACTGGGATTTGTCACTCCGTGTAAACGGAGAGGTATCTCTGGGCCCACTCGGTAGGACATCATCATAATGTGCACAATGTGAGTAAGGAGTTGATCATGGGATGATGTGTTACGGAACGAGTAAAGAGACTTGCCAGTAACGAGATTGAACAAGGTATTGGGATACTGACGATCGAATCTCGGGCAAGTATCGTACCGCTAGACAAAGGGAATTGTATACGGGATTGATCGAATCCTCGACATCGTGGTTCATCCGATGAGATCATCGTGGAACATGTAGGAACCAACATGGGTATCTAGATCCCACTGTTGGTTATTGACCGGAGAACGTCTCGGTCATGTCTGCATGGTTCCCGAACCCGTAGGGTCTACACACTTAAGGTTCGATGACGCTAGGGTTATAGGGAATAGATATACGTGGTTACTAAATGTTGTTCGGAGTCCCGGATGAGATCCCGGACGTCACAAGGAGTTCCGGAATGGTCCGGAGGTAAATATTTATATATGGGAAGTCCTGTTTTGGTCGCCGGAAAGGTTTCGGGGTTTGTCCGTAACGTACCGGGACCACCGGGAGGGTCCCAGGGGTCCACCAAGTGGGGCCACCAGCCCCAGAAGGTTGCGTGGGCCAAGTGTGGGAGGGGACCAACCCCAGGTGGGCCAGTGTGCCCCCCCCCCACCAAGGCCCAACCCTAGGGCATATGGGCCCTAAGGCCCACCCCAGGTGCGCCTCCCTTCTCTCCCCCCTTGGCCGCACCCTAGATGGGTTTTGGGGGCTGCCGCCCCCCCTAGGGAGGGAACCCTAGATGGGGGCGCAGCCCCTCCCCTTCCCCTATATATACTTGAGGTTAGGAGGGCTGCAAGACACACGATTTGATCTTTCCCTGGCGCAGCCCTACCTCTCTCCTCCTCGTCTCTTGCGGTGTTTGGTGAAGCCCTGCTGGAGTACCACGCTCCTCCACCACCACCACGCCGTTGTGCTGCTGCTGGATGGAGTCTTCCTCAACCTCTCCCTCTCGCCTTGCTGGATCAAGGCATGGGAAACGTCACCGGGCTGTACGTGTGTTGAACGCGGAGGTGCCGTCCGTTCGGCACTAGGATCTCCGGTGATTTGGATCACGACGAGTACGACTCCTTCAAATCGTTCTCTTGAACGCTTCCACATAGCGATCTACAAGGGTATGTAGATGCACTCTCCTTCCCCTCGTTGCTGGTTTCTCCATAGATAGATCTTGGTGACACGTAGGAAAATTTTGAATTTCTGCTACGTTACCCAACACTCCTAGCCCAGCACTACTACTCCGGAACAATTAGACTGGCCGGCATGTGATTCACTTCGTTCCTATGTCTGTCCCTTTGGGGAAATGTCAAACAGTGACATCCGGAGTCCTGCTATCCTGATATAGCCTGGCTTCCCGAAGTCCTGTTAGCCCAGTTGCTACAGCCCGAATTCACACGCTGCTGACCGACATGCTCGATGTTGATTCATGTATGCCCGTCCCCGTAAGTTAGTGCCACTTCGGGTTCACTACTAGTCATGTCGGCCTGGGTTCTCTGTCATATGGATGCTAGCGACACTATCATATACGTGAGCCAAAAGGCGCAAACGGTCCCGGGCCATGGTAAGGCGACACCTGTGGGGATACCTTGCGTGAGGCCGCAAAGTGATATGAGGTGTTAAAGGCTAGATCAGTGTGACTTAGAATCAGGGTCCTGACAATTACACGGGACCTTTTCCTTCATTTAATGGGTATACACATATTTTGCTTGTTTTTGATTATGTTACTAAATGGGTAGAAGCTATTCCAACCAGTAGTGCTGATCATAACACCTCTATTAAAATGCTTAAGGAAGTTATTTTCACAAGGCTTTGAGTCCCTAGATTTTTAATGACAAATGGTGGTTCACAATTTATTCATGGTGCTTTCCGTAAAATGCTTGCCAAGTATGATGTTAACCATAGAACTGCATTACCTTATCAGTCTAGTGGTCTAGTTCAACTTAGCAATAGAGAAATAAAATTAACTTGCAAAAGCTGCCAATAGGTCCAGGAAGAATTGGTCTAAGAAATTAGATGATGCACTTTGGGATTATAGAACAACATATAGAAATCCTATGGGTATGTCTCCTTATAAAATGGTTTATGGAAAAGCTTGTCATTTGCCTCTTGAGTTAGAACATAAAGCATATTTGGCAGTCAAAGAACTCAACTATGACTTCAAACTTGCCGGTGAAAAGAAGTTATTTGATATTAGCTCATTAGATGAATGGAGAACCCAAGCTTATGAAAATGCCAAGTTATTTAAAGGAAAAGTAAAAAGATGGCATGATAAAAGAATTCAAAAGTGTGAGTTTAAAGTTGGAGAATATGTTCTTTTGTACAACTCTTGTTTTAGATTCTTTGTAGGACAACTCCTCTCAAAATTGGAAGGACCCTATGTTATCGAGGAGGTTTATCGGGCTGGAGCTATCAAAATAAATAATGTCGAAGCTACTAACTCGAAGGTTGTTAATGAGCAATGAATAAAACATAATATCTCAGGTACGCCCATTAATGTTGAAAGTAGTATTATCAAAACTTTGACACCGGAAGAACACATAAAAGAGTCCTTCCGGAACACTGCGGAATAGTGATAATAAGGAGGTACGTGATACGGTAAGTAAACGGACCCCGAAAAATCTGCAAAAATATATTTTGTCAGTTTTGGAATATTTAGAAAATTAGGAAAATAAGAAATTTCCAGGAAGCATACCCTGGTGGGCACAAGCCAAGCGCGCCCAGGTGGGTTGTGCCCACCTTGGGTACCTTCCGGACTCCGTTTTTCTACCATTTGCTTGTTTCCCAAGATAAAAAAATTCTTTATATACCCCCCGAGCCTATTGACCACCGTATCATGGAGAAATCCTCTATCCTCTTTTCTTGTTGTGTCTGGTCAGATCTGTTAAGCCAGGAATCATGTTTTCTTCCTCCTCCAACAACGTAGAAGAGAATGCTTGGCTAATGAAGATCGAGCTGAAGAGAGAAGAGCTCGTAGAAGCCGTCAAGGAAAACGAGAGCAAGGAGGCCACTGTTGATCAACCTCGGGTGGTCAAGCAAGCACTGCCAGCCGAGTAGGAAGAAGAAGATATCCTTAAACCCTATTATGCTCATATTACTCCTAGTGAGATTGAAGCCTTTCACATCATTGAAACGGGTCGTGTGCAAAATAAGTATCTCAACCGTGAAATTATTCTGCATCAAGAGAACATCATCTTTCTCCGGAGCGTCATCCGTCCATTGGAGAATCTCTTGATCCTTAAGGACAAGATTTCTTCTTCATCACCACCACCTTATTCTTCATCACCAAAACAAAATTGAGTATCGGGTATGGGCACTCCCCTTGGCTTCGGCCTAGCTCGGGGAAGGTGCCCCGATATCGTATCATCCCCACTATCTTTTGCCACTTGTTTTAGTTCAATCTTTTGCTTTAGATGAATAAAAGTTTAGTTTGATCCTTTGTTTTCGAGAGTTTGCTTTGTGATCTATCCTTGTAATCGTGTGCAAGATATATAATAAAGTTTAATTTGAGTTTTTGCTTTCTTTAGTTCCACGTTGCAATAAAAAGATAGGAAATAAATAAAAAGGAAAGGAAATAAATCAAGAAGATCATATGCTAATCTTATGGTAGGTGATGACACCACATAAGAAAAAGTATAAGTAGAAAATTTTATTAGAGATTGACAAACATAGCATTACTCAATGATGCAAGTCATGAAAGAATTAATAAGGGAAGAGAAGATTCACATATAAATATACTATCATAGAAATCTTTTGCGATTGTGAGCCCCCATCAAAATATTATATGCTAAAATAGATGAAGTTGGACAAGGAAGACAACTTAATAATTTATATTTGTTCATATTCACATACAATTTATATTGTCATAGATCCTTCAACATGTGGTGCTTGCCCCCTATCTTTGCTAGCCAATAATTCGACACTAATAGAGATACTACTTGTGCATCCAAAGAACCTTAAACCCAAATCTTATTTTCAAGTCCACCATACCTACCTAGGGATTGAGCAAGATCCCTCAAGTAAGTTGTCATCGGTGCAATAAGGCAATAAAAAATGCTTCTAAAAGTGTGAGATCATTTAGTGTAAGAGAAAATTGAGCATTGTACGAACTTGTGATGGTGAATAATAAAAGCGACAGACTACATAATAAAGGTTGCCATCACAAGGGGCAATACAATGTGACATTCTTTTGCACTAAGTGGTTGAGCATACAAAAAAATAAGTGCATCGTCACCTCTGCTTCCCTCTGCGAAGGGCCTATCTTTTACTTTTATGTATTTACTTTTATGCAAAGAGTCAAGTTTCTCTCTATTCCTTTTTATTTTTCTCCTTTGGAAAGCATCATGTGGTGAGGAAAGATCTAGGCATATATGTCCAGTTGAATATGGGAAGCATGAGTTATTATTGTTGACATCACCCTTGACGTGAATATGTTGGGAGGCGAAACTATAAGCCTTTATCTTTCTATGTGTCCGGTTGAAACTTTTTGCTCATGTTTATGTGGTGAGTGTTAGCAATCATAGAAGACTTTATGATGGTTGAGTATGTGGACTTGCCTAAAGGCTCCGATATGTGACCCTTCCTGAAAACATGATGCATTGTAGTTGCAAAGTTGAAAACATAGTTTGTTGGTTTCTAATAGAATTTTTGCTTTATACATCGATAGTGTGATGCATTGTCACTTATTCATGAGAAGTCTATGATAAGAGTCTTAATGTTTGATTTTGTTACTGTTATAATAATCAACATGATGCTTCTATGTCCGTATTTTGTTTTTATCGACACCTCACTCTCTAAGCATCTGGACATGCTTTCCGACTTCGGTTTTCGCTTGAGGACAAGTGAGCTCTAAGCTAGGGGGAGTTGATACGTCCATTTCGCATCATGTTTTCCTACTGTTATTTATGATGTTTTTATGCATAATAATGCTATTTGGAGTAATTGTAATGCCTTTTCTCTCATAATATGCAAGGTACACACAAAGAGGGAGAATTCTGGCAGCTGGAAATCTGGACCTGGAAAAGCTACGTCAGGCTACCTATTCTACACAACTCCAAACAAGCTGAAAGTTCACGGAGAATTTTTATGGAAAATATGAAGAATATTGGAGCAAATAAGTACTAGAGGGGGCCCACCAGGTGGGCACAACCCACCTGGGACGCCAGGGAGCCCAGGCGCGCCCTGGTGGGTTGTGCTCACCCAGGCCCACCTCTGGTGCCCATCTTCTGTTATATAAGTCATTTGACCTAAAAAATAATGAGAGGACTTTCGGGACAGAGCAACGCCGTATTGAGGCAGAACTTGGGCAGGAGCACTTTTGCCCTCCGGCGAAGCGATTCCGCCAGGGGAAGATCTCTCCTGGAGGGGAAATCATCATCATCATCATCACCAACAACTCTCCCATCTTGCGAAGGGCAATCTCCATCAACATCTTCAATAGCACCATCTCATCTCAAACCCTAGTTCATCTATTGTGTACAATCTTGTTATCGGAACTATAGATTGGTGCTTGTGGGTCACTAGTAGTGTTGATTACATCTTATAGTTGATTACTATATGGTTTATTTGTTGGAAGATTATATGTTTAGATCCATTAAGCTATTTAATACCCCTCTGATCATGAGCATGTTTTTCACTTGCGAGTAGTTACTTTTGTTCTAGAGGTCACGAGAGAAATCATGTTGCAAGTAATCATGTGAACTTGATATGTATTCGATATTTTGATAGTATGTATGTTGTGATTCCCTTAGTGGTGTCATGTGAACGTCGACCACATGACACTACACCATATTTGGGCCTAAGGGAATGCATTGTGGAGTACCAATTAGATGATGGGTTACGAGAGTGACAAAAACTTAAAGCCCAGTTTATGCACTATTTCGTAAGGGACCGATTGTATCCAATAGTTTCAGGCTATGGTTAGGATTTATCCTTAATACTTTTCTCGTAGTTGCGGATGCGTGCGGGAGGGTTAATCGTATGTAGAAGGTTTCTTCAAGTAAGAACAACACCTAAGCACCGGTCAACCCACATATCAAATTATCAAAGTAGCGAACACGAATCAAATCAACATGACGAAAGTGACTAGATAAAATTCCTGTGTACCCTCAAGAATGCTTTCCTTAATATAAGAGACCGTTTTGGCATGTCCTTTGACTCAAAAGGATTGGTCTACCTTGCTACACTTTAGTTACTAGTATCATTACTTGCTCGTTACAAAATATCTTGCTATCAAACTACTTTATTACTTACAATTTCAGCACTTGCAGACATTACCTTGCTGAAAACCACTTGTCATTTCCTTCTCCTCCTCGTTGGGTTCGACACTCTGATTGAAAAGAGCTACAATTGATCCCCTATACTTGTGCGTCATCACGAGTGTGAGGATTTGTTCTTTTGTGTGCAGGTGCTGCTAACAAGTTATTGCGTGATTCTCCCACTGTATTGATAACCTTGGTTCATAACTGAGGGAAATATGTATCTCTGCTGTATTGCATCATCCCCTGCACTTCGAGGAAATCCCAACGCAGCTCACAAGTAGTAATGACCTTGAGGTTATGAATAGGGCCCGCCTTGGCATATGGTTGTTTAAATTAGTGGCGGAAGATGGTGTATGGCAAACCCTCCTAAGGAGGAAATAAGTGGGTTCCAACGTGGTATCCTAAGTATACTAGAAGCTTGGAGATTACCACTTTTGGCTGGGTCTAATGGCTACGAAGAAATATTTCTTCTACTATTGATCCTTCTCGATTAAGGATGTCTCGGCAATTAGAATTCGTGGAGGACAAGTGGCTAGGAAATGTCACACTCCAGGAACAATACGGCTGTATACAACATTGTGCGCCACAAGGATGATACTATCGCCACGGTAATGGAATCATTTTTGCCAAACGTGACATTCAGATGAGATTTAATTGGACCCGAACTCCAATCGTGGAACACCTCGCTCCAGCTGTTGTTCACGTTGTAATTGTCACATGGGTCTGATGTATTCCGATGGAACCTCGATGGGAATGGACAATTCTTAGTAGAATCCTTTTATACAGCGTTAATCCAGTCTGATGTGCTAGTTAATAATAACAAGAAGATCTGGAAGATGATGATACATCTTACGAAAAAAATATTTGCATGGTATATTCATCGTGGAGTCATTCTTATTAAAGATAATCGTATTAAGTGGAATTAGCATGGACGTCTGCAATGTGTCTTTTATCACCATGATGGGACAATAAAACATTTATTCTTCCAATGCAAATTGGCTCTTTCTATATGGTCAGCCATCCCAATAGCTTCTAGATTTTATCCTCCTTGTAGTGTTGTCAACGTATTTGGCAACTAGTTGCATGAGATTGATCACAACTTTGAAACTCTTCTCGGGGTAGGAGCTCTTGCAATTATTTGGTTGCTTTGGCTATGTAGAGATGATGAGGTCTTTAATGATAAAAGTATGTATCTAATGGAGGTTATCTACAGACGTGCCGGAACTCTTCGTTTATGGTCCTCTCTTTAACATGTGGAGAATCACGACCTATTTAGGGAGGTGTGAACATGATTGGAGGCTAGAGCGAGGGATACTTTTATCCAACGTTGGTGCACAACTAGGAAGGGCTTATAGGAGATCACAAATTAGTGGCGGGCACGACGGGGCACCCACCACAGCTATTTTTCAAAGCAAGTAGTGGCGGGTAGAAAAATCGGCCCATCACAACTATGAGTTGTAGTGGCGAGTGAATCCTCTCTCCCGCCACAAGTGAACCATTCCAAATCTTATCCCGTTATGAAAGACATCAGCGCCGGGAAGCTTATGGCGCTCGCCACTACTCTTTCTATAAGTTGTGGCAGGTAATTCTATAGCCCCGCCACACCTAAAATCACCATAACTTTTGTCGCGGGGGGGGGGAGGAGGAGGTCATTTTAGTAATGGCGGCCTCCTGGTATGGACTGCCATTGCTTCTTGCCATATGTGTGGCGGGCCATATACCCCATCCGCCACTCATAATTCCACTGCACTGGCGGTTTAGTTTTCACACAAACAACTGTTCCCCCCGCTCGCCAAAACTGGTCAATTCTCCTTGCGCGCCGTCTCTTCCCCCCCCCTCAAATATCGCCTGAATCACCGTCACACCCCTCGGTGCCGTTGCTCCTCGTCGTCGCGCGCGCCCCTTGTCAATGCTCCTCACCCCTGCCACTGTACCCCTCCTCGCGTTGCCGCAGGCGGGCATGGCCTCATCCTCCAACACTAGAGACGGCATCTCATCCCTGCTGCCACCACCGCCGCCGAGCTCCACCTTGATGGCTAGCCGTGCGGCCGTGTCCCCCTCCCCCACCAACATCAAAGACCTCAAGCTGCATTCAAACTCCAATCGTTCAAACTCTCCTGTATGCATTTTTAGATTTGTGCCTAGTGTAAATATTAGTAGTTTAGAAATACATGATGGTCATATGTGTGTTTATGGTAAATATATACTAGTAGTTTAGAAATATTTGGTAAGTTTATGCATAGGAACCTAAAAGTGCAACAAATCCTCGGGTGGTTTTGGTAATTCATAACAACGTATATATCATTGAAATAATATCCATTCAAGATAAATATTCCAGGATGTTCAATGATTGGCGTGGCATGACATAGAGATGTGGACCCCTCAAAATGTTAAGGACAATGATTGGCAAAAGCTCAAGACTCTACTTTTTTTAAGTGATCCAAGATCACATTGAGTCCATAGGAAAACAAATACTATTAAAAGGGGATGAGGTGTTGCTTAATGGTCTACTTTCTCAAAGTTCTTAGTGATATTGCTCCAAAACCCTCATCCTCTTTCTCTATCCAAATATGTCCAAAACCTAAACTCCAACCAATACTTCCTACCAGGAGCAACCGAGTTCGTGTTGACATAGCCACTACCAAAACCCTATCGATTCGGTCACATCGATATGGATCTCGGTCGCACTGAGATGGTGCCAGCGCTCTGTGACTCGTTGCATGCACTTCGGTCCCACCGAGATGTTGCAATCGGTCTCATCGAGTTGGCTAGACAGATTCTCTGTTGCCCATTCCACTCACTTTGGTCTCACCAAGTTGATGCAATCGGTGCCACCGAGATGAAGTTTTCCCTAATCCATAGCACATTGGTCCCACCAAGTCGTTCCCGTTGGTCCCACTGAGATTCCTAATGTTCATATTTTTGAACAGATCAGTGGCACCGAGTTTCCTAATCGGTGACGCCGAGACGGGTCAAAAGTGTGTAATGGTTGGATTTTGTGTGGAGGCTGTATATACCTCTCCACCCCCTTCTTGTCATTAGAGAGAGCCATCAAAACATGCCTACACTTCAACCATCCATTTTCTGAGAGAGAACCACCTACTCATGTGTTGAGATCAAGAGATTCCATTCCTACCATTTGAACCTTGATTTCTAGCCTTCCCCAAGTTGTTTTCCACTCAAATCCCTCTTCCACCATAGCCAAATTTTCGATACAGAGTCGAGTGTTGGCGAGACTATCATTTGAAGCACAAGAGCAAGGAGCTTATCATGAACACAGTCTATTACCATTCGGAGAGTGGTGTCTCCTATATTTGTTAGGTGTCGCTTGGAAGCCTCAGATATGATGTGGAGTTGAACCAAGTTTATAAGGATAAGGAGATCGCCTACTTCATGAAGATCTACATGAGTGAGGCAAGTCTTTTGTGGGTGATGGCCATGGTGGGATAGACAGGTTTGCTTCTTCATGGACCCTTCATGGGCGAGGCCCTCCATGGACTTGCACAGCCGTTACCCTTCGTGGAAGTCTCATCAACATGGATGAACGATAGGACCGCCTATCGGAACGAGGCCAAAAATCTTTGTTTCTCCATTCCATTTGCCTTCTCCAAACCCTTCCCTTTACCTTCATATGCAATATTTTACTTTCTGCTATTATACTCTTAGAATTGCATGTGTAGGTTGATTGCTTGACTTGTCATAATTGCTAAAATCTACCCACAACTAAAATTGGGAAAACGATAGATTTTTATTTGGTGAAGTGTTCTAATCACCCACCCTCTAGACATACTTTCGATCCTAGAAGTAGTATCAGAGCTTTGGTCTCTATTAGCCTTGATTTCCATAGTTTTGGTGATCATAGCCTTGGTTTCACAACCTAGGAGAGTACGCCATCTAGCGAGGGTAACTATCACCGTAGAGGTCCTTATTTTGATGGTACAAATTTTGCTAGTTGGAAGCTGATATGTCTGCAATGTATCTATAATTTTTTATTGTTCCATGCTATTAAAGTATAAATCCTGGATGTCTTATACTCATCTACTAGCAACTTTATATCATTTTTGGGGACTAACATATGACATAGTTGTCGGTGTCAAAACCAGCGGATCTCGGGTAGGGGGTCCAGAACTGTGGACCTTGGATCAATGGGGAACAGTAGACATAGGACCTGATGTTTACCCAGGTTCGGGCCCTCTCTAAGAGGTAAAACCCTACGTCCTGCTTGATTCTATTTCTTGTGTATAAGAGGGTTATAGAGTAGATCTACCACGAGATCAGACGAACTAAACCCTAACTAGTAGGATGGTGATTGTTCTTCCCATCTACGGACCAAGCCCCCTGGTTTATATAGACACTAGGGGCACTAGAGTTTATAGATTGTCGGTTATACGAAGGAAACATCAGATTGTCCATCATGACTTGGGGTGCACTTCAAGGCATAAGAAGTCTTCAGTCCGGATATGGGGTGGCCCATCAGTCCGGCCCATGAGAGAGACGCTGGCCTCCCGAGGACCCCCTAGTCCATGACTCCCTCAGTGCCCCCGAACTAGACTTCAATGTTGGCTTCTCATATCTTCCAAGTGTGCAGGCTCCGGCTTGCAGGCGAGTTCCTCTTTTCTGAATACTTGGAATGAGCCTCCTCTAGTTAAGCCTTCAAATGGTACTTGATTTAGTTCGACCATACGTCGTACCGTGTTTGGATTTCAAACTATCTGGTTTACTCGTCTTAGAGAGACAATTGTTCGAGTGTGAACAATATCCTTGACTTATAACTTTTGGCGAAGGGCCGCATCCAATCGCACCATTATGAGGGATCACTGTGAGGCCCGAGGCACCCCCTTTGTCGATGTGTCTCATCTAGGCAAAGAATGTGTTCCCTTTTTAAGAGATTTGGTCCATGATCCCCCGCATCAATCCGCGCGTGACACTTCGGATATATCAGGAAGTGGTGAGGCCAACGTCACATTTAAAGGACGCCTGGTATCCTGGTTGCTTATGAAAAGGGAAGAACGATAGTCATGCATGTACTTCATTCTTCCCTTCGCCACACCTCTCTTGATCTTTAGAGATCAAGCACCCCATCACGACCTTTCTCTGAGGATCCCTTCCCTCACTAGGAGATGGTGGGATCCAGCGTGGAGGGTAAATGGGAGGCCTCGACTATTACCAACAAGGACATCGAGAACTTCAAGTGTGTTGGCTATCTTCCAGACATAGTCTCTCACCATGCCCCAGAAGCAGGCCAGGTCATTCCCACACCACAGCCTGGCAAGAGGGTGGTGTTCGTCCCCCACTTCATGAGGGGGCTAGGCTTTCCCCTCCACCATTCGTTCGAGGGTTGATGTATTTTTATGGGCTAGATTTTCACGATCTAGCCCTGAACTCCGACCTCCACCCTTCATCTCTCATCATCATTTGTGAGGATTTCCTTCGGGTCCCTCTGCACTTTGGTTTATGGTTGAAGGTATTCAATGTGAAGCCGAAGATTGTAGACGGCCAATAAGCGGACTGTGGGGAGCCATGGTTAGCAAGCTCACTCGCGTAGGGTGGTCGGTGGGCATGTTTATAGACACTGTCATGGTATGGCAGAGAGAGTGGTTTTATATCATAGAACCACGCGACGCAGCTTGAGCGGCGGCGTCGGAATTCAGATTTGGACCGCCCATGAGACTGACTTCATGGATCAAGAAAAGCCCCGGCTGGGGGCCTTTCGGGGAAGGGGAAATGCTGCAAAAATGCATTCTTAGTGTGAAATAGGCTGGTGTCAAGCTAACTAGGACAATCCAGGTCATGCTCAATCACCGCCTCCTCGCTTGCCAACAGTAGGGTACCGCAATGTGGGCATACAAGTCCAAGGACCCCACCACCGTGCGCCACTTCTTCGACACCACTGATACGTCTCCAACGTATCTATAATTTTTGCTTGTTCCATGCTATTATATTATCTGTTTTGGATGTTCTATATGCATTATTATGCTATTTTATACTCCCTCCATTTCTTTTTACTCCGCATATAAGATTTGGTCAAAGTCAAACTACACAAAGTTTGACCAAACTTATATAAAAAATATGAACATCTACAATACTAAAACTATATAGTATGAAAATATGTTTCATGGTGCATCTGATAATATTGATTTCATATTGTGAATGTTTATATTTTTTAATATAAAGTTAGTCAAACTCTACTAAGCTTGAATTTGACCAAACCTTATATGCATACTAAAAAGAAACGGAGGGAGTATTATATTTGGGACTAACCTATTAACCAAGAGCCCAGTGCCAGTTTCTGGTTTTTCCATGTTTTAGAGTTTTGCAGAAAAGGAATATCAAACGGAGTCCAAATGGTATGAAACTTTCGTGATGATTTTTCTTGGACCAGAAGACAGCCAGAGGACTTGGAGTACACGTCAGGGAAGCCATGAGGCCCCACAAGGACGGAGGGTGCGCCAAGGAGGGTAGGGCATGCCCCCCACCCTTGCGGGCCCCTCGTTACTCCACCTACCTATTTCTTCCGCTAAGTTTCCATCATATAAGACATCCAGGGTAATTTATTCACCCACCGTAATATTCTAGCTTGAGAGAAGCCTCTAGTGAAACCTATGGTCCCCGAGTCTATTTTCCATCATATAAGTTTCCGGTCTACAATTTTAGTTTCCTATTTACTTTTTGTGCAATCTTTTACTTTCCGTTCCATAAACAAAAAATATTACTTTACCATTTATCCATCTCTATCAGATCTCACTTTGCAAATAACCATGAAGGGATTGACAACCCCTTATCATGTTGGGTGCAAGTTGGTGTTTGTTTGTGCAGGTTTTAGGTGATTTGCGTGTTGTCTCCTGCTGTATTGATACCTTGGCTCTTAAAACTATGGGAAATACTTACTCTACTTCACTGCATCACCCTTTCCTCTTCAAGGGAAAACCAACACAAGCTCAAAGAGTAGCAGGAAGAATTTCTAGCGCCGTTGCCGGGGAGATCTACACCATGCCAAGACATACCAAGTACCCATTATAAACTCTCATCTCTTGCATTACATTATTTAACATTTGCCTCTAGTTTTCCTCTCCCCCACTTCTAAAACGATTTTCGAAAAGATTTGCCTTATCTTCGCCCCTCTTTCGTCCGCCTTCTCCTTTTGCTTTTTGTGTGCTCATGTGTTGGATTGTTTGCTTTGTCACAATGACTCAAGAGAATACCAAATTGTGTGACTTCTATAACACAAATAGTAATGATTTTATTAGTACTCTTATTGATCCCGCTATTAATGCGGAATCCTATGAAATTAATACCGCTTTGCTGAATCTTGTTATGAAAGATCAATTTTCTGGCCTTCCCAATGAAGATGCCGCATCCCATCTTAATAATTTCGTTGATTTGTGTGATATGCAAAATAAAAAAGATGTGGATAATGATATTGTTAAATTGAAGCTATTTCCATTCTCGCTTCGAGATCATGCTAAAACTTGGTTTTCATCTTTGCCTTAAAATAGTATTGATTCATGGAATAAGTGTAAATATGCTTTTACTTCCAAGTATTTTCCTCCCGCTAAGGTCATCTCCTTTAGGAATGATATTA
Organism: Triticum aestivum; assembly: GCF_018294505.1. NCBI lineage: Eukaryota > Viridiplantae > Streptophyta > Magnoliopsida > Poales > Poaceae > Triticum > Triticum aestivum. Next base: position 395,224,790 of record NC_057803.1, on the reverse strand, counting down.
TGAATTTTAAGCAATTTGACCATGAACATGTTGCACAATCTTGGGACAGGATGAAATTGATGATACAAAATTTCCCTACTCATGGTTCAAATTTGTGGATGATTATATAGAATTTTTATGCCGGATTGAATTTTGCTTCTAGAAATCTTTTAGATTCGGCCGTGGGAGGTACTTTTATGTTAATTTTTCTCAATGGCATACCGAAAGATCTTCCACTAGTAAAAAAGTGCATGCAATTGAAGAGATTAATGTTTTGAGTGGAAAGATGGATGAGCTTATGAAATTATTTGCTACCAAGAGTACTCCTATTGATCCTAATGATATTCCTTTATATACTTTGATTGAAAATAATAATAAATTTATGGATGTGAATTTTGTTGGTAGGAACAATTTTGGTAATAACATGTATAGAGGTAATTTTAATCCTAGGCCTTTTCCTAGTATTTCCTCTAATAATTATGGTAATTCGTACAACAATTATTATGGAAATTACAATAAGATGCCCTCTGAAATTGATAATAGTGTTAAACAATTTATGAGTTTGCAAAAGAATTTCAATGCTTTGATTGAAGACAAAATGCTCAAGCTTGATGATTTGGCTAGGAACATGGATAGAATTTCTCTTGATGTTTATTATTTGAAACTTAGATCTAGTACAACCAAGCATGATATCAATGAGTCTCTCAAAGCCATGAGAATTTCCATTGATGAGTGAAAAGAAATAACTGCTATGATGTGTCCTAAAAAATATTGGTTTATTAAAGCGTGTTCTTCTAGTTTCCATGAAAATAATGATGAAGATCTTAAAGTGATTCATGTGACTCCTACTGTTTCTATGTTTAGTGTCGGTGTACTAGAGTAGGGGTACCCTAGTACCCCGAACTTGTGCACGGGCGGTCGCAGCATCCCGCGGCAAGGCTTGCCGGGTGACCGCCAAGACCCTCCGTGGTTCCCTTGAAGACCATTCAAGAACAAAGTACTCAAACCAAGGCCCCGGCAAGAGGAGCTTGCCTGGAAGGCCAACCCAGGCCCCGGCAAGAGGATCTTGCCGGGAAGAGACAAGGCCCCGGCAAGAGGAGAGGAGCTTGCCGGGAAGGCCAACCACGGCACTTCAAGAAACTTGTCGCGATGCACCGCACGTCCCGGCAAGGTCCGGTGAGCGACAAGCTTCTGGACTCGACAAGACAACGACCCAGACAAGGTACTCGCCGGGGGCCCGCTGCCACTCTGTACCCATGCTCCAGCGCACCCACCCGCATGTCGCCATGAGGCTTCCTCAGGGGCGCGTGGCGGGAGCCTATGCAGCCAGGGGTACGCGGTGGCAAGCGGAGATGAAGAGAAGGCCATCGTGGCAAACGGTGGCGCTCCTAACGGTCACTTTTTGCACTGTTTAGGCAACTTAGACGGGCATTCAATGACCTTGTCCCCTGCCGTCAGAGTTAGGTAGGGCGCACTATGTCCACAGTAGCGGTAGCTGCACCTACTGCATCCTTTTCCATTTTTACCCTTCTAGTCTATGTTGCCACCTATCGGTGACCCCTTTAAAGTATAAAAGGAGGCCCAAGCGCAACGTAGAAGGGGGTTCGGCTCATTCGAAGCATCAGGAACACTCTCGCGCTCGGTCTCGTTAGCAGCTTGTGTGTACTGTAGCACTCAGCGCTCCCGAGCAAGAACTCAATACAATCAGACAAGCAGCAGTAGGAGTATTATCTCTCTGGAGAGCTCCGAAGCTGGGTAAAACTGCTCGCGTGTACTGCCTCGATCCGCTCTTTGTGCAGCCTCCGCCCCCCTCCGAACCGAAAGGGGCCCGGTCCCCATAGGTGTTGGTGGATCAGCTTCCCCGACATCTTTGGCGCACCAGGTAGGGGGTCGTCGAGATTGTGTGAACCTGATCCGGCGTCCACATGAGCTAGATCTTCATCTTCTTCATCGACATGCCTCCGAAGAAGAAGACTTCGGCGGCGGCCATTCCGTCATCGTCAAGGCTCAGCTGTTCTTCATCGTCATGGCTCCTAAGAAGCAGGCGTCCAAAAGAACGACGCCAGTGCGGCAACAGAAAAGCTAAGTCATGCGAAACTTTAGATATTTCCTTTCTATATAAGGTTATCCGCCTCGGAGATCTTGTTCTTTGTATGGAAAACCTGTGCGCGGGGGAACCAACTCGTAGCTAGTTGCGCCCTTACTTTGTTTCGAGTCCGCTCAACAACTTAAGTGAGCCGCGACTAGTTGCGACAAGGTTGCTTGTCGGCAGCGACCCCGCCAGCAGGCTGCTGAAGTTCCGCACTCGGCGCTCGCAGCAAAGGTGCCTGCGCTGACAAGTTCCCAAAAAGCGTAGGGTGGACGTACAAAGAGAGGTTGAACAGGAAGATACCATGCACTATTTATTTGAGATTTCTACATAGACCTGTAGGCCAAGGAACCTTCTCGGGGCTAGTTGCACTCCATGTTGCCTCGAGTCCGCTCGGCAAATTGTGCGGTTGCGCTAGAGCCAAGAAGGTAAACCTTTCCGGGAGGCGACGTTCCCGAATAGCCGCTAAGGGCTCGTTCCCTCAAGCGCTGCTGGCTGGATCGTACGCACCGGAAAGCATTCCAGCAGGCATAGGGAATATGTAGCAGAAGTCAAAATTTTCAAGTGAGTTAAGTGCACTTCAGATGCTAATCACTTGTCATGTTTAAACGCAGTTATGGCCTGGGGGCTGGCAACGCCCTTAAGACCAATCTTCTTGGTGTCAAGAATGACGAAGTTCTTCGCCATAAGCCTTCTCGGCAACAAGCTTGCCGGAAGCCGGCATCGAGAATGTCAAAGTTCTCTGCTGAAGATAAAAGCCTTCTCGGCAACAAGCTTGCCGGAAGCCGGCATCGAGAACGTCAAAGTTCTCTGCTGAAGATAAAAGCCTTCTCGGCAACAAGCTTGCCGGAAGCCGGCATTGAGAACGTCAAAGTTCTCTGCTGAAGATAAAAGCCTTCTCGGCAACAAGCTTGCCGGAAGCCGGCATTGAGAACGTCAAAGTTCTCTGCTGAAGATAAAAGCCTTCTCGGCAACAAGCTTGCCGAAAGCCGGCATCGAGAACGTCAAAGTTCTCTGCTGAAGATAAAAGCCTGGCAAGAAAGTTTCTCCTTGCCGGGAAGCAGACGACAGAAAAGCTAAGTTGCTAAAGCTTGAGCAATCAGTGTTTTAAGTTTTTGAGTTATTTTCCTTGAACGACCGTGCTTTGTATGGAAAACTTGTGCGCGGAGGAACCAACTCGTAGCTAGTTGCGCCTTTACTTTGTTTCGAGTCCGCTCAACAACTTAAGTGAGCTGCTAGCGCCCTTACTTTGCTTCGAGTCCGCTCAGCAACTTAAGTGAGCCGCTAGCGCCCTTACTTTGTTTCGAGTCCGCTCAACAACTTAAGTGAGCTGCAACTAGTTGCGACAAGGTTGCTTGTCGGTAGCGACCCCGCCAGCAGGCTGCTGAAGTTCCGCACTCGGCGCTCGCGGCAAGGGTGCCTGCACCGGCCAGTTTCCCTAGAAAGCGTAGGGCAGAATCATACAAAGCCAAGAGTCGAGTAAAGGAAGTAACACATCAATTTTTTGCCTAAGATAGAGTTATATTACAAAAATAACTTGTCACGCCTCTAATAAAGTGTTCCCATGACATGACTGGCAGCGACAAGAAAAGAAGAAAACGGACGGCCTAATCTACGCGACCGCCGTCAACCCTTTTGACCTCGTTCACCCTGTCCACAATGGGTGCGACGAGGGCCTTGAGTGCGTCAAGATCAGCGTCCGCCGGCAGCCTCTTGAGGACGTTGGTGAGGTTGAGGCCCGGATTGCGGAAGGCCACCTTCACTAGCACCTTCTCCAGAACTCCAGCGCAAATCGAGCGTGACTCGTCGGCCAACTGCTTTGGGATCCGTTCCCCGAGTTGCTGGAGCGCCGCCGCCACGCCTTTGAAGAACAGAGTGAGCTTGGCGCTGGGTTGGAGTTCCTCGTCGGAAGAGTACCCGAAGCCTTCCACCCCGGGGTCATAGCATGCATGCTAGAGGTCGAGTGTCCGTCCTTTTGCTTCTCTTTCGTTCGCAGGGCTCGCATATCCTGGCCAGACTGCTTGAGGATGAAAAGGAGAAGAAGGGCGCGCCGGCACCTGGGCCCCGGCAAGCCAGTATCGCTGGGGGCTGCGAGTGCCAAGAATCGTCCACGGCAAACCAGAGTTGCCGGGGGCTGCAATATCTGATAAGTCTTTCATCCCTCATCATGCATCCTCTTATGGACTGGGGAATGCGAAACCGCGTTTCTTCCCGAAAACTGCCGTGCTCCCTCAACTCTAGGCCCTGGGGCTCGTTCCCGGGCCAAGTTTGGTCGTAGTCGCGGCAGCAAAGGGATGAAACGAGGAGACCGCACCCACCTCGTTCCCGCCTCCGTCAAAGGCGTGAGAAAGGTCGAGCGACGTGGGAAGGCGGCAGGGCCTGTTGCCGGGAGATGAAATGTCTGTCCGAGGGATACCAAGGATTTTCTCCTTGGCGTGGGTTCAACTCGCGAGACAAATAACCCGGCAAGCATCCCCTTTTCATTAAAAAACATCCCACTCAGGTACAGTCCATAGAGGATGAAAAACGTGAAAGAGAGGATTACAAGTTTTAGATATAGCTAAGGCCCGAAGGCTTACAAATTAAAAAGATAAGATGCCCGTAATCCCTTTCCTGTCCCTCTCTTCAGGAGGCAGGTCAAGGAGGCGAAAAGGGCAAAAGGAGCGCCTAGGCGAGCTACGGGTGCCAGAAGACACCAAGAGAACATCCCGGGGGCCGTCCGAAGGCTGGACGGCGATGGCGGCGCTGGAAGCGGGGCTCGAAGACGGGGCGGCAGGACGTCAGCACGCTGTCGAGGGCACCACGCCCTCGTACTCCGACCTGACGGCCTTGTCGCCAGCCCTCTTCCCCTTCCGCAGCCTCCCTACGCCAGCCGCCCAAGGAGACGACCCCAGGGAGTTCAAGGAGCCGGCGACACGGATGATGGGGTCGCCGGTGCCGCGCGAAGCGGCGCCCGACGCCTAGTCGGACCCGCCACCCCACCGCCCGCTACCCTCATCGTCGCTGTCGCTCTCCTCCTCGTCACTCTCGCTCGAGGAGGAGCCTTCGCTGTCGGAGGAGCTGTCCACGCAGCACTTCGCCCGAGTGCCGAAGCACCCGAAGACCTTGACGGAGAGGAGATCGCCCTCCATCAACTTAAAATGGAGGGTAAACCCCTCCATCAGGCTGTGGATACGGGCGAACGTCTTCCACCCTCGATCAAGATACATCACATTAGGGGCTGGGAATACAACGTGGACTCGTGTGCCGCTGATCCCACAGCCCCTCATGTGCAGTCTCAGTGTTTCGGGCGGGTCCAACTCCATCGCGCTCGCAAACGGAGCTGGAAGCCGGAGACGACGACGAGGCGCCCGGCGCAGCTTGACGAAGAACTCGCAAGGGTCGTCCCCTATATGGACCACCGTGGGGGGAGGAGCCGCCGGCGGAGGCGAAGCTGGCGCGCCGCCCCGCCCGCCTCTTCCCCGAGCACCTCGACCTCGTCCTCGACCTCGTTCGCGACCTCGCCCCCTCCCTCTTCCCCTTATGGCTGGCTCTGCCACCACGGGCACGGGAGAGGGAGAGATGCGCTGTCTGGCGGCGACCCTCGCCGCCACCGATGAAGGGCCTGGGTTCCCTTTCTCCATGGCGAACGAGAGAAAGGGGAGCAGAAGCTGAAGAAAGGAGGAGGTGAGAGAGTGCGGGTTTCTATGCTCCCCTCCTGCTCTCTATAAAGGAGCGAGGTGGGGGCTCGGCCGCCCCGCTCAGCGAATCAAGGCACGGGAAGAGCAGGGGGTCGGGGCCAACCCGCTGCCTCTGCTCGCGACGGCCCAGTTTCCCACTTCCACCGTCCGCGACCCCAAGCACATGGGAGCCGCGCGGCAGGGATGCAGAACCAAGGCGACGGATGAGGCAGCCTCGCTCCGCCTCGTGATCGCAGGGAGTGGGCGTCCCGAAAACCGCGCACCGGCCCCGTCCAGTAAATGCACCACGCCCCCACGCCTACCTCCGTTTAGGGAGGAGGGCGTGAACCGTCCCCATCATCGTGGCCTAACGCATGCTCGAGGGGCTTAGCCCCGCGCACGCCGCCCGCGTCACCCACGACGACGCGTTTGACGCATGCTGTTCTGGGCGTGCGCGGTGGGAGCGGGGAGATATGTGGCGTGACCTAGGCCGCGCGTGCCCGTGCATTGTTTTGGGCCTGGCCCAACAGCGCTCGGCACCGTGTCTGGCCCAGGCCCGGGGGCTCCTGTCGGTGTACTAGAGTAGGGGTACCCTAGTACCCCAAACTTGTGCACGGGCGGTCGCAGCATCCCGCGGCAAGGCTTGCCGGGTGACCGCCAAGACCCTCCGTGGTTCCCTTGAAGACCATTCAAGAACAAAGTACTCAAACCAAGGCCCCGGCAAGAGGAGCTTGCCGGGAAGGCCAACCCAGGCCCCGACAAGAGGATCTTGCCGGGAAGAGACAAGGCCCCGGCAAGAGGAGAGGAGCTTGCCGGGAAGGCCAACCACGACACTTCAAGAAACTTGTCGCGACGCACCGCACGTCCCGGCAAGGTCCGGTGAGCGACAAGCTTCTGGACTCGACAAGACGACGACCCCGACAAGGTACTCGCCGGGGGCCCGCTGCTACTCTGTACCCACGCTCCAGCGCACCCACCCGCGTGTCGCCATGAGGCTTCCTCAGGGGCGCGTGGCGGGAGCCTGTGCAGCCAGTGGTACGCGGTGGCAAGCGGAGATGAAGAGAAGGCCATCGTGGCAAACGGTGGCGCTCCTAACGGTCACTTTTTGCACTGTTTAGGCAACTCAGACGGGCATTCAATGACCTTGTCCCCTGCCGTCAGAGTTAGGTAGGGTGCACTGTGTCCACAGTAGCGGTAGCTGTACCTACCGCATCCTTTTCCATTTTTACCCTTCTAGTCTACGTTGCCACCTGTCGGTGACCCCTTTAAAGTATAAAAGGAGGCCCAAGCGCAACGTAGAAGGGGGTTCGGCTCATTCGAAGCATCAGGAACACTCTCACGCTCGGTCTCGTTAGCAGCTTGTGTGTACTGTAGCACTCAGCCCTCCCGAGCAAGAACTCAATACAATCAGACAAGCAGCAGTAGGAGTATTATCTCTCCGGAGAGCTCCGATGCTGGGTAAAACTGCTCGCGTGTACTGCCTCGATCCGCTCTTTGTGCAGCCTCCGCCCCCCTCCGAACCAAAAGGGGCCCGGTCCCCATAGGTGTTGGTGGATCAGCTTCCCCGACATTTAGCAATATAAATATTTATAAATATGGGACTGGAGATGAGTCAACTTTAGTTAAAAGGTGTCATAATGATTTGGAGTTTTTAAATCTTGTTGCAAAAATTGATAAAAGTGGGATTGGAGAGGTCAAAACTTTAACTAGCAATGAACCCACTCTTTCGGATTTCAAGGAATTTAATTATGATAATTGTTCTTTAATAGATTGTATTTCCTTGTTGCAATCCATGTTGAATTCCACTGATGCTTATAATCAAAACAAAGCTTTTACTAAACATATCGTTGATGCTATGATGAAATCTTTTGAAGAAAAGCTTGAAGAGGAAGTTTCTGTCCCTAGAGAAATTTATGATGAGTGGGAACCTACTATTAAGATTAAGATTAAATATTATGAATGTCATGCTTTTGTGTGATTTGGGTGCTAGTGTTTCCATGATTCCAAAAACTCTTTTTGATGTGTCAGGTCTCCGTGAATTTGATGACTATTCATTAAATTTGCATCTTGCAGATTCCACTATTAAGAAAACTATGGGAAGAATTAATGATGTTCTTATTGTTGCAAATAGGAATTATGTGTCGGTAGATTTCATTGTTCTTGATATAGATTGTAATCCTACATGTCCTATTATTCTTGGTAGACCTTTCCTTAGAACGATTGGTGCAATTATTGATATGAAAGAAGGAAACATTAGATTTCAATTTCCGTTAAGGAAATTCATGGTACACTTTCCAAGAAAAATAAATAAATTGCCTTATGAATCTATTATGCGAGCCATTTATGGATTGCATGCTAAAGACGATTACACTTAGATCAATTCGTGTTTTATGCCTAGCTAAGGGTGTTAAACAATAGCGCTTGTTGGGAGGCAAGCCAATTTTATTTATAGTTTTTTGCTTTTTAGGTTCTATTTTGCATTAAATAATTTATCTAGCCTCTCGTTAGATGTGGTTTTGTGTTTTAATTAGTGTTTGTGCCAAGTAAGACCTATGGGATAGCTTATGGTGATAGTTGATTTGATCTTGCTGAAAAACAGAACCTTTTGCACTCAGGAAATTAATTTTCATTTTTATCGTAAGTGTGATAAAATACTCATTCTTTTTGCAGAAGATTAATAACCAAATTTCTTTGGTCGTCCAAATTTTTAAGATTTTTTGGAGTTACATAAGTATTCTAAACCTCAAGATTGCCACAAACTGTTCTATTTTTGACAGATTGTGTTTTCTTTGTGTTGTTTGCTTATTTTGATGAATTTATGGCTAGTATCGGGGGGTATGAACAATGGAAAAGTTGGAATACAGTAGATACTACACCAATATAAATAAATAATGAGTTCACAGCAGAACCAAAAGTGGCGATTTATTTTCTTATACTAACTGAGCTTACGAGATTTTTTGTTGAGTTTTGTGTTGTGAAGTTTTTAAGTTTTGGGTGAGAATTTGATGGACTATGGAATAAGGAGTGGCAAGATCCTAAGCTTGGGGATTCCCATGGCACACCAAGGTAGAATTCAAGGATACCAAGAGCCTAAGCTTAGGGATGCCCCGGAAGGCATCCCATCTTTCGTCTTCATCTATCGGTAACTTTACTTGAGGCTATACTTTTATTCACCACCTGATATGTGTTTTGCTTGGAGCGTCTTGTATAATTTAAGTATTTTATTTTTAGTTTGACACAATCATCCTTGATGTACACACCTTTTGACAGAGAAACGCTTGAATCATGATTTATTAGAATACTCTTTGTGCTTCACTTATATCTTTTGAGCTAGGCAATATTGCTCTAGTGCTTCACTTATATCTTTTAGAGAACGGTGGTGGTTTTATTTAATAGAAATTGATGAACTCCCATGCTTCGTTTATATTATTTTGAGTGTCTCTAAACATCATGGTAATTTGCTTTGGTTATAAATTTATTCCTTATATGATAGGCATCAAAGAGGGATATAATAAAAACTATGAGAAGTTTGATTCCTTTTGATTGTTTTGAGATGTGAAGATGGTGATACTACAGTCATCCTAGTGAGTAGTTGTGAATTTGAGAAATACTTGTGTAAAAGTTTTTGATTCCCGTAGCATGCACGTGTGGTGAACCCTTGTGTGATCAAGTCAGAGCATGCTTTATTTATTGATTGCCTTCCTTATGAGTGGCGGCAGGGTCGAGCGATGGTATTTTCCTACCAATCTATCCCCCTAGGAGCATGCGCGTAGTACTTCATTTCGATAACTATTATATTTTTGCAATAAGTATATGTTATGACTAATGTTGAGTCCATGGAGTATACGCACTCTCACCCTTCAACATTGCTAGCCTCTCTTGTGCCGTGCAACTTTCGCCGGTACCATACACCCACCATATACCTTCCTCAAAACAGCCACAATACCTACCTACTATGGCATTTCCATAGCCATTCCGAGATATATTGCCATGCAACTTTCCACTATTCCATTTATTATGACACGCTCCATCATTGTCATATTGCTATGCATGATCATGTAGTTGACATCATATTTGTGGCAAATCCACCATTCATAATTATTTCATACATGTCACTCTTGATTCATTGTACATGCTGGTACACCGCCAGAGGCATTCACATAGAGTTATGTTTTGTTCTAAGTATCAAGTTGTAAGTAAATAAAAGTGTGATGATCTTCATTATTAGAGCATTGTCCCATGTGAGGAAAGGATGATGGAGGCTATGATTCCCCTACAAGTCGGGATGGGACTCCGGACGAAAAAATAGGCCAAAAATTGAGAGAAGGACCAAATAAAAAATGAGAGAAAAGAGAGAAGGGCCAATGCTACTATACTTTTACCACACTTGGGCTTCAAAGTAGCACAACGATCTTCATGATAGAGAGTCTCCTATATTGTCTCTTTCATATACTAGTGGGAATTTTTTATTATAGAACTTGGCTTGTATATTCCAATGATGGGCTTCCTCAAATTGCCCTAGGTCTTCATGAGCAAGCAAGTTGGATGCCCACCCACTTAATTTCTTTTTGAGCTTTCATAAACTTATATGTGTAGTGCATCCGTTGCATGTCAATCCCTACTCACTCACATTGATATCTATTAATGGGCATCTCCATAGCCCGTTCATACACTTAGTTGATGTGAGACTATCTCCTTCTTTTTGTCTTCTCCACAACCACTGTCTATTCCACCAATAGTGCTATGTCCATGGCTCACGCTCATGTATTGAGTGAAAGTTGAAATAGTTTCAGAACATCAAAAGTATGAAACAATTTATTGGCTTGTCATCGGGGTTGTGCTTGATTTAAATATTTTGTGTGATGAAGATGGAGCATAGCTAGACTATATGATTTTGTAGGGATGAGCTTTCTTTGGCCATGTTATTTTGAGAAGACATAATTACCTTTTTAGTATGCTCGAAGTATTATTGTTTTTATGTCAATATTGAACTTTTGTTTTGAATCATACAGATCTGAACATTCATGCCACAATAAAGAAATTACCTGGATAAATGTGTTAGGTAGCATTCCACATCAAAAATCCTATTTTTGTCATTTACCTACTTGAGGACGAGCAGGAATTAAGCTTAGGGATGCTTGAGACATCTCCAACGTATCTATGATTTTTTATTGTTCCATGCTATTATACTATCTATTTTGGATGTTTTATATGAATTATTATGCTATTTTATATTATTTTTGGGCCTAACCTATTATCCTAGAGCCCAGTGCCAGTTTCTGTTTTTTCCTTGTTTTATAGTTTCGCGGAAAAGGAATATCAAACGGAGTACAAACGGAATGAAACTTTCGCGATGATTATTTTTGTACCAGAAGACATCCAGAGGACTTGGAGTACACGTCAGGGGAGCCACGAGGCACCCACAAGGACGAAGGGTGTGCCCCCACCCTTGTGGGCCCCTCGTGACTCCACCGACCTATTTCTTCCGCCTATATATTCTCAAATGTTCCCAAACCAACCAGGAGAGCCACGAAAACACTTTTCCACCGCCGCAACCTTCTGTACCCGTGAGATCCCATTTAGGGGCCTTTTCTAGCATCCTGCCGGAGGAGGATTCGATCACAGAGGGCTTCTACATCAACACCATTGCCTTTGTGATGAAGCGTGAGTAGTTTACCTCAGACCTACGGGTCCATAGCTAGTAGCTAGATGGCTTCTTCTCTCTCTTTGATTCTCAATACCATGTTCTCCTCGATGTTCTTGGAGATCTATCCGATGTAATACTCTTTTGCGGTGTGTTTTCCGAGATCCAATGAATTGTGGGTTTATGATCATCTTATCTATTAATATTATTTGAATCTCCTCTCAATTCTTATATGCATGATTTGATATGTTTGCAAGTCTCTTTGAACTATCAATTTGGTTTGGCCAACTAGATTGGTTTTTCTTGCAATGGGAGAAGTGCTTAGCTTTGGGTTCAATCTTGTGGTGCTCGATCCCAGTGATAGAAGGGGAATTGACACCTATTGCATTGTTGCCATCGAGGATAACAAGATGGGGTTTTCATCATATTGCTTGAGTTTATCCCGCTACATCATGTCATCTTACTTAATGCGTTACTCTGTCCTATGAACGTAATACTCTAGATGCAGGCAGGAGTTGGTCGATGTGTGGAGTAATAGTAGTAGATGCCGGCAGTAGTCGGACTACTTGATACAGATGTGATGCCTATATTAATGATCATTTCCTTAGATATCGTCATAATTATGCTCTTTTCTATCAATTGCTCGGCAGTAATTTGTTCACCCACCGTAATATTTTCTATCTTGAGAGAAGCCTCAAGTGAAACCTATGACCCCGGGTCTATTTTCCATCATATAAGTTTCCGATCTACAATTTTAGTTTCCTATTTACTTTCTTTGCAGGCTTTTACTTTCCGTTCCATAAAGCAAAAATACCAAAAATATTACTTTACCGTTTATCCATTTCTATCAGGTCTCACTTTGAAAATAACCGTGAAGGGATTGACAACCCCTTATCGCATTGGGTGCAAGTTGGTGTTAGCTTGTGCAGGTATTCGGTGACTTGCGCATTGTCTCCAACTGGATTGATACCTTGTTTCTCAAAATTGAGGGAAATACTTATTCTACTTTGCTGCATCACCCTTTCCTCTTCAAGGGAAAAACCAACACAGGCTTAAGAAGTACCAACCACTTATGACAAGCTATGGAGGGCGTTATTCAAGCCTCAAGAAGAGGATTGCACAGCAGAGGATAGGGAGGACGCTGACCTTGATGTCGAACACCCTCCAAAAAAGGAAACATGGCTCTCATCCGCTTCAAAGCCAGACATTCTTATTATAGTAGATTGACTCCTTGCTCCCTTATTAACAAAGGGTTGGCTCAAGAAGGCCGAGAAGATGAATAGTCCGGCCCCGCTGCGTGAGGACCCTGGGTTATCTCAACTAGAAGAGATGTTGGTTGAGGCGCCCTATAAGGCACTAGAGAAAAAGGAGAGAAGGAAAAGGAAGAACCCCGCGAGGGAAGACCGGGACGGCCTCCTCTCACAAATCCCTTCGGACGTCAAGTTCGGGGACACCCATGCCCCCTCCATGCATGTGGTCGAGGGAAGAAGTGGGGGAAGAGGAGAATGAGTCATCCCACACTAGGAAAAGAGCAGCCTCCACCGAGGCCGAAGAATGGCATCCTCTGAAGAAGGGAAAGCTAGTCTTCGATAAAGAATCCATAGCCTTCGAGAAAGACACGGGAAAGGCTCGCAGATTCAAGCCCCACGCTAAAAGGTGAGAATATGAATATTATCTGAGCCTAGGTTCTACTGACCCTACATTAATTCGCCTGTGTGCAATTATGCTGTAGCCCAAAGTGCGACCTTCCTACTAATGAAATATCGGAAGGCGCTTCTCCACCAGCTGATCTGGTGGAGAGCGGGGGCAATTCACATTCTGCGCCTCCTCCAGCCATAGGAGAGACCGAGGAGGTATTGTTCCAGAGGGCCTCGCCTGTGGCGAACACGGGGGGCGGTGATGTCAACGTTGACATGGCTGGAGCTGGCACTTCGGCAGCCAACGGACAAGAGAAGGGGCTCGGGCGAATCGAGCGTTCCCAAAAGTCAGTCCTGGAGCCTTCAAGGCCTTTCGAAATGCCATAGTCACCTTTCAATAAAGTGGGAGCCGAAGCCCCACCACTGGCGCCAAGGATCGAGGTTCAGACCACGTTGGAGTGGTCGGACCTAATGGAGAAGGCCGTGAACATATCCTCCATAATAGTCGAGCATCGCGCCCTGATGGGAACGGTTTTACAAAACGTCCAGTCCGTTAATAGACGATTAAAACAAGCTTTTGACAACCTCGTAACTGGCTTTGAGGTAAGCTAAGTAATGTTCTTTCCTTCATAATAGTTTTTTATAGTGAGGATATTGATAATCCATATGTATAGCAGCCCCCGATACTCTGGTAGGTTTTGATAAGAAACCTGGGTGAGGATCCAGATCACCCCAATAATAGGCTAATCGAGGTGCTTATGAATGTTGGATTCAGCGTTAGCAGCGACAATCAATGCCGCCGAGCTTACGAAGATCAATCAGAAGCTGAAGAATTCCAATGAAGAACTTGACCTCGTCAATGAACGGTTGGATGAAGCACAAGGTTAGTTGAACAATTTGTCCGGAATTGTCTCTAAGCAGGAGACTATCAGGCAGCTGCTGCCAGGGAGGTTGAAAGTCTTAGGCATGAACTACTGCCTGCCAGAAAGGAGGCGGCTGATCAGAAGGCGGCAGCCAAGCAAGCGGCTGTCAATCTTCTGTTGATGAAGATTGAACACGATAAGTATGAGGCCAGGGTTGCCGAAGTGCAACAAGAGCTCAAGGACGCCATCACGAAATGTGAGGACCTTGAGCAAAAGAACGAGTACTCCACCATGGTGGTGAACATGAATACAAAGATCCAAGAGGCGCGGTGCAAGACGCGAAGCGCTCCGGAGGAACTTTGGCAAGTCAAGAAAATTGCCAATGGGAAGCCATATTTACCATAGAGCATATTTGGCGGCCAAAAGGTTCAAATTCCTCACACGAGTCTGGCATTCCGCAGGTGCCATTGCGGATCTTCCGAAGAGCTTGGCCGATGCCACTAGGTACTATGCTACCTAGGAAGGTGAAGCCGAGCTGAAGCTATTCTGGGTGCAATTCCAACCGATCGAGCATCCCCCTCCTTATGAATCAAATGAAGCGGTTTATGGAGATGCACCGAATGGCGGAACCAGCCATGAGGGATCTCTGTCTCCACCTATGGCCCTCCGAGCTTGTGCCCAGCAGCTACTTCAGTCTAGTGGCGAGGTTGTGTGACGCGTCTGCCCGGATTGATGTTGTCAAGCGTTCGGTGTGCATCAAAGGGGCTCGAATGTCATTTGCGAAGACAATGGTTCATTGGCTGAAAATCAAGCTCGTCGACATGGCCACCAGTCCTCCACCAGCCGGGAAGGAGCATAGGCGCCCAGACCTATACTTCGCCGCCGTGATGGACGAGGCTCGGGTAGTGGAAGCGTAATTTTCTAAGGATGTACTCCTTCAGTAATTGCGTTGTAATGTGTTAAACTGCGATCAAACCTTTATGCCCTGATATGGTTGTCTTTTGTATGGTTTATCATACGTGTGTGTTTGCATATTTTAATTTTGACTCCTGTGCGGCCATTTTATCCTCAAGGTTACCAGTCATCAACTTCATCCCCATGTAGATGCTACGAGGGGTGTTCCATCCTCCGCACTGTAACCCTTAGCTGATGTCTCGTTGCTCGGGGGCGATAGTGTAGGAGGGAAACGAGGCAATCGGACTATGCAGCTTTATAACCTTCACTTAGCCATAGGAGCTTGACTGTGGGGGCTGGTAACCAGCCCCCGGTGCGGTGAGATGTTGGGCAAACCTTAGGGTCGAACATTGCTCACTTGATTTGTTCAAAGATGAATCCATTGTATTACACGGTACAATCGCTAACGATCCTTGGTGTGAAGACCAGTCATCGGATCGCCGACCAGTTCTCACTTATTATGACAGATAGTTTTCGCCTTTCTCCACTAAGGCACTTAACCGAACTAGGCAGAAGTATAATCACAGTGGTTCTCCCTCTACCTTCTTAGCCGAACATGCGGAACATAAGAAGGCAAGCACAGGAGCGGGGCAACCCAACTATTGACCCAAGACATAATTCAGAATCTGTGCATATGATGCAATATCCGAGATGCCAAACAAAATAAAAAGAGAGAGGTGTCGGTCTTTAATGTATAGGGGGAATGTCTAGGCCGAGCCCCGGTCTAATAACCGGTATATAAATGGAATCCGGAGTGTATAACCCTTGATTGGGGCAGATTCAAAGAGCGAAAAGGAACAACCAGGAAAAATTACAGCATAAAGAACTGTAGGGGAACCTCAAAAAGGTTTGCTTTATTTCCAATAAGCTCATAATGTCTAGCCATACAATTCGAACTACTGAACGAAACGTTGGGTAGGGATACATTTTATGTATAGAATATAAATTACTAGGTGAAATGTTTACGCAGGGCCTTGATGTGTGGGTTAACGCCCGAGCTATGCCCTACTACACGGTTGTGCCTTTGCTTCTGCTAAGAGTGATGACTCTGGTACGTGGTTGTCCCATGATTTCTCCTTGACAGGGAGTTCTCAAAATTTTTCTATGTTGGTGGGGTTGGATCCTTCTAGGTCCTAGATGGTACCTGTACATCATCCGAAGACATGTTGTGCCATAATACGGTCGAACCGAACTCTTGGTTGATGCCCCACAGCTACCCATGGTATTTTGACTACGAAGTTGTGATGTCAAGGCACATAGTGTGCTGCTAGGTTGGGCAAGCCATGGGGGCGTATTCCTATGTGCATCAAACGCAGGAAGGCCCCTTGGCAGGAAATGAGGCCCATGCTCACTTGTTCGCTTCGCGCGCCTTGGTGGAGAGCAGGCACTTCGGCCCTTCGTATTCAGCCGCCAAGGCCGCAGTGTGTTCCTCCATCCGAAGAAGGCCCTCTGTGTTGCCGTTGACCGTGATGACGCCTCTTGGTCCGGGCATCTTCAGTTTGAGCTAGGCATAGTGGGGGACGGCGTTGAAATGAGTGAACATCGTTCGTTCTAAGAGGGTGTGATAGCCGCTGCAGAAGGGGGCGATATTGAAGAACAAGTCTTCGCTCTGGAAATTATCCGGAGAGCTGAATACGACTTCTAGGGTAAGACTGCCAGAGCAACGAGCTTTGATGCCAGGGATAACCAGAGTTCTTAAGTTGAACCTTCTGGTTAGATCTCTTATTTGAGTTTTACCTGTGCATTAGATGAGTACTTATTGTATGCTTGTTTGTTTGTCTGCGATAGAGTATCCGGAGTGCGCCGCCTCTTACTTCGAATCGTTAGGTTTCGCGGATCATCAGCAAGGCAAGTAACACTTTGATCATACCTTTTCTACTACCCAGTTTTATTGCATTAGATCAATCCTCACACATTGCCTGATTAGGATCTAATTAAATTGTGGGATGGGAAGTAGATGAGGTAGTACCTATTACCTGTTTATTATCAAACCTTTGGGAGTTACTTCTACGTTTGCTTATTATGCCATGCTATGCTAGTAGACGTGAATTGGGTGAGTGATATCCATGACAGATGTGAGATTGATAATTAATGGTTTATCTAAGGTGGAAACTTAAACACACATCTGGGTGGATTGAGGCACCTGGGTATTCCAGGACTTGCCTGTTTTCTTTTGGACCGCCACCCAGTCTCAAAGGGATCATGAGACTATTCATACTAGAAACTTCTGTGTGCAGCCACAAGCTATTATGGGCTCTAGCATAGTTGACTAAGTTGTGCAAACTCTTACAGTGGTAGACTAGCAGATGTAGGGGATGTAGGTGGTACGGTCTACCCGATCATAAGGTGCTAGCGCTTCTGAAAGACTATGTCTCGGTCATCCATCTTCTCAAACACCATGTAGTGCGAGAAAACAAACAGAGGCGATCGAGTCTTGTGGGGAAAAGTGCGCAAACCTCTGCAGAGTGTAACAAACTAATCATGGTTAGCCATGTCCCCAGTTATGGACATCTTGAGTATCTAGTACTTGGATTATCATGTGAATCTCATCATGTTACTTTAATTAATATTGTTGGGTTTTAATGATGATACTTAATTGGGATTGGGAATGCTATCAACCATTCTCAATGTTTAACAACCACCTTGATAGTAATTAAAATTTTATTCCGTTGAAGTAGGGAAAATTGGCTTTACGCAAAACTGTAACCATAGAGCTTTCCACCAGCCAAATATGCATACAGTATAGTTGTTTCATTCCATTACTCTCTATGTGTTACCTTGCCAGCATATTCCATGTGCTCACCCGTTTTCGGGCTGCAACGTTAATGTTGCACACTTTTCAGACGACGATTAAGGAGTTTTTAGGTCGTGGTTCTATACTCAGTGATGCCGTTGGAGTTGATGGACTCACTTATCTTCCAAGCCTTCCGCTGTTATCATTATTAGATGACCTTAAGCCATATTTATTGTAATAAGTTCTCTCTTGAGACACTCGATGTAATAAGTGTGTGATTGCTACTCTGCTATAAATCCTCCGAGTACTGTGTGGTGTCAGCATTACTGATCCAGGGATGACACCGGAGCACAAGGATCAGACTGTTTGAGGTCTGGTCGCTACAGAGATGGTATCAGAGCACATGCTGACTATAGGACACGACCACTAAGCTAAAGACCTAGATCACTACTCACTCTCTTCTCTTTTGACCTCTCATCTTTTCTATTCTTTAGGATGGCGGATGCAAGGAACAAGTTCACACAACCGGATGAAGATACACCCTTTGGACGTCACTTGAAGGAAGTCACTAGATACATGAATATAGGAGTACCAAGCTTCACGGGAACCTACAACGCCACTTTACCTGAAGAAGAGCGCTGGATGATTCAAGTTCAAGTTCCAGGAAGGACGTTCATGCCAGTCACTGAGCCCATAGAATTTTCTTTTGATGCACCAACTTGGAGTCTAGGAAAGAGCATGGCAGCTCACATCGCCATGGGACGCATTGGAGAAGTCTACCGCAAGGATCTCAGGGATACTATCTACCAGATTTGTGGGTGCCAAGATGAACACTGGGAGATGATCAGCACCAGGAATGATAGATCAATTGCAGCTTTTATCCAAGAGTTAAACCAGCACATTCGACGATAGGAGAACCAGATGTGCGCCAACATGATAGATCTGAAGAAGGCTAAGATGAGAATCAAGGAACTGGAGGAAGAACTCAAGGCTACACGTGAAGATTATGAAGAGGAAATTGAAGTATTGGTGGATAAGAATGCCGACTTAACAAAGAAGATTGGAATATTTATGGGAGGCCCGACGCCAGTAGAGGAAGACGAAGAACCCAAGGAGATTAGCCCGAAAGACTACATCATCATCGACGGCACCGACTCGGAAGCAGATAGTAGTGATGATGATTATGTTGATGAAGCTGGAGCAGATATTATGGAGTCAACAACCGTAGAATATTTCTAATAGACCACCTCACCAATAGTAGTAGTCCACCATGTAAATATAGTAGTCCGAGCACTTTTGCGATAGTTAGATTGATTGTATGCCCTTGTTTGATTGATTGAAGTGAATTGTTTGCTTTTGCCTCATGTGCATATGGGTAGTGTTTTCTCTTTAGACCCTCTCTATTCTTATATCTCATCTTTTCTAAACCCTCAGATGCCTCCGAGACGTGACCCCGGATTTGCCTTTCCACCGGAGCTCACCCAGTTGATCCAGCAGCAGAACACATTGATGCAGTTGCTAGTCTAGAATCAGAATCAGGGGAACAACAACAACCCACCACCACCACCACCACCTGTTGACCACTTAGCCCGTTTTCTTAGGCTGAATCCGCCGGTGTTTTCCAGTAGCACCGAGCCAATAGTAGCGGATGATTGGCTCCGCAAGACAGCTAGGGAGTTGACCACAACAGGATGCACAGATGCAGAGAAGGTGAAGTTTGCCGCACATCAGTTAGAAGGACCCATAGCATCATGGTGGGAGAATTTCACAGCCACCTTCCCAGTCGACACTGTCACATGGGACCAGTTTCAGCAGGCTTTCCATACTGCCCATGTTTCAGCAGGAGCTATGGCCATGAAGAAGCGTGAGTTTCGTAACTTGCGCCAAGGAGGACGGACAATTGGCCAGTATGTGGAGGAGTTTAGTAAGCTAGCACGTTATGCCCCAGATGATGTTGCTACGGATGCAGCTAAGCAGGAGAAGTTTCTGGAAGGACTGAATGATGAGTTGAGCATGCAGTTGATGGTAGCCACCTTCAACAACTACCAGGAGTTGGTAGATCGTGCTCTTATGATTGAAGGGAAGCAGCAGTAAATTGAGAATCGCAAGAGGAAGTATGGATAAGGAAAGTACAATTCAGGGGCTCAACAGAAGCCACGTTTTACCCCTAGACCAGGAGGACATTTTCAGCATACCCATGGGGGAGGTAGCTCGCACAATCACAATGGCACTAAGAATGGTAATGGCAATGGAGGAAGCAACGGCCAGAACCGCACCAACCCATCAACCCCAGCCAAGAAGGACTTGAGCCAAGTCACTTGCTATAAGTGTTCGAAGCCAAGACATTATGCCAATGAATGTCCTGAAGGCCAAAATGGCAATGGAAGTTCTGGGAAGAAGCTGAACCCTTTCAACAGGGGATAGGTGAACCACGTTAGCGTGGAGGAGGTTGAAGCTCAGCCCGATGCAGTAATAGGTAAGTTTTTGGTTAAGTCATTTACTGCACTCGTTCTTTTTGATACAGGAGCATCACATTCATACATCTCAAGGGGATTTGTGGATAAGTATAACCTACCAACCCAAGCCCTTAGGTCACCCATGTTAGTAACCTCTCCAGGAGCAGAGTATGTGGCTAGTCTATGGTGTAATCGGTTACCATTAAGGATTGGTAACTATGTTTTTCCCTCAGACCTAGTAGTATTGGAATCTCAAGGATTGGATGTGATATTAGGCATGGATTGGTTATCAAAGTATGAAGGGAATATTGAGTGTGCTAGTAAGTCAATTTTGCTTACCACACCAGAAGGGAGAAGGATCAAGTATGTATCCCGGCATGTGCCAAAGAGGACCCAAGTAAATTGCCTAACAGGAGTTGTGCAGGATGAAGTACCAGTGGTAAGGGATTTCCCTGATGTATTTCTAGAAGAGTTGCCAGGCATGCCACCAGATAGAGATATTGAGTTTTTGATTGAGCTATTGCCGGGCACTGGGCCAATATCAAAGAGACCATATAGGATGCCAGCAAAGGATTTGGTGGAAATTAAGAAGCAGATTAAGGAGTTACTGGATAAGGGATATATTCGCCCAAGTTCTTTGCCTTGGGGATCGCCAGTACTTCTAGTGGACAAGAAGGATGGATCATTAAGGATGGTTGTTGATTATCGAGGATTGAACGAGGTAACGATCAAGAACAAGTACCCACTACCAATGATCAACGATCTGTTTGACCGATTGCAAGGAGCTAAAGTATTTTCCAAGATCGATTTGTGATCAGGATACCACCAGTTGAAGATTCGAGAACAGGATATTCCGAAGACAACTTTTACCACCAGGTATGGGCTGTATGAGTATACCGTTATGTCATTTGGTCTGACTAACGCGCCTGCCTATTTTATGAACATGATGAACAAAGTGTTTATGGAGTTTTTGGATAAGTTTGTTGTAGTGTTCATTGATGATATCCTGGTATATTCGATGAATGAAGAGGAGCATAAGGAGCATTTGCGTTTGGTACTTGGAAAGCTCAGAGAACACCAATTATATGCCAAGTTCAGCAAATGTGAGTTTTGGTTGAAGGAAGTAGGATTCCTCAGACACGTTATATCCGGATAAGGTATAGCAGTAGATCCCGCTAAAGTTGAAACTGTGACCAAGTGGGAAGCCCCAACAACAGTTGGAGAGATCCGGAGTTTTCTTGGACTCGCAGGATACTACCGGAGGTTTATTGAGAATTTCTCAAAGATTGCGAAGCCTATGACGGAGTTGTTGAAGAAAGATACCAAGTTCATATGGACGGAGGAGTGTGAGGCTAGTTTTCAGGAGTTGAAAAAACGCTTGATTACCTCACTAGTGTTGATTTTGCCAGACCAGACCAAAGATTATGAGGTGTATTGTGACGCTTCACGTCGAGGACTTGGAGAAGTGCTTATGCAGGAAGGGAGAGGTGTTTCATATGCCTCAAGACAATTGAAGCCCCATGAGTTGAATTATGCCACGCATGATTTGGAGTTAGCAGCCATAGTGGATGCATTGAAGACATGGAGACATTTCCTCATTGGAAACCATTGTGAGGTGTACACGGATCATAAGAGTTTGAAGTACATTTTCACACAGAAGGAGTTGAATCTCAGACAAAGGAGATGGTTGGAGCTTATCAAAGATTATGATATGAAATTGCACTATCACCCCGGAAAGGCTAATGTAGTAGCTGACGCGTTAAGCCGTAAGAGCCATGTCAATACGTTAATGATGGGAGGGATACCCAAGGAGTGAGCAGAAAATCTTCGTGAACTATGTGTGGAAATAGTTCCGAGAGGCTATGTAGCAGCACTAGAGATTCAGTCAACTTTGATGGATAGAATCAGAGAAGCTCAGAGAACTGACAAAGAGATTGCCGCTATAAAGGAGAAACTGAGCAAAGGAAAAGCTAAAGGATTTCGTGAGGATGAGCACGATACCCTATGGTTTGAAGACCGTGTTTACGTGCCCAATAACCCGGAGATCAGGAAGTTGATTTTGCAAGAGGCACACGATTCACCGTATTCAATTCACCTAGGAAATACCAAGATGTATTTGGATTTCAAGGATATTTTCTGGTGGACGGGAATGAAGAAGGATATTGCGGAGTATGTAGCAGTTTGTGATGTATGCCAGAGAGTAAAGGCAGAGCATCAGAAGCCAGCAGGATTGTTACAACCATTGCCGATGCCCGAATGGAAGTGGGATAAGTTAGGCATGGATTTTATCACAGTATTGCCGAGGACTCGTTCAGGCTATGACTCAATTTGGGTTGTAGTTGATCGATTGACGAAAGTAGCTCATTTCATCCCAGTAAAGACCACTGACACCAGTGCTAAGTTGGCAAAGATATACATGACCAGAATAGTATGTCTGCATGGAGTTCCGAGGAGTATCGTATCAGATAGAGGAACCCAGTTTACCTCAAAGTTCTGGAAGCAGTTGCACGAAACTTTGGGCACCAGGCTAGAATTCAGTACAGCTTTTCATCCACAGACAGATGTACAGACCGAGAGAGTCAATCAGATTTTGGAGGATATGCTAAGAGCTTGTGCGCTAGATTACGGATCTAGTTGGGACGATAATTTGCCATATGCAGAGTTCTCTTACAACAACAGTTATCAAACCAGTCTAAAGATGGCCCCTTTTGAAGCTTTGTACGGAAGGAGGTGCAGGACACCGCTGTCGTGGGACGAAGTTGGAGACCGCCAGTTGTTTGGACCTGACTTGATTTAAGAGTCTGAACAGAAGGTGAAATTGATTCGCGATAGGCTCAACGTAGCCCAGTCCTGACAGAAGAGTTATGCGGATTCTAAACGCAAGGAGACAGTTTATGAAGTCGGGGATAGAGCTTATCTTCGAGTATCTCCACTTCGGGGAACAAAGCGTTTTGGAGTTAAAGGGAAGTTAGCACCACGATTTGTAGGACCATATCGAGTATTGGAACGTATGGGGGAAGTAGCCTACAGATTGGAATTGCCCGAAGGATTGTCAGTAGTACATGATGTGTTCCATGTTTCTCAGTTAAAGAAGTGTCACGCGGAGATGGCTGACGTATCGTTGAGAGATACAGTGCCTTTGGAAACTATTCAGTTGGATACTGATTTGACCTACGAGGAGAAACCAATTAAGATCCTCGAGTTTGCCAGCCGAGTTACTCGCAGCAAGGTTATCAAGTTTTGCAAAGTTCAGTGGAGCCACCACACGGATGATGAAGCCACCTGGGAGCGAGAGGAAGATTTGCTCAAAGACCACCCTCACCTATTTTCTAGCCAACCCGAATCTCGAGGGCGAGATTCATCTTAAGGGGGGGGGTAGGTTTGTAACATCCCAAATTTTCAATTTGGAATGTTATATATTAGATCATCATTGCATATCATATTTTACTTTTGCATTTTGGTTGATCCTAGAAAATTCTACGCAACTCAATGACCCACGGAGAGAGTTGGGGATTTCGTTATTTTCATATTTGAGTTTTCTCAAATTTTGAGAATACGATCATTTGATTTTATTTATTTTATCATCAATTATTGCTATTACAAAAATATGAGAGAGGGAATAAAATGACTTTCCCAAAATAAAGAAATATTGAGGATTTAATAATAAAATCAAACAAGATTTTATTTTGGAGTTTTTCAGTGTTTTATTTGAATTTAGGAAAAATGTGCGTTCTTCAAAATTGCATTTAGGGCCCAAATAAATGTTCACTTTGTCGGGCTTGATTTTAGAAGCCCGGGAAAATTTATTTCGGGATTTTTGGAGTCCGTTTAGTATTTCTTTTTATTTTTCTTCCGAGCGGAATATTTTAAAAAAAAAGGAACCGACCTAACCGGGCCGTGTCCGGATAGGACTCTGGCCTGGCAGGCTTTAAAAGCCGGCCCAGCCCCCCGGGGAGGAACCCTAGCCCCAGCCCCGAGCCGCCCCAGCCGCCCGCGCCCGCCGCCGCCAGCGCCGCCGCCCGCCGCCGAGGTTTGCCGCCGCCTCGTAATCCGCGCCACCCGTTTTT
Source organism: Triticum aestivum (assembly GCF_018294505.1). Lineage (NCBI taxonomy): Eukaryota > Viridiplantae > Streptophyta > Magnoliopsida > Poales > Poaceae > Triticum > Triticum aestivum. Next base: position 395,200,708 of record NC_057803.1, on the reverse strand, counting down.
TAGGAAACCGATTGGTTTTCCGTCGGTTTTTTTCGGCTTTTTTAGTTTTCATTTTTTTTAGATCGGTTTTTTCGGTTTAGGTTAAATAGCGAGCGTTCGCTCGTTTGTTCATTTAAACGAACACGTTCATCATTTAGATCTAGATAACGAACGTTCGTTCGTTAATCCGTTCATCGTTTTCTTTTTCTCGGATTAAATCCGCGATTTTTTTGATTGCGATTCCTGATCCGATTTTCGTTTTAGTATAACTTTTCGCTCGTTTATCGGAATCAGGCGATTCAAGCGCCTAGAGTTTCGTCTCGAAACCCTCTATCCGTTTAACCAACTTAAACAAGATTTTGCTACTGTAAAACTTGCCCTAGATACAGATTACTAGAACGAAGTTGTTTTCATTCGCCGTTTGACTTTCGTTGCTTCGTTCGATTTGATTCTTTTTGCCAACCGGAGTTCTTAAGTTGAACCTTCTGGTTAGATCTCTTATTTGAGTTTTACCTGTGCATTAGATGAGTACTTATTGTATGCTTGTTTGTTTGTCTGCGATAGAGTATCCGGAGTGCGCCGCTTGTTACTTCGAATCGTTAGGTTTCGCGGATCATTAGCAAGGCAAGTAACACTTTGATCATACCTTTTCTACTACCCAGTTTTATTGCATAAGATCAATCCTCACACATTGCATGATTAGGATCTAATTAAATTGTGGGATGGGAAGTAGATGAGGTAGTACCTATTACCTGTTTATTATCAAACCTTTGGGAGTTACTTCTACGTTTGCTTATTATGCCATGCTATGCTAGTAGACGTGGATTGGGTGAGTGATATCCATGACAGATGTGAGATTGATAATTAATGGTTTATCTAAGGTGGCAACTTAAACACACATCTGGGTGGATTGAGGCACCTGGGTATTCCAGGACTTGCCTGTTTTCTTTTGGACCGCCACCCAGGCTCAAAGGGATCATGAGACTATTCATACTAGAAACTTCCATGTGCAGCCACAAGCTATTATGGGCTCTAGCATAGTTGACTAAGTTGTGCGAACTCTTACAGTGGTAGACTAGCAGATGTAGGGGATGTAGGTGGTACGGTCTACCCGATCGTAAGGTGCTAGCGCTTCTGAAAGACTATGTCTCGGTCATCCGTCTTCTCAAACACCATGTAGTGCGAGAAAACAAACGGAGGCGATCGAGTCTTGTGGGGAAAAGTGCGAAACCTCTGCAGAGTGTAACAAACTAATCATGGTTAGCCGTGCCCCCGGTTATGGACATCTTGAGTATCTAGTACTTGGATTATCATGTGAATCTCATCATGTTACTTTAATTAATATTGTTGGGTTTTAATGATGATACTTAATTGGGATTGGGAATGTTGTCAACCATTCTCAATGTTTAACAACCACCTTGATAGTAATTAAAATTTTATTCCTTTGAAGTAGGGAAAAATTGGCTTTACGCAAAACGGTAACCATAGAGCTTTCCACCAGCCAAATATGCATATAGTATAGTTGTTTCATTCCATTACTCTCTATGTGTTACCTTGCCAGCATATTCCATGTGCTGACCCGTTTTCGGGCTGCAACGTTAATGTTGCAGACTTTTCAGATGACGATTAAGGAGTTTTTAGGTCATGGTTCTATACTCAGTGATGCCGTTGGAGTTGATGGACTCACTTATCTTCCAAGCCTTCCGCTGTTATCGTTATTAGATGGCCTTAAGCCATATTTATTGTAATAAGTTCTCTCTTGAGACACTCGATGTAATAAGTGTGTGATTGCTACTCTGCTATAAATCCTTCGAGTACTGTGTGGTGTCAGCATTACTGATCCAGGGAAGACACCGGAGCACAGAGATCAGACTGTTTGAGGTCTGTTCGCTACACCCCCCGGGGAAGTAATGGGCCTAGATGGGCCATAGGCGGAGAGAGAGGGAAGCCCACAAGGGGAGGCGCGCCCCCACCGCCCCATGGGTTGCCTTAATTGGACAAAGGGAAGGGGGCGCGGCCCCCCTTTCCTTCACCCTCTCCTCTCCTTCCCCTTTCCCCTCCGAAAGAAAGGAAGGGGGGCCGTCTTGGACTAGGAGTCCTAGTCGGTTCCCCCCCTATGGCGCGCCCCTTGTTCGGCCTCCTCCCTCTTCTCCTTTATATACGGGGGCAAGGGCACCCCAAAACACAACAGTTGTTTCTTAGCCATGTGCGGTGCCCCCTCCACAGTTTACTCCTCTGGTCATATTTGTCATACTACTTAGGCGAAGCCCTGCATGGACCACATCACCATCACCGTCACCATGCCGTCGTGCTGACGAAACTCTCCCTTGATACTTTGCTGGATCAAGACTTCGAGGGACGTCATCGAGATGAACGTGTGCTGAACTCAGAGGTGTCGAACATTCGGTACTTGATCGGTTGGATCACGAAGATGTTTGACTATATCAACCACGTTAACCTAATGCTTCCGCTTTTGGTCTACGAGGGTACGTGGACACAATCCCCCCTCTCTTTGCTATGCATCTCCTAGTTAGATCTTGCATGATCGTAGGAATTTTTTTGAAGTTGCATCCTACATTACCCAACATTGATAAGTTGGAAGAAAATTTTAGTAACTTGAGCTCAGATTTTTCTTCCATTAAAACTATTGAAAAGAGTCCTCCTAGTAAGAATACCAAGTCTAGATATGTTTCTAAGAATAAGGGTGCCACTTCTAGTAGCAACCATGAAGATCTTAAGATGATTAGAGTTCACCCTAGTGTCGGGGAAACTGAATCCACGAACACCTATGGGGCCGGCGGACCGAGCCCCTTTCGGTTCGGCGGGGGGCGGAGATCGCACAAAGAGCAGATCGAGGCGAAGCACACGAGTGGTTTACCCAGCTTCGGAGCTCTCCGGAGAGATAACACTCCTACTGCTGCTTGTCTGATTGTCTTGTGTTCTTGCTCCAGAGAGAGAGCGTTTTCTGGCTTATGAATGACTCGAACCTCTTCTACGTTGCGCATGGGCCTCCTTTTATATGCTCAAGGGGTCACCGACAGGTGGCAACGCAGAGAAGGGTACAAATGTAAAAAAGTGAGGTGGTTGGTACAGTTACTTGTATAGTGCACCCTACCTAACCCTGACGGCAGGGGACATGGGCATTAAATGCCCGTCTGAGTTGCCCAAACAGTGCAGAAAAGGACCGTTAGGGGCACCACCGTTCGCCACGATGGCGATCTTGTCAGCTTCGCATGCCACTGCGCACCGCTGGCTGCACAGCCTCCCACCACGTGCACCTGGAGAGGCCCCCAGAGCGACACGTTGGTGGATGCGCTGGAGCGTGGGCACAGAGTGGCCGCCTGCCGCGGCAAGCGCCTTGCCGTTGCTGTTATCTTGTCGGGTCCGGAAGCTTGTCATTCATCGGGCCTCGAGGTGCCTTGGTTGGCCTTCCCGGCAAGCTCCTCTTGCTGGGGCCTTGTTGCCTTGCCGGAGCGCGTGGCGCGTCGCGGCAAGTTCCTTGGAGTGCCTTGGTTGGCCTTCCCGGCAAGCTCCTCTTGCCGGGGCCTTGTCTCCTGAGCTTAAATACTTTGTTCTTGAATGGCTCCAAGGGAACCACGGAGGATCTTGGCGTTCGCCCAGCAAGCCTTGCCGCGGGGTGCTGCAACTGCCCGTGCACAAGTTCGGGGTACTAGGGTACCCCTATTCTAGTACACCGACGCCTAGTTTCGTAGGCTTGATAAAAGAACCCATTTATGATACTAGATGAAACAGGGGCAGTTCGTTCCCCCTCGCTGGTTGCTACCACTCCATCTTCACGAACCTCCGCCGCTCCCCCCTTCTTCTCGAAGCCGAGAGAGCAGCGCTCCGCCCCCCATTGCCACCAGCATCACCAACGCCGTCGACCTCCCCCACCACCTCCGCCACGGCTCCGAAAGCCGATAAGGGAAAGGGCGTGAAGTCAGCCGAGGCGCAGCGGCTCGCGGCGCTGCGGAAGGAGCGGGCGATTTTCTCCCCCCAGCTCGGCGCGAAGGAGCTGAGGGAGTACTTCTACCTCTTTTGGGAGACGGAGACGCGTGCGCACCCGCGCACGAGGGTACTCCCATCCGCTGCTTCGGAACTGGCTCCAAACGGGTACCCATTCTTCGTGCTGTTCTTCTATTGCGGGCTCTGCCCGCCCTTCTCGGAGTTCTTCTGCGATATCATGAACACCTACGGCCTCCGCCTCCTTGATTTCACCCCCAACGCCGTTCTGACCATGGCAGTTTTCGCACATTTGTGCGAAAACTTTGTCGGAGTCCACCCCAATGTTGCCCTTTTCCGCCACTTCTTCATACCTCGGGTAGAGAGAGGAGAGCCGCTTGCTGGAGGGATCGCCTGGATCTCGAGAGTCGGCAAGAAGGAGGCGTACTTGGAGGGTGAGCTCCGCAGCAAGTGGGAGGAGTGGAGAGCGGAGTGGTGCTGGATCGTCGAGGAGAATCCGCAGCCCTTCACCGCCGTGCGCCAAGCTCCAATAGTGCTCTTGCAATGACTGGAGCAACATGGCCCCAGAAGACGAGAGGCTGAAGATCTCCATTATTAGGATCCTTCGCCTCAGGATTGCCGGGCTCACTGTAGGCGCTGTAGGCGCAGATTTCCTCCGCCGCTGCATCGCCCCCCTGCAGGAGAGGGGGAGGCCCGCCTGGGAATTCAAGAACTCGGCGGACATCATGAGGCTGCGGCCGGGCCTCAACTACAGCTTCACCGTCATGGAGCTGGATGCAATGCTCCTGGAGTTGTTCAAACGCGATCCCCAGCACCCATTCACGCTGGCGAGGGGCGTCGTTCCATTGTGCAATAATTCTTCGCTTGACCGGATCCGTGCCATGATGCCGTTGTGTGATTCACACGGAATCGTTCCAAGTTGGCAAGAGCCTGCGGATGACGTCGTGCAAGCGTTCTTCGACAACTTGGAAGAAGTGCCGGTCCGCGCTGACGAGCAGAAGAGCCTCACCCGTGACACCACCAACGAGGAGCTGCAGCGCATCGCCACTAGGGCGGAAGAGGTTGCGGCCGCAGCTGCCGCGGGCGCGTTCGGGTTCACTATGGAGGAGGCGGAGGCGGCAGAGGCGGCAAACCTCACCAAGTGCGCAGAGTTCATTGGCGAGGAAGAACCTGCCGGCTCTGAAGCTGAGCCGAGCGAGGCCGGCGAGGAAGAGCCCGAGCCTTCAGAAAGCTTGCCGCAGGCGGAGCCCAGGGCCCCGCCAAGAAGGCGTCTTCGCAGGGGCGCGGACGTAGCGGGGCGGCAGCCGGCTCAACAGCCGCCGAGCCGTGCGACACGCTCTACCGCGGCAAGCAATGTTGCCGCGGGAGCGCCTCACGCAGCAGCGGCAACTGGAGCGGGATCTTTCCGGGTCACCGCCACCACCCCCGCCAAGCGGGCAAGGGATCCTACTCCTCCGCCTCGCCGCACCGGAGGGGAGCCGGACTTTGATCTTTCCGCGCTCAGCTCCGACGAGGAGGAAGAAGAGTAAGTTTCTTTAGTGCTCTTGTAGTTCTTCAATCTTGCTGTTTTTATCTTGTATCTGACTTGCTTCAATCTGGACTCCTTTCTTTTCAGGACGCTGGCCCAGAGAGCGGCGAAGAGGGCCAAGGCCGCGGTGATTGTCATCGAAGATGACCCCACCGTGTCAGCAGGGGGTGGGTCCGAGACCACCTTGACGGACCCGGCAACCACTCCTCAAAGCAGCCCCCAGCGCAGCCCCCAGCGTAAGTTCATAGTTAGCTTTCTGCTGTCAGGCGCGCATGAGTGCTTTTTCCTTTGTTGATATCTTGCTTGTTGATTTGTGTAGGAGCAGAGCAGCCATATCAGGAGCGCCCGAAAGCTGGTCCCGAAGTGCCATCTGCTTCGACTACGCCGCCAAGGGAGGAGTTCCCGGTAAGGGAGCGCTCTCCGGCAAGGGGCAGCACCGTTGATCCTACGGCGGCCGAGACCGCAACTGCAGATCTTGGCACAGGTAATTCACTTGTCCAAAAACTTTCCCTTAGGTTCTTCTTCTTCTGATTTTCTTCTCTTGGATTTTTGATTGATTTTTCTCCCTTCTTCGTTCTTCAGACCCATCTGCTGCTGAGCCAATGGAGACAGAGGGTGCCGGCGAGGAAGGGGCCGGTGCTGATGAGACCGCCGACGAAGAGGCCGCCAAGGCCGCCGCCGCAGAAGCCGGCGAGGGGTCGGGCGATCGCACTGGCGACCCTGAGGCCGCAGGAGCGCCAGGCGCTGCGCCGACCGCCGATCCCTCTGCCGCTGCTGCGGGGCCCGGCGCCTACTTGAAGGCCGGCGACGATATCTTCATCAAGCTACCCTGGGCGTCGAGCTCCAGGGCGCCGGTCGAGGGGGAAACTTTCGATGGGGAGGTGCTCGCCTCCGCTGGACTGTCGTTGGTTGACGCGCCTAGCAGCAGCAGTGGTGAGCCTGAGGAGGAGCAGCTGCTGCGGAAGCTGCTGTCACTCTACCGTGCACGGCAAGCCAAGCTGGCTTCCCGGGAAGCGCTTGTCGCGAAGGCGGGAGTTGATATGGAGAAGCGCGCGGAGGAGCTCCGGGGCCACAATCAAGAAGCTCTCTGGTCCCTGGCACAGGAGCGGGAGCGACTTGCCGAGGAGCGCACGGCCTTCCTTCTCGAGAAGGCCGAAGCTGAGGAGGAACAAAGGCTGGCCGCCGAGAAGCAGTCCGCGCGAGAAGGCGAATTGGTGCAGCGGAAGGCCAACCTCGACAGCTACAAGGAGGAGCTCACCGAGCGCGAGCAAGCACTTGGCGGGGCTCTCAAGGAAGCAAAGGACGCTGCCGCAATCGCGGAGGCCGCCAAGAAAGAGCTGGAGGAGAAGGCGGCGCAGCTGGAGGCCAACATTGGGAAGAGCGGCGAGGAGCTTGCCGCGCTCAAGCATGAGCGTGAGAAGGATGCTGCCGCCCACGGTGAGCTGCAAGGTCTTCTCGCTGAGAGGGGCAAGGAGCTCAGCGCCGCCAAGGATTCCAATGTAGACCTGGAGTTGAAGCTGGCCACGCCGGGAGAAGACCTTGTCGGAGAAGGTCAAGGCTGACAAGGCGCTGCTGGAGAGCATTGCAGTTACCCAGAACCCATTCAGAGATACTGTGGAGCACTGGACCGAGGGTCTGGTGAATATTGCCGCAGTCATCGACGAGGAGCTGGCGCAGCTGGGGATGGAGGACTTTGGGTATCCCTCCGACGAGAATCTCCAACCCAGCGCCAAACTCAGCCTGTTCTTCAAGGGCGTGGCGACGGCACTCCAGCGGCTCCGGGAGAGGATCCCAAAGCAGCTGGCCGACGAGTCGCGCAGAATCTACGCCGGAGTTCTCCAGAAGGTGCTGATGAAGGTGGCCTTCCGCAATCCAAGCCTCAGCTTCACCAACGTCCTCAAGTCCTTGCCGCCAGACGCCGATCGAGACGCACTCAAGGCCCTTGTCGCACCCATTGTGGACAAGGTGAGCGAGATCAAGAGGGTTGAGGGCGATCGCGTAGACTAGGCCGCCCCTTTCTTCTTTTTCCCTTGTCGCTGCTAATCATGTTATGAAAACAGTATATTAGAGCTGCGACAAGTTATCTTGTAATATAACTTTATTTCTGTTATCAATTGCTATGTTATTTCCTCTACTAGATTCCTTCCTTTGTATGTTTTTACCCTATGCTTCTAGGGAACTTGTCGGCGCAGGCACCCGAGCCACGAGCGCTGAGTGCGGAACGTCAGGAGCCTGCTGGCGGTGCTGCTTCCGACAAGAAACCTTGTCGCAACTAGATGCAGCACACTTAAGTTGTTGAGCGGACTCGAAACAAAGTAAGGGCGCAACTAGCCACGAGTTGGTTCCTCCGCGCATAGGTTTTCCATACAAAGCAGGGTCGTTCGAGGAAGATAACTCAAAAATTTAAAAATTGATTGCTCAAACTTTGGCAACTTAGCTTTTCTGTCGTTTGCTTCCCGGCAAGGTAAAACTTTGCTTGAACGACGCCTGGTCCATACCACCGCCTTCTCCTTCCCCCGGCAAACTTGTGTGCGAGGAACCTTATTTTCCTTTGTTGAAAAAGAAGAAAGAAGAGAAAATAAAGATATGGAGCCCTTCGGCTCGTTATTGCTTACCGGATGTAGGTGCTGCACAAAGCGTCAGATAACACATGCAATAAAGAAACTAATGCATGAAATGGACAAGTTGTGCGGAGCACATGGGGTTTTACTTATGCACGGGATCTGCGCCCGGCTTTGTACAAAGGATTACATGCAACAGCGGCAAGACTTGTACAAAAGGTGGTTGCCGGAACGGGTTCCGGCAACCACGTCCTACGGGAAAAACTTACGAAGATGTTCTATGTTCCAGGAGTTGCTCACCGGAATGCCATCTTCGGTCTCAAGGCGGACAGCGCCGGGCCTTGTGACTCGTTTCACCCGATAAGGGCCTTCCCACTTCGGCGTCAACTTGTTGGAATTCTTGGCGGACTGAACGCGCCGAAGAACAAGGTCGCCTTCCTCGAAGCTTCTGGCCTTAACTTTGCGGCTATGGTAGCGACGCAAAGCTTGCTGGTATCGAGCAGCTCGTACAGCAGCCTGAAGACGATCTTCCTCAACGAGCAGCGCGTCGTCTTGTCGCAGCTGTTCTTGCTCAAGCTCATCATAAGCGAGCACTCGAGGCGATCCGTATACGAGTTCCGTGGGGAGAACTGCCTCTGCTCCATAGACTAGAGCAAAAGGCGTCTGGCCAGTGGCTCGATTTGGCGTCATTCTGATCGACCAAAGAACCACCGGCAGCTCCTCGATCTAGTTTCTTCCGCGCTTGCGCAGCTTGTCGAAAGTTCTGGTCTTGAGCCCGCGCAGCACTTCAGCATTTGCCCTCTCTGCTTGACCGTTGCTTCTCGGATGAGCAACAGAAGCGAAGCAGACCTTGGCACCAAGGTCTTGGACGTACTGCATGAAGGTGGGGCTCGTGAATTGCGTGCCGTTGTCGGTGATGATCCTGTTAGGGATCCCGAAACGGCAAACAATTGACCTGAAGAACTTGACTGCTGACTGTGCTGTCACCTTCCTCACTGGCTGCACTTCCGGCCACTTTGTGAACTTGTCGATCGCGACGTACAAGTACTCAAAGCCTCCGACAGCTCGGGGGAAAGGGCCGAGGATATCGAGCCCCCAGACCGAAAATGGCCAGGATAAAGGGATCGTCTGGAGAGCTTGAGCTGGCTGGTGTATCTGTTTGGAGTGGAACTGGCACGCTTCACACTTGGTTACTTGTGCAGTTGAATCCTGGAGGGCTGTCGGCCAAAAGAAAGCTTTGCCGGCAAGTGCTCTTGCGCCAATGTGGTGGCCACATATGCCTCCATGTATCTCTGCCAACAGCTTTTGTCCATCTTCCCGGAAAATACACTTCAATTTCACACCGTTGAGTCTTCTTCTGTACAGTATGCTATCGACAAACTGGTACATACTTGACTGTCGGGCTACTTTTTCCGCTTCTTCTTGCTCTTCGGGAAGTTCTCCTGTCTGAAGGAAATGGACAATCTGCTGTGCCCATGCTGGAGCTTGTGGCTCGACAACAAGGACTAAAGGCACATCTGCTGCTGCGGGAACATCCGCTTCTACGGCAAGGACTTGCGGCCCTGCCGGAGCTTGATGTTCCTCGGCAAGCTTGCCGGAGCAAAACTTGTCGGGAGCGTCTGCTTCAACGGAACAAACCATAAGGCTTGCCAGAGCAGACTGCCCCTCAGCATCCTTGGTGTTGATCCTGGGGATTTTCTTGGCGGCGGCTTCGGGGAGCTCTGCCGGAAAGTAGTCACCAGAAACCAACTTCCTCTTCTTGCTTTGTCCAGTTGATGGTGTTACGGATGGTTGAGTCAACTTGAGCACAAAGATCCCTGGTTCCACAGGTAACTTCAGTGCGGCGCACTTTGACAGGCCATCAGCAATGTCATTCTGAGCTCTTGGGATATGCTCCATCTGTAGGCCATCAAAGCGCTCTTCTAGCTTCCTCACTTCATCAACATATGCTTCCATCAATGGACTTTGGTAGTTCTTGTTCACTTGGCGGACGACAAGTTGTGAGTCACCCCTGACAATGAGCTTCTTGATCCCAAGGTCTGCTGCGATTCTGAGACCGGCAAGCAATCCTTCATACTCTGCGGTATTGTTGGTTGCTTGCTCCTTGGGAAAGTGCATCTGGACTACGTACTTGAGGTGCTCTCCGGTGGGCACGACAAGCAGCACGCCCGCACCGGCGCCTTGCAGCGAGAAGGCACCATCAAAGTACATCAGCCACTCTTTGCTTGCCTCTTTGATGGGGATGCTCGTTTCTGGAATTTCTTCATCTAGTGTTGGCGTCCATTCTGCTATGAACTCTGCCAATGCTCTGCTTTGGATAGTTGAAGTGCTCTCAAACTTGAGGCCAAAGCTTGACAGTTCCAGTGCCCACTCGACAATCCTGCCTGTCGCTTCTGGATTTTGCAGTATCCTCTTCAGCGGAAAGCGAGTGACGACTGTGATCTCATGTGCTTGGAAGTAATGGCGCAGCTTTCTCGAGGCCATGAGGAGGCCGAAAAGCAACTTCTGCACACCAGAGTACCTTGATCTAGCCCCCTGTAGAAGGGAACTGACAAAGTAAACTGGACGCTGCACCATTCTCTTCTACATCTTATCATGCTCCTGCGCAGATCCATCTCTGTCGGGACCAGAGCTTGTCAGCGAAGTCCCCTGCTTGTCGTTGGATGCATCTGCCGTGGTTGCTGGCTCATCATCTGCCTCCCTCTCTGCCACTAACGCAGCACTAACCACTTGATTGGTTGCCGCTATATACAGCAACAACTTCTCTTGTGGCTTAGGTGCAACAAGCGTTGGAGTGGAGGACAGGTATCTCTTCAAGTCCTGCAGCGCAGCCTCCGCCTCCGGAGTCCATTTTATTGGACCTGCCTTTTTCAAAATTTTGAAAAATGGTAGGGCGCGCTTAGCAGATCTAGAGATAAACCTGCTGAGAGCAGCTACGCAACCGGCAAGCCTTCGTACATCCTTGACGCGCTTTGGTGCTTCGATCTGCTCAATGGCCTTGATCTTGTCGGGATTGGCTTCAATTCCCCGCTGAGACACGAAGAACCCGAGAAGCTTGCCGGAAGGGACTCCAAACACGCACTTCTCGGGGTTAAGCTTGAGGTTGATCTTGCGCAGATTTGCAAATGTCTCGTCTAAATCTTGAATCAGGGTCGCCTTGTTCTTGCTTTTGACCACTATGTCATCCATGTAGGCTTCCACATTTCTGTGCATCTGCGGCTCAAAAGCGTGGTAGACTACCCTTGCAAATGTTGAACCAGCATTCTTCAAACCGAAAGGCATCCGTACGAAGCAGTACGTGCCACACGGGGTGATAAATGCGGTTTTCTCTTCATCCTCTTCTGCCATGAAGATCTGATGGTATCCTGAGTATGCATCAAGAAATGAAAGCAAATCACATCCGGCTGTGGAGTCAACAATCTGGTCAATGCGCGGCAAGGGAAATGGGTCTTTGGGACAAGCTTTATTAACATCAGTGAAGTCAATACAAAGCCTCCATTTCCCGTTAGCCTTGCGCACAACAACAGGATTGGCCAACCACGTGGGATGGAGCACTCCTCTGACAAGGCCTGCTGCTTCCAACTTCTTGATTTCTTCTGCGATGAATTCTTGGCGCTCCACTGCCTGTTTCCTGACTTTCTGCTTGACGGGCCGCGCATGAGGACAAACGGCAAGGTGGTGCTCAATTACTTTCCTGGGAACACCGGGGATATCAGACGGTTGCCACGCAAACACGTCGACATTCGCCCACAGGAAAGCAACGAGCGCGCTTTCCTATCTGGGGTCAAGAGTGGCGCTGATGGTGAAGGTACCACCAGTGCCGTCCTCCTTGGCGGACACCTTCTTGGTCTCAGGTGGACTGCCATTGCCTTCTTACACTTGCCGGTGGAGCTCGATGGTGCGTCTTCGACGGTAGCGCAGCACTCCGAAGAGGTGCGCTTGCCGGAGTGGGCATCAGAGCTCTTGCCGGACTTGGTCTTCCTCTTCCCCCCGGGAGCTTTAGCGGCAAGTGTCTTGCGTTCTGCTGCGACTGCTGCTTCCCGGTAGATCTTGTCGGCACAGATAAGAGCATCCTTCTTGTCGCCAGGGACAGAGATGACACTTATCGGGCCTGGCATTTTCAGTATGTTGTACGCATAGTGAGAGGCTGCCATGAACTTGGCGAGTGCCGGACGGCCAAGGATTCCATTGTAAGGTAATGGAAAGTCAGCAAGATCAAACATGACCCTCTCAGTCCTGAAGTTCAGCTCGCTGCCAAATGTTACCAGCAACGTGATTTTTCCCTTCGGCTTGCTCCTTCCCGGGTTGATTCCTTGAAATGTACCGGTCTCTTCGAGCTCGCTGTCAAGAATCTGGAGTTTCTGGAGCACCGCGGAGGAGATCAGGTTCAAGCCGGCCCCGCCGTCAACTAGCATCTTAGTGACCTTGAGGTTGCGGATTGTTGGTGAAACCAACATCGGCAAGCACCCGACCGCAGTTATGCGATCAGGGTGGTCCTCAATATCAAAGATGATAGGCGTGCTGGACCATTTCAGAGGCTTGCGTGACTCGACGGGTGGTTCTGCTGCATTAACTTCCCGCACCCACTGCTTGAGCTGACGGTGCGAGGTATGCAGAGAAGCACCATAGTCAACGCACAGGACCTCTATGGCTTTCTGGAACTCCTGCTCATCAGTCTCCTCATCATCCATGTCTTCATCGTCGTCGTCATCTTCATCCTTGTCGCGGCCGCGAGGAGGTCTGTCTCCTTGCCGCTGCTTGGCCTTGCCGCAGTGTCCTCCTCGGCCGGGACGTTTCTTGCCGGATCCCCCAGCACCTTCCTGTGCCTTCTCCTTGTCGCGCCGCTCGTATTCAGCTTTCTGTTGCTCAACAAGCTGCTCGACTTTCTTGCAGCTCTGGAGATCATGGCCCTTGGTGCGATGGATCTTGCAATACTGCTTGTTGGTGCCGTCCTGCTTGTTGGCGACCGCCACCTCCGCGGCAACCTCCTTGCCGGAGTCACCAGCTTTGGCTTTCTTGGCGCCACCACCGTTGCCGGACTGCTCAACAACTAGCACCTCTTTGCCTTTCCTCCTCTTGTTGTTCCGCCGCCGGTTTTTCCTTGCCGGGGCAGCATCTTCACTGTCAGATCCTCCCGCCCCTACATTCTCTCCGGGGAGTCTCCTCCCTTCCTCAGCACGTGCACACTTGTCGGCCAGTGCATATAACTCACTGACGTCCCAGATCTTGCACATCGCCATTTCCTCCCGCATCCTGCGGTTTCGCACGTTCTGATGGAACGCGCTGATCACTGCGGCAGGGTGGACGTCTGGGATGTTGTGCTGCACACTGCTGAATCTCTGAATGTACTTGCGCAGGGGCTCTCCTTCCTTCTGGGCGAGCAGATGAAGATCACTCTCCTGGCCATGAGGCTTGTGTCTGCCTGTGAAGGCGCCGACAAACTGATGGCACAGATCAGCCCAGCAGGATATGGAGTTGTCCGGCAAGTGCATGAGCCAGGATCTGACGTTGGGCTTGAGTACCAGCGGGAAGTAGTTGGCAGGGATCTTGTCATCCCGTCCCCCGGCAGCCTGCACCGTAATGGTGTAGATGCTGAGGAACTCCGACGGATGCGTCTTGCCGTCGTACTTCTCCGGTACGTCTGGCTTGAAGTTCTTCGTGCTGGGCCACTGGACTTGCCGCAGCTCACGAGTGAACGCAGGGCAACCTACCGCATACGGCAGATTGCCTGGTTCCCCTGGCGCGTGCATGTCAACAGAGGGCCCAGCGCGCTTGTCGGATTGACGTCGCGCTTCTCTTCGGCGCTCGATGCGAGTTCGAGCGTCTTCTTGTTGTCGATCATGAAGAACTTGGCGCTGATCGCGACGAGCTCGTGGATCCGACGATGTGGTGGAGTCGCTGTCGAGGTGGATCCGGCAAGTCGGCGATCTTGGCTTTTGAGGTGGTGATTGCATGGTAGTTGCACCTCCACCCGTTTCGTTGCCACCGGCTCGCGCCCGGCAACCCTGCCGCGGCGGCGACGCGCTCGGTTGCCGTGGAGTGTCGCCGTTGGCGTAGCCCATGAGACTCTGAATGGTGGCCCTCCATTCGTCGATCTTGTCCGACGTCGGAGGGTAATCTAGGAGCAGTTGAGCTAGCGCCAAAGCTTCTGCTGGAGTGGTGGGTGGCGGTGGCGGACGGCGCGAGGAGCGGGACGTGCTTGGACTTCTAGCTATGTTAGAAGGAGCAGTATCCCGTCCAGGCGACCGTGCCCCGCTCGTGCCAGCACGCTGGCGTGCACGCTGGTCTTGAGCGCCCCGAGATCCACCAGCTTGGTCTTGGCCTATCATGCGTATGGCACTGCAAGTGCCATGACGCTGTTGGTCTTGCGCCTCCTGAGAGCGGCGTGGAACATGTACAGTCACCGAGGTTTGTGCAGCCTTGTCCTTGGACCTGGCAGCATCATAAGCTTCCTCGTCGATGTCCATTCTTCCGCCGGCGTCCATTCCACCTCCCATTTGCTCCAACGGTGGCGGAAGTGACGTGGACGGAGCGGCTGCCGCCGAAGTCTTCTTCTTCGGTGGCATGTTGATGAAGAGAATGAAGATCTAGCTCGTGTGAACGCCGGATCAGGTTCACACAATCTCGACGACCCCTACCTGGTGCGCCAAAGATGTCGAGGAAACTGAATCCACGAACACCTATGGGGCCGGCGGACCGAGCCCCTTTCGGTTCGGCGGGAGGCGGAGATCGCACGAAGAGCAGATCGAGGCGAAGCACACGAGCGGTTTACCCAGCTTCGGAGCTCTCCGGAGAGATAACACTCCTACTGCTGCTTGTCTGATTATCTTGTGTTCTTGCTCCAAAGAGAGAGCGTTTTCTGGCTTACGAATGACTCGAACCTCTTCTAAATTGCGCATGGGCCTCCTTTTATATGCTCAAGGGGTCACCGACAGGTGGCAACGCAGAGAAGGGTACAAATGTAAAAAGTGAGGTGGTTGTTACAGTTACTTGTATAGTGCACCCTACCTAACCCTGACGGCAGGGGACAAGGGCATTAAATGCCCGTCTGAGTCGCCCAAACAGTGCAGAAAAGGACCGTTAGGGGCGCAACCGTTCGCCACGATGGCGATCTTGTCAGCTTCGCATGCCACTGCGCACCGCTGGCTGCACAGCCTCCTGCCACGTGCGCCAAGAGAGGCCCCCAGAGCGACACATTGGTGGATGCGCTGGAGCATGGGGCACAAAGTGGCCGCCTGCCGCGGCAAGCGCCTTGCCGCTGCTGTTATCTTGTCGGGTCTGGAAGCTTGTCGTTCACCGGGCCTCGACGTGCCTTGGTTGGCCTTCCCGGCAAGCTCCTCTTGCCGGGGCCTTGTTGCCTTTCCGGAGCGCGTGGTGCGTCGCGGCAAGTTCCTTGGAGTGCCTTGGTTGGCCTTCCCGGCAAGCTCCTCTTGCCGGGGCCTTGTCTCCTGAGCTTAAATACTTTGTTCTTGAATGGCTCCAAGGGAACCACGGAGGATCTTGGCGTTCGCCCAGCAAGCCTTGCCGCGGGGTGCTGCAACTGCCTGTGCACAAGTTCTGGGTACTAGGGTACCCCTATTCTAGTACACCGACACCTAGTTTCGTAGGCTTGATAAAAGAACCCATTTATGATAAATATGTCTCTTGATTTTTTTCCTAGGAGTTTGATTATTAAAAAAATATATGCTAGAACTCCTAGAAATTATGGTTGTGTGATTGAGGAGTCGGAAACCAAAGATGACAATACTTGAATCTTTGCAGTATGCCTTGCTAGGGGCGTAAAATAATAGCACTTGTTGGCAGGTAACCCAATAGTTATCTTCGAGATTTTTCTTTTTCTTTCTGTTCTTCAATAAATATGGAATTATACTTCTATTATGATTGTGTGTTTTGTGTTTTAGTTAGTGTTTGTGCCAAGTAAAGCCTTTGGGGTGATTTGGGTGATAGTTGATTTGATCCTGTTCAAAAACAGAAACTTTTACGCAAAGTTCTGGAATATTGAAAATTCACAAAAACGTGTTTTTTCTCTAAGTATTTTACAAATGATTGATATAGAAATTGCCTACATTCTCCTTATTTTTCAGAATTTTTGGAGTTACAGAAGTATGGTCAATGTCCAAATTACTATAGCTTGTTTTGGTTTTGACAGATTCTGTTTTCGTTGCATTGTGTGCGTATTTTGATGAATCTATGGATTGTATCGGGGGTATAAGCCATGGTAAAGTTAGAATACAGTAAGTATAGTGCAATAATAAAGTGTGAATGGGTTTGCAACGACACATAAAGTGGTGATTTGCTTTATTATACTAACGGATCTCACGAAGGTTTTGTTAAGTTTTGTGTGATTGAAGTTTTCAAGTTTTGGGTGAGATCACGATGGATGAAGGAATAAGGAGTGAAAATAGCTTAAGATTGGGGTTACCCATGTCACCCCAAGGTAATATTCAAGGATAACCAAGCGACTAAGCTTGGGGATGCCCTAGAAGGCATCGCCTCTTTCTTCTAACGACCATCGGTCATTTTACTTGGAGCTATATTTTTATTCCTCACATATCGTGAGTTTTGCTTGGAGCGTCTTGTATTATATGAGTCTTTGCTTGTTTTGCTATTTAGTTTGGCACAACCTTCCTTGCTGGACACACCTATTTGAGAGAGCCATAATGATGCTATGATTTGTTAGAATTGCTCTATGTGCTTCACTTGAATTTTTTCAGCAACGGAATTGCTCTAGTACTTCACTTATATCTTTTTAAGCATGGTGGTGCTTTAATTTTGAAGAAATATACTCTCATGCTTCACTTAAATTATTTTGAGAGTCAGATTTTTTTTGAAGAAATATCCTCTCATGCTTCACTTATATTAATCCGAGAGATGAAAATTTTGAAGAAATATTTATGCTCTCATTCTTCCCTTAATTTTTTTTGAGAGCTTGTTATAGGCAATGGTAATACATGAACTTAGTTCCAAAGTGATATACATTAAAGAGGGATAATAAAAACTATAATGAAGATCATTGGATATTAAAACATGATTCCTTGCAATAGTTTTGGGATTTGGAGATAGTAATATGTGAGTCATGTTTGTGAGTAATTATGCTTTATTAAGAATATTGGTGTTAAAGTGTGTGATTCCCTATGCAAGCATGAAAGTCAATAGTTATTCAATGAAGTTACATCCTACTTGTGGTGCATTATTTGGTGTTAGTTATGTTTAATGCTCTTTTATGATCATTTTCTTTTCTTGGTTGGTTGCTTCTCAAAATATTTGCTAGCCTTTCCTTGTAAGAAGCGTGAATACTGCTTCTGCATACAAAATCCTAAACAAAGTTGTGAAAAATGAGTCCACCATATCTATCTATATGCGGTATTTTCGTGTTGTTCCAAGTAAATTTGTACGTGCCAACTCTAATTCTCAAAATGAATTTCCTTTTTGTGTGCCCCTATCGCTCATGAAGCAACAGGGGGTGGCCGATATTTTCCATGCTAGGTATGTTATTCTCAATATGAGTGTTTATTCACTTGTCATTGCACGAGAATGTGGCCGGTAATAGGGATGCCCAGTCCCGAAATGAAAAAAAAACTTTAAGTTGTCCAATAATAATTTCCTTGGAAAGATTTGGTATGGAAGGCACCCGTGGATACAACTAGCCATGGACTGTGATAGAATGGTGGAAAAAGGAATAACCTTTATTTTATTTTTGGGAACTGCCTATGATTTACCTAGCATGGAAGATATTCGGAATTCTCGGTTGTTTTTGTTGATAGGAAAAACATGCATCTCAAAACAATTTTATCTCTCAATTTAAGCTTTGAGCTCTGGCACCTCTACAAATCTCTGCTTCCCTCTGCGAAGGGCCTATCTATTTCCTTTTATGCAATTTTTATTTTTGGTGAGTCCCCATCTTCTCTTATAAAGCACCAACTAGGGAACACTATTGTCATACTTGTGCATTGAATGTAGCTAATATTTGAGTGTGTTTCATGAATGGATCAATTACTTAGCATAATGGGCTGGGCATAGCTTTCTTTAGCGTTGATATTTTGAAAGACGCGATTGCTTGTTGATATGCTTGAGTATTGAGGTCTTAATGTCAAATTATAGACTATTTCTTTGAATCATCTAAATTCCAAATGTCCATGCTACAAAGAAAAGAATATGTGATGAATATGATGGGTAACATTTCACATCAAAAAAATTGTTTTTATCATTTACCTACTCTAGGACGAGCAGGAATTAAGCTTGGGGTTGCTGATACGTCTCCACTGTATCTATAATTTTTTATTGTTCCATGCTATTAAAGTATGGATCTTGGTAGTTTTATACTCATTTACTAGCAACTTCATATTGTTTTTTGGGACTAACCTACTGACATAGTGCCCAATGCTAGTTGATGTTTTTTTGCTTGTTTTTTACTTTGCAGATTATCAATACCAAACAAAGTCCAAATGCCACAACACTTTTTGGAGTTTTTTCTAGACAGAAGACACCCAGGTAGCTAAAGGACCGCACGAGAGGAGGCCTGTGGGGCCCACTACGCACCAGGGCGCGCTAGAGGCACTAGGCGCCTCCTGTTGTGTAGTGGAGCCCACGGGAACCTTCTGGAGTCACCTCCACTTATATAAATACTCTAAAATCCCTAGGGGAGTCAACGAAACACTTTTCCAGGACCCACAAGTTCCAGAACCACGAGATCCAATCTAGAGGCCTTTTTAGCACTCTGCCGGAGGGGGCAACGATCACAGAGGGGTTCTTCATCATCCTTGTTGCCCCTCCGGTGATGCATGAGTAGTTTACCATAGACCTACGGGTCCGTAGGTAGTGGCTAGATCGCTTCTTCTCTCTTTTTGATCTTCAATACAATGTTATCCTCGATGTTCTTGGAGATCTATTTGATCTAATGACTTTTTGCCATGTGTTTGTTGGGATCCTATGAATAGTGAGATTATGATTATTTATATCCATGAATATTATATGAGTCTTTGCTGAACTCTTTTCTGCATGATTGTTATAGCTTCGTATTTCTTCTCCATAGTGTTGGTTTGGTTTGTCCAACTAGATTGATTTTTCTTGCCATGGGAAGAGGTGTTATGTGATGGGTTCGATCTTGTGGTGCTCAATCTTAGTAACAGAATGAGACATGACACGCTTGGATCGTTGTTATTAAGGGTAACAAGATGGGTTTATTCCTACATGAATAAATCTTGTCTAGATCATGTCATCATTCTTATTACATTACTCTGTTTTCTATGAACTTAATACACTAGATGCATGCTGGATTG
This sequence comes from Triticum aestivum, assembly GCF_018294505.1. NCBI lineage: Eukaryota > Viridiplantae > Streptophyta > Magnoliopsida > Poales > Poaceae > Triticum > Triticum aestivum. The sequence goes on along the minus strand of NC_057803.1, from coordinate 395,181,398 downwards.
CGGTCGATGTGTGGAGTATAGTAGATGCATGTAGGAGTCGGTTTACTACTCTTGGACATGATGCCTATATACATGATCATTGCCTTGGATATCATCATAATTATTTGCTTTTTTGTCAATTCCCAACTGTAATTTGTTTACCCACCATATGCTATTTAGTAAGGCCCCCAGGTCTATTTCCTATCATATTAAACCTTTAAATACCTTGCTATACTCTTTGTTTTTTTTTGTGTTCTAGTTTGATCTATTTATCAAATCTCATACAATTTAATCTATCTCAATACCGTTGAGGGATTTACAACCCCTTTGCGCGTTGGGTTGCAAGTATTTCTGGTTTGTGTGCAGGTGCTATTTTACATAGTGTTGCTTAGTTCTCCTACTGGATTGATAAACTTTGTTTCAAAACTGAGCGAAATACTTACTGTTGATTGTTGTATCATCCCCTCCTCTTCGGGGAATTACCAATACAGATACAAGCAATCAGAAACATAAGATGAAAATGCATATTCTTGGTCATAACCCCGTCATTTGGGTTGTTCTGCATGTTGCCTTGCAAGGTGAATTATTTGAGGATTGTAGAGAACCAGATTTTGAAGTGACCGCACAATAATTGAAGATGTTGCAATACAATGCTCAAGCTTGTGATATTCTCTTCAATGGATTATGCCTCGGAGAATTCAACAAAATCAGCCACCTTGAGAATGCAAAGGAAATTTGGGATACTTTGGTTGATATGCATGAAGGTACTGAGTCCGTGAAGGAATCCAAGTTGGATGTGCTTCAAAGTCAACTTGACAAGTTCAAGATGAAGGATGGTGAAGGAGTCACCGAAATGTACTCTAGGCTTGGTCTCATCACAAATGAGATTGCCGGCTTAGGAAATGAATGGATAACCAACAAACTCATCATCAAGAAGATGCTTAGAGCTTTGGATGGAAAGTATTATACCGCGTGCACATTGATCCAAATGCTTCCCAATTACAAAGATCTCAAGCCCACAGAAGTCATTGGTAGAATTGTTACTCATGATATGTCACTCAAGGATAAGGAAGAGCTTCACAACAAGTCAAGTGGTGCTTACAAAGCTTCAAGTGATGCTCCTACAACATAAAGAGACAAGCTAGTCTCCAATGAAGAAGTGAGCTTAATGGTGAAGAACTTCAACAAGTTCTACAAGAGTAGAAGCAAAGAGAGAAGCTCCATGTGAAGGTCCTACAATGACAAAAGATATTCTAGTCATGATCATAATTGCTACAATTGTGGAAGACCCGGACACTACTCAAATGATTGTACGGCTCCCTACAATAAAAGAGAAGACTCGCCAAAAAGGAGGAGTAGAAGAGATGAATCACCTCCAAGAGAGAGAAGGAGTAAAGATGATCATTATGAATGAAGACCCTCTCGTAGAATCAAGGATTCAGAAAGGAAGGAAAAGTCATCAAAAACCTACACAAGACGAAGACATCAAGCTCACGTTGGTGAATGGGTTTCCGGTTCTGACTCTGACAACTACTCCGAGAGAAGCTATCACTCCGACTCTAACTATACCAAAGATGAAGGTGTTGCCGGTCTTGCACTAGTGTCATCCAACTCCCACGACATATTTGATTCACCAAATGAAGGAATTGGAAGATGCTTCATGGCCAAAGTCCCCAAGGTATCACACCATGAGTATCTTGATTTCGATAGTGATGAAGATGATTTGCTAGGTGATGATGATTTACTTGTTAACAAAATTAGTGGTGTGAACCATAATGAACTTGCTAGCGATCATGCTAATCAAGATGAAACGCGTGACAATAACAAGAAGGAAATTGATGAGTGTCTAACTAAAGAATTAAACACACTTAAGTTATCTCATGAAACAACTCAAGAGGATCATAGAGAGCTCCTAAGAACTCATGAGAAGCCATTCTTCGAGTAGCTAAATTTAGAGCAAGAGCATGAGTTACGAAAAGCTATCAATGATGATATTCGATAGAAGAGTTCTTCTTACATTGCCAAACGTCTCCTCTTGTCTACTTATATGCCACAAGTAAAATCTAGTAACAAGAGCAAGAAAGATTCTTCTTCTAGAAGTAACAATAACCATGCTAAATCCAATATTTTTTGCTTCTAGTAGTTCTCATGATTCCAGTAATGATTCTCTTAGCCAAGTTACACTTGAGCAAGAAAATAGCTTATTGAAGGGAATTATAGAGAAAGGTCACTAGTGCAAAGACATCCTATACAAACAGTTTTTACCCCCTTTCCGCGATGGTGTTTTCAACCCTCGCCTAGTCGGTGCGCGATAGGAGGGTCCTTCCCGCACGACCTAGAAACTGTTGGGATAGGCCCTACGGTGACACACGAAGGGCAAAATGAGCTCATGTACGACCAGCCGACGCATTAGAGACAATTATACAGGCCCAATCATTTCCATTCGTATGTACATCCTACACAGTGAATCCTAGAAAAATGTTTCTGCTGGCATTCTGGGAATGGGGGCACCCAGACTTGCCTGCCTGCGGCCCACGGCTTGGCTCTGTCAATGGCTTGGTACAGCCCAGCCTTAGAATTGAAAACTCAAGACCCTCGCAAGGGGCCAAGCCTATGAGGCGAATGACACCAAGACCTCCCTGGGGGTGGCCTCCCTAGGCTGGCCCCCGAGGAGCGGAGATATCAATGCAAGGTGCACCTCGAGAGGTTCGTATGACTGAGCCGTGACGACTAAGGCTAGGCGGGTGCCAGTGGGCGCAGTGTACCAGTTTCCTATTTGGTGCTAACGAGGCAAGCGCAGGCGTGGATTCCTGAGGTATCAGCTAAAGGTTTCCATTTCGGTGCAACAAGACTAAGACCGCCAGGACGGCAGGACGAAGGTCATCACGGAGCCCACTACGACATCACAACCAGGAGCTTTTGCACGCGAAGACTACTTCTATCAGGACAACTTGTACTAGTTGTCTCCCTTTGAATTTGGCCGTTGAGAGATCCCTTCCTGCCTTACATTTGGGAAGAGGACCAAGGCCACTATAAATAGGACCTAGCCACCACCATAAAGGGGGGAAATCCACTCCGCCCCGACCAACTCACCAGCTCATCGAGCACAAGAACACCTCACCTCCTGAGGTTAGTAGACCATTCTACTAGTTCATCCACAGCCCCTCGAGGCCAATCCACCACAAAGGAGGAGTAGGGTTTTACACCACAAGGTGGCCCGGACCTGGCTAAACTGTTGTGTCTCTTGTCCATTGGGTTTGTCGAGCTAGGCCGTGGGATCAGCGAGCAGGCGGGTTGGGGAGGACGATTTCTTTGCCCGCACCCAAGTGTTCGAACTACTCAAGGGTCTACAGAACCCTGAACCCGACATTTGGCACGCCAGGTAGGGGTGCGTCAAAGCCTCTATTCTGCCGATCGATTCACCACCGCTCCATCGCTAACATTGCTGACGCCCGTCGAGCCCGTGCTAAGCGTCGGGCTGCACTCGCCACTCGTGTCACCCATATGGTGCCCGCTGATGGGCCTCCCCGTCATTCCCCGTCGCCCGCCGCCAGCCCCGCCACCGGCCCGGCGGGGCACAAGCAGCACGCTTCGTCGCTGCACCCCTTGGTGTGGCGTGATGGGCGAACCGCCACCCTATCGCTGACCACGGCTGGTTCGTCGTCTCACGCTCGTCACGGCCCAGCGAACACACAGGCACGCGTTGCTCATGGTGCATGAGCTCCTGCACTATCGCCCCATCGATGACCTCTATGAAAATTGGCTGGACCGCATCGCCGAGCTCGTCAGCCTGCCGAGGGCTCTCCTCCACCGTCTCTCCCGCTGCCTCGCCAGCAGCATGCTGCGGGTGACGTAGCCCACGGAGCGCCTCCTCCACCTATCCGTCAAGATGCCATCATCGAGCCAAGGCGCAAGGCCCCGAGGCATGACACACCATGCAGGGTGCCCCCGTGGGAAGAAGAAAGCTGCTAGGTGGTCCAGCGGCTGCAAGCAGGGGCTCGTGCGCTCCCAACACTGCCACGTCAGGACCGGCCGCCACCTGTAGTGATGGCGCGCGATCCCCAAGATCAAGCTCCACCCCCACGACGAGCGCCCGTGACCACAGCGGGCTGCCGCGCCTTTACCCCAGAGCTACACAGCTTCGTCTCGCTAGGGAAGTTCAAGCATGACCTGCCTCCATGCTACAACGGCAGCCCAGACCCCGTCGAGTTCTTGCAGCTCTACGAGCTGAGCATTGAGGCAGCCAACGGTGATGATAAGGTTATGGTGAACTGGTTTCCCATGGCCCTCAAGGATGAGGAACAAACTTGGCTCCTGAACCTGCCCGTGGGGTCGATCTCCTCCTGGAGCGAGATGCGCGACATTTCGTCACCAACTTCCAAGGCACTCGTGACCGCTGCCTGCCGCGGGTGACCTGCAGCCCATCAAGCAGCAGCCAGGGGCGACCCGGCAGAAGTACATCCCGCGCTTCAACAGTGTTCGTCTGAAGATCCCCATGGTGTCAGACGAGGCCATCATCTCCGCATTCACTAATGGAGTCTGCGACGTCAAGATGAAGGACGAGCGCGCCATACATGAGGACCTGTGCACGGCTCTGGAGATGTTCAACATGGCAACCAAGTGGGCAAGAGCTGAGGAAGGACGCCTCTCCCTCCTCGAGCTCCGAGAGACCGACCCGGAGGAATAGAAGGCAAAGTCCTAGGACGTTGTGACGACCCGAGACCGACGCTCCAGATGCCTTCCAATTATTTTGTCGATGTCGTGTGTTTTATTTGTTTGTTGCATTCATCATCGCATCATCACATGTTTTCATAAAAATCGCATCCTTTCATAGTTCCCACTTCTCCATGTTGCCTTCGTTGTCCCTTTTGAGACCGACCATTCTTTTGTTGTCTGACCATTTGAGCCTCTATGCATAGTGCACAATACCCCTCGCGTGCACGTCCAAAACTTCCACGGACCCGAACAGCACGGTCGTGACCGTTTGGTCCGGATCATCCGAAAACATCTCTAAAACATCATTTGTTCTTTATTGGACTCCCCTAGTCTATTCTTTATGTCCGTCCAATTTAGATCGAATGTCCCAAAATTCCAATCATTTCACTATATATATAGACCCCGTAACCTAATCTAGACAAACCACCTAATTTCTAGGGATCCCACCCTAGCGCCGGCACCTTCTCCATCAGGATCCTCTCGTCCGATCTTCCTCAATCCCCTCGCCCAGCCAACCACCAAGAGCCAGCCTCCTCCTTCCCCTACCAGCCGCGCCTCGATCGATCCCCTGCTGGCATCCGTTCAAGCCCCTACCCAGGAGCTCCCGCAGCAACCTAGCACCGGCCTCCTGCGCTCGACATTGTTACCAGCCTCCTCCTCCCGCAGCACGCTCGTCCTGAAGCCCTTTCCCCGAGCACCCCCGCAAGCAGCAACAATTCCAGTATCTGCTCCGAGCAGGTGCCACCACCAGTAGATGAACGCCCTGCCTCTGCCGTCTTCCTTTCCTTCCATTCTCATTTCTCTCTCTCCCCTCAGACTCATCTCTCTCTCTCTCTCTCTCATTCTGGATAGGAGAGCAACCATGGCCGTCTGTCCATGGGAGGAGACGCGGCGCCCTTTCACCTGCGACCTCGGGTCGCCTCTACGCCGTCCTCACAGCTTGTTGGTGAGCTCCTTGTGCCGCCTCTGGCCCCTTTCTTTTCCCCGTGTCATGATGCTGCTGACTTCTCGGCCCCGCCGCCATTTTGCTGCAGGAGATGAGGCGTCGCCTCCTTAGTTCGTCGCACCATCTCCAGTTCTTTCCAGATCCATCTCCGGGGACCGGATCCACACCCCGGCGTCCATCCCTGCGTCCGCTCATCCCAAAGTGTTGGAGATATGCCCTAGAGGCAATCATGTATGATGATATTTCCTATGTGTTTATGAATAAAGATAGTCCTCGGACATTATCAATGATGTGTATCAGCAAGTACGTGACTTGTTTGTGGGACTATGCATTGTATGATGACTGTCCTAAAAGGTCCCTAGTCGAAAGGGCTGTGTGGACGCGCAACCAACTAGAATAGCATATGACACGGTCGATGGCTTGGTATCACTAGCCATGGAGCATTGGATGCTAACCGGATAATATGGACTTGGAAGAATCTGGTCGAATTCGACGTAGTCAGATCCGAGTCGAGATAAGGTCCGAGTTGGACAGACCCAACTATGAGACGCAGCGATATGTCATCAGTGAGTCTCGAGTACAACATATGTTCTATGTCCTAAGACCTGAGCTGACGCATGTACTCGGGATGGTGACAAACTTGCTTTGGGCCCACCAGACGCTACTCCGTAACTGGGTAGTTATAAAGGTAGCTTTCGGGTTTGTCCAGAACCATGTTGCGAGACGTGGTCGAGCAAGATGGGATTTGCCCCTCTGATCAGGAGAGATATACTCTGGGCCCCTCGTGTGATCCGACCAGGATAAGCATGGCCATGTGACAAGGATTATGAGATAATTCGGTTTGTGGTCGGCATCACTGGAACGAGAAAGAGGTCGGGCTAGCACAAGGATGACAGACTCGCCTTGAGCCCGACAACATATATCGTGTGGCAAAAGGAATGGAAGTATGATGTACAGTTTTGCCTAACCAGCTTCATAGTCTGTTTGGTGTTCGGCATGCGTTGCTAGAGGCGGCTATCAACTGTGCAGTTCGGAGGTGATCCGAACTGCGAGGACGCCGACTTGAACCTAAGGGGTCGCGCGCTTAAGGGAAGGAACCTACGAGGTCGGATCCGAGAACACTGGTCGGATGTGATCCGAGCTGTATTCGGATTGTGGCCGAGTAGACTTATGGGCTTTAGGGTCTGTGCGAAGCCCTGCTACCTCTTGAGTACTGCTTTGGTTTTCCCCGAAGAGGAAGGGATGATGCAGCAAGTAGCGTAAGTATTTCCCTCAGTTTTTGAGAACCAAGGTATAAATCCAGTACGAGGCTACGAGCGAGTCCCTCGTACCTGCACAAAGCAAATAAGTCCTCGCAACCAACACAGTAAGGGGTTGTCAATCCCTACACGGCCAGTTACGAGAGTGAGATCTGATAGATATGTTAAGATAATATTTTTGGTATTTTTATGATAAAGATGCAAAGTAAAATAAAAGGCAAAGAAAAAAGCAAAGGAAATAACTAAGTATTGGAAGATTAATATGATGAAGATAGGCCCCGGGGCCATAGGTTTCACTAGTGGCTTCTCTCAAGAGCATAAGTATTCTACGGTGGGTGAACAAATTACTATTCGAGACAAGTAGACCGACTCCTCCCTGCATCTACTACTATTACTCCACTCATCAACCGCTCTCCAGCATGCATCTAGAGTATTAAGTTCATGAAAACAGAGTAACGCCTTAAGCAAGATGACATGATGTAGAGGGATAAACTCATGCAATATGATGAAAACCCCATCTTGTTATCCTCGATGGCAACAATAAAATACGTGCCTTGCTGCGCCTACTGTCACTAGGAAAGGACACCACAAGATTGAACCCAAAGCTAAGCACTTCTCCCATTGCAAGAAAGATCAATCTAGTAGGCCGAACCAAACTGATAATACGAAGAGACTTGCAAAGATAACCAATCATAAATAAAAGAATTCAGAGAAGATTCAAATATTGTTCATACATAGACTTGATCATAAGCCCACAATTCATCGATCTCAACAAACACACCGCAAAAAGATAATTACATCGAATAGATCTCCACAAGAGAGGGGGAGAACATTGTATTGAGATCCAAAAAGAGAGAAGAAGCCATCTAGCTAATAACTATGGACCCGTAGGTCTGAGGTAAACTACTCACACATCATCTGAGGGGCTATGGTGATGATGTAGAAGCCCTCCGTGATGGATGCCCCCTCCGGCGGAGCTCCGGAACAGGCCCCAAGATGGGATCTTGTGGATATAGAAAGTTGCGGTGGTGGAATTAGGGTTTTGGCTCCGTATCTGATCTTTTGGGGGTACGTAGGTATATATAGGAGGAAGGAGTACGTCGGTGGAGCAACAGGGGCCCCACGAGGGTGGAGGGCGCACTTGGGGGGGGGGGGTAGGCGCACCCCCTACCTCGTGGCCTCCTCCTTTGTTTCTTGACGTAGGGTCCAAGTCTCCTAGATCATGTTCGATGAGAAAATCACGTTCCCGAAGGTTTCATTCCGTTTGGACTCTGTTTGATATTCCTTTTCTTCAAAACCCTAAAATAGGCAAAAAAAACAACAATTCTGGGTTGGGCCTCCGGTTAATAGGTTAGTCCCAAAAATAATATAAAAGTGGATAATAAAGTGCAATAATGTCCAAAACAGTAGATAATATAGAATGGAGCAATCAAGAATTATAGATACGTTGGAGACGTATCAAGCCCAAGTGTTGAGCCTGCGACAAACGCCTATATAAAGTGGAGGTGCCGCACACTCACATGGTTGATCGCTTCGGTGCTGTCACTAGGGTTTGCATGTGTTGCGAATAGACACCTCCACTCGCTGTCGGTTGTGTGATCGGACCTAGCAGTCCGCCGCACGATGTTCCTCCTGCACGCACGGATACCGTTAGAGGCGGTGCACTTGCGCCCTCCGACGAACCTGTACGTGGTAACCAACTACCGGCTATACGAGGGAGATAAGACGAGGAGGAGACGATCCACCCAGACGCGCTGCGCCAACTTTCCTTCCGCTGCACGGCACTGCGCGTCTAGTGGTAACAAACTGTCATCCATCTCCTGTAGCATGTTCTTGGTTGTTCTGCGGGTAGGAAAATTTTAATTTGCAGTCAACGCACCCTACCGTAGAACCCAACAGCGGTATTAGAGCCTCTGCTATAGGATTTGGATTCAGATTGTATGCATATTAGATATGTGGAGGCGATAGATGAGATCTGTTGTCGTTGATAAGATCGGCTGTGTGCACGGTTGATGAGATCAACTGCACATGGGGATCGATGTGGCTTTGTTTTCTGATGATCGGAATCGATGAGGTCATCACACAACCTACCCCTACCGGTCGGTATCCGCCATCGGGGTTAACAGTGAAACATAAATCCGAATCGGGCTCACGATGATCGATAAGATTGGTCAGATCAGAAAATTCGGCGTGATCGGAGTTCAGATGTGATCTGTGATTCCCGAAAATGTAGCAAGTGTGCGTAGCGCCTTGTATTTCGTACACGATCACTCAAAACCGGTAGAATGTGATTCTATGCATAACTCTATTTTCCGGGTTTGATGTGAATAGTATGGCTCATGTGTATGTGATGCATGTGTGTAAAGTATACATGGCTTGCGTGTCATGTTTGTCAGCCGGCAGGAACCAAACTGCTGTCATTTTATTGTATAACGACCTGCGTGTCGACTTATGACTCTATGTAAAATTCATTACTAGTTGTAGTATTTGGATAATAGAGATCAGGTTGGCGGCTTGGTGGCCCGGCGTGACAAACAAGATGGAGTTTCTAGATGGTCACTGGAGTTGGAGCCGGCCTAGAAGAACATCCATGAAGGAGCCATACTATTTCACAATATATGTATTACTTGTGATTGTTATGCTTCTTTGTTTCTATGCATGTTAGAATGGTAGAAAGGTCCCTCAAGAATATCAAGTAAATTGCCATTCCCGATGTTGCACCTTCGCACGTCAAGTACGTCTAGTAGTGGGCTCATAAAATTGGGGTGCTGCTAGGTGTCCTTGAACTGAAGGGTTCGTGTCGGACACGGACATGCACTGTATTAGGTTAACTTGAAAAGGCTATCAAAACGGTTTTGGGCCTTGTGGCAAAAGAGTTTGGGAGTCGGGGTATGAGATACCTGCCCGACCGACAGGAGTCGTATAGTATAGAGATACGATTAGCAAGGAGTTTCTTACCGGGTAGGCATGTTGTCTAGCAGTGATGCTAAAGCTCACGAGCCGCATGTGCTAGTCGGATCCTGAATCACTGAATGTTTGCGGAGAGATGCTGACTTCAGTGGGAGTATTTCTGTTTAAGGCTAGAATTACTCTACATAAACACATTGCTTAGTGATTGCATATTTTTCTGTTGTAGATCAATGGCACCACCTGCTCAACCCAACTTTGCATTGAAATCAATTCTAATAAAGGATAAACTGAATGGAACAAACTTTACTACCTGGTATAGAAATTTGAGAATTGTTCTCAAGCATGATAAAAAGGAACATGTTCAAGAGGATCCGCTTCCAGAGGAACCTGCTGATAATGCTAGTACCACAACGAAGAATGCCTACTAGAAACTTGTTGATGCATCAAACGAGATCAGCTGCCTCATGCTGGCTTGTATGGAGCCCGATTTGCAGCAGCATTTCAAAGACGTTGGGGCTTTCGATATGATCGAGAGTCTCAAGAGCATGTCTCTGGTGGAGGCTAGGACCGAAAGGTTCAACGTCTGGCGATCCTTGATGGATTGTAAGTTGAAGGAAGGTGATCCACTAAGCCCGCATGTGATCAAGATGATCGGATATGTGCAAGATTAGGATCGGTTGGGCTTCTCGCTCTTGGATGAGCTGGCTACTGATGCAGTTCTGGGTTCTCTTCCGCCCAGCTATGGGATGTTCATCTCAAACTATCATATGCATGGCATGGATAAGAAGCTCACTGAATTGCATGGGATGCTCAAAGTGGCAGAGCAGGATATTAAGAAAGGCACGCATCAAGTGTTGATGGTGCAGAAATCAACTAAGTTCAAGAAGAGTTGGTCCAAGAAAAAGGCTAAGGCAAAGGGCATGGATATGGTAACTGAGGGAGTCCTGGATTAGGGGGTGTCCTGATAGCCGGACTATAACCTTTGGCCGGACTCTTGGACTATGAAGATGCAAGATTGAAGACTTCGCCCCGTGTCCGGATGGGACTTTCCTTGGCGTGGAAGGCAAGCTTGGCGATACGGATTTTAGATCTCCTGCCATTGTAACCGACTCTGTGTAACCCTAGCCCTCTCCGGTGTTTATATAAACCGGAGGGTTTTAGTCCAGAGGACGAACAACAATCATACCATAGGCTAGCTTCTAGGGTTTAGCCTCTCTGATCTCGTGGTAGATCTACTCTTGTACTGCCCATATCATCAATATTAATAAAGCAGGACGTAGGGTTTTACCTCCATCAAGAGGGCCTGAACCTGGGTAAAACATTGTGTCCCCTGCCTCCTGTTACCATTCGGCCTAGACGCACAGTTCGGGACCCCATACCCGAGATCCGCCGGTTTTGACACCGACATTGGTGCTTTCATTGAGAGTTCCTCTGTGTCGTCGCCATTAGGCTTGATGGCTCCTACTATCATCGATAGCGATGTAGTCCAGGGTGAGACTTTTCTCCCCGGACAGATCTTCATGTTCGGCGACTTTGCACTGCGGGCCAATTCGCTTGGCCATCTGGAGCAGATTGAAAGTTACGCCCCTGGCCACCAGGTCATGTTTGGAAGCTTAAACTACACGGCCGATATCCATGGAGATTTGATCTTCGACGTATTCGAGCATCTGCCTTGTGCGCCACGCGGTCACGATGAGTATGACTTAGCTCTCCCATCAGAAAGTGTTAAGGAGATCGCACCGGCAGCCGCTCCGACCCTCAATTCGGAGCCAGTTGCGCCTTCCGCGGACGGGTGGATGGACCCCGCCACGGAGGCCTTACCCTCAGCGGCGATCGAGCCGAACATCGACCTTACCTTGCACGAGAGACGTAAAATTCCCTATGGCCTGCCTCAAGGTTCCATTGCGCATGAGCCAAGGATCAGTCATCAGTAATAGCCATCATCTGGATCCGCTCCAGCATCTCGTTCAACAAGGCGAAGCCAACCGGAGTGGCGCTTGAAGTTTCCTTGGAGCTGACCTTCATTGCAATGGTGGGGTAAGGCACGTGTCCGGTCAGGGCAAAATCTTGGTCGTCGGGTGCCACACTTGCGTCAAGGTGGAGCAGGGCAAGTTCGTTGGGGGTTGAGTCCCTATCTTCGGACACTGACTTCTCATCAAGGCTCAAGGCCGAATCCCCATCGGGGAGGGACGGTTTGACAGGGTTGACTTCTGGTCTTCAAACATGGGAGACGCTCCCGAGCTTGATCCTGGTTGCATTGTAAAGGCCGATCTGGAGATCGGATCAGGAATAGCCCCCCAGGTCAATACTTCGAAGGCCATGGTTGTTGCAGGAGAGGCTGAGAAACCCGAGAAGATCAGATTACCCCGCGCGTCAAGGACATACTCGAAGTTGGCAAAATTGATCTGCTGATCAGGGGTGAAATTGTCGATCTAGTTGAGGTGGCCGGTCGCGTCGGCGTGCCAAACAATGATGTCGAACGCGAAAAGTTTCCTGGGGACGAAGATATCTCCGGTGCGGACGCCGACTCCGATGATCAGGTGACCCATCGATCCTTCGTCGATTCAACAGCGGAACTCTCAATGAAAGCACCAATGTTGGTGTCAAAACCGGCAGATCTCGGGTAGGGGGTCCAGAACTGTGGACCTTGGACCGATGGGGAACAGTAGACGTAGGACATGATGTCTACCCAGGTTAGGGCCCTCTCTAAGAGGTAAAACACTACGTCCTTCTTGATTATATTTCTTGTGTACAGGAGGGTTACAGAGTAGATATACCATGAGATCACACGAACTAAACTCTAACTAGTAGGATGGCAATTATTCTTCCACCCTCTACGGACCAAGCCCCTAGTTTATATAGACACGAAGGGCACTTGGGTTACAGATAGTCGGTGATACAAAGGAAACATCAGATCATCCATCATGACTTCAAGTGCACTTCAAGGCATAAGAAGGCTTCTGTCCAGATACGGTATGTCCCATCAGTCCAGCCCATGAGGACCCCCTAGTCAAGGACTCCCTCAATAGTGCCCAGTGCTAGTTGTTGTTTTCTACTTGTTTTTTACTTTGCAGAATATCAATATCAAATGAAGTGCAAATGCCATGAAACTTTTTGGAGATTTTTCTCTGGATAGAAGACACCTAAGGAGACAAAGGAGTGCACGAGGGGAGGCCCGTCGAGCCCACTAAGCACCAAGGCACGCCAGAGGTCCCAAGCATGCCCTAGTGGGTAGTGGAGCCCATGAGAACCTTCTGGAGTCACCTCCACCACTATAAATACTCTACAGTCCCAAAGTCTATAGGGGAGTCGATGAAACACTTTTCCAGCCGCCGCAAGTTCCAGAACCACGAGATCCAATCTAGAGGCCTTTTCTGGCACTCTACCGAAGGGGGAAATGATCACGGAGAGGTTCTTCATCATCCTTGTTGCCCCTCCGATGATGCGTGAGTAGTTTACCATAGACCTACAAGTCCGTAGGTAGTAGCTAGATGGCTTCTTCTGTAACGCCCTCGATGCGGCTATATCTCCCACGTGTCGAAGCACGACTTGGAGGCATAACCGCATTGAAAGCAATGTCGCAAGTGAGGTAATCTTCACACAACCCATGTAAGACATAAGGGACAGAGATACATAGTTGGCTTACAATCGCCACTTCACACAATTACATGAATAAAGCATTACATCATCCAGATAAAATCAAGGGCCAACTACGGAACCAAAATAAAAGAAGACTACCCCAAAAGCTACACAGATCCCCGATCGACCCCAACTGGGCTCCACTACTGATCGACTAGAAAGAAACAACACAAAGGACAAGATCTTCATCGATCTCCTCCTGAGCTTGGTTGCGTCACCTGCTCGGTAACATCGGCACCTGCAAACTGGTTTTGGAAGTATCTGTGAGTCACGGGGACTCAGCAATCTTACACCCTCGCGATCAAGACTATTTAAGCTTATAGGAAGGGTAAAAGGTATGAGGTGGAGCTGCAGCAAGCGACTAGCATATTTGGTGGCTAACATACGCAAATGAGAGCAAGAAGAGAAGGCAAAAGCACGGTCGAGAAACTATAATCAAGAAGTGATCCTAAAACAACCTACGTCAAGCATAACTCCAACACCGTGTTCACTTCCCGGACTCCGCCGAGAAGAGACCATCACGGTAACACACGCGGTTGGTGCATTTTAATTAAGGTCAACTTCAGGTTTTCTACAACCGGACATTAACAAATTCCCATCTGCCCATAACCGAGGGCACGACTTTCGAAAGTTCATAACCCTGCAGGGGTGTCCCAACTTAGCCCATCACAAGCTCTCACGGTCAATGAAGGATATTCCTTCTAGCGGGTAGACCCGATCAGACTCGGAATCCCGGTTACAAGACATCCTCGACAATGGTAAAACAATTCCAGCAAGACCGCCCGATGCGCCGACATCTTGATGGGAGCTGCACATATCTCGTTCTCAGGGCAACACCGGATGAACACTACGTACAGCTAAAACCAGCCCTCAAGTTTCCCCGAGGTGGCGCCGCAAGTGGCTCTGTTTCGGACCAACACTTAGACAAGCACTGGCCTGGGGGGGTTAAAATAAAGATGACCCCTGGGCTGGCCTAACCCAAGGGAAAAGGCTAGGTGGCGAATGGTAAAACCAAGGTTGGGCCTTGCTGGAGGAGTTTTATTCAAAGTGAACTGTCAAGGGGTTCCCATTATAACCCAACCGTGTAAGGAATGCAAAATCAAGGAACATAACACCGGTATGACGGAAACTAGGGCGGCAAGAGTGGAACAAAACACCAGGCATAAGGCCGAGCCTTCCACCCTTTACCAAGTATATAGATGCATTAATTAAATAAGAGATATTGTGATATCCCAACAAGTAAACATGTTCCAACAAGGAACAACATCTCCATGTTCCAACAAGGAACAAACTTCAATATTCACCTACAACTAACAACGCTATAAGAGGGGCTGAGCATAGCGGTAACATATCCAAACAATGGTTTGCTAGGACAAGGTGGGTTAGAGGCTTGGTTCAACAATATGGGAGGCATGATAAGCAAGTGGTAGGTATCGCAGCATAGGCATAGCAAAAGAGCAAGCAACTAGCAAGCAAAGATAGAAGTGATTTCGAGGGTATGGTCATCTTGCTTGAAATCCCGCAAGGAGGAAGAATGAGTCCATGAAGAAGACAAATGGAAGAAGTCGAACGGATCCTCACAACTTCGGAACGGAACCGAAGCTAACGAGGGAAACAACCCGGAAAGAAGCAAACAACATAGTAAAATACCATCACATAACATGGCATGATGCACAAACAAGTATGCTGCATGTCCGGTTTAATGAAGCATGGCATGGCAAAAATGCACAAACAATCCTACATATTAAGTGTTGCTCAATATGCAACGGGATGCATATTGACAAAACACCACAATCCATTATTTAGTTCGATCTCGTTTATGTACCCAACAATATTAAATGTTGTTAAGCATGTCAAGAGGTGAAACATAAAGGAATTATCTATCTAAACAATTTAATTGGGGCCGGATATAGCAAACAACAAATATGGTAAATCCCCATATGCATTTTGCAAATTAATGCAAACAACAATTTTAAACATTCTTGATGTTGTTAACATGATGCGGATGACATGAACAAGATTATGCAATTTTTATTAAAAGTTGACAAGAGCATTATGAAGCACTTGTCACCGTGGTGGAGAGGAAAGGGGTGCCACGGCAACGATAACGAAAACGGTGCCACGGCAGCGTTCCGGTTCCGGTAACTCGATTTTGATACCGATGCAAAGGAGAAGTGTGCGGAAGCGTGCAAAAGATGGTGGGGCACTCCCGGATTCCGGGTGTCCCACGAGTTGGCGACAAGGAAACGAGTGGCAATTCGGACACAGTGCAAACTGGAGAATCTCAAACATCGCAAGCATTCGTTCACAGGCGTCATCTCGAGGTTATACCTTCGAAGCGTGCAAGCGGGTCAGTATTCGTTCGGTGCAAAGTAGAGGAAGTAGCCGTTCTCACGACGGCGGTAGTGGTAGTAGTCGTTCACGCACGCTCTAGGGTCGGCAGAAGAAGTTCTCGTGATCTCGGCGACGGTAGTGGTACATGTTTATCATTGCACGACTTTCCGTAGACTTTCATGTCATCGGTGTCATGGTACTTGGGGTCTTCGGACTTTCTGGTCCCGTTCTAGCGACGGTAGTCATTCACGTTCGTTCGGAGAGGTACCTGATGACTCCAACGTCTTCGGGGTGACGGTAGTGGCACACGCAATGTTGGGGTACTTGTCGGTCCGGTCTTGGCGGCGTAGATGCACACGTTGTCGGGGTACTTGTCACATCATCGGGTGTAGTTGTACATGAGGGTCTTGATGAATCCGAAGGGGTACTTGACGGGTCCGTCCCTGGCGATTCAGGTTTCGTAGTGTCCTGGTACTTGACGCTTGGGATTGATTCCACGATTGCATGCATCCACGGCAACACAGCGTAGATGCAAAGAGGCAATGATTTGGCACGGTTCTGGTGGTCGAACAAGGCAGGGCAGCTCGGCCACGCGCGTTGCGGGCGGCAGAGGACAAGCAGAGGAGCAGCAGCGCGAGGGAAGACAGCAACGCAGTCGAGGAGCAGCCCCAGCGGCGGAGCTCCATGGGAGGCGTAGCCATGCGTGGCTGCTGGAGATCCTCAAGCAGAGAAGAAGCCGGCAGGCTGCGGTGCCCGGCGGCCCTGGCGACGCGGTAGGGCGGGCGAGCTCGACCCTCGCGCCCATGGCGGCAAGGAGGAAGACCATGGAGGAGGCCCATGGGTCGTGGGCTCCTGGCAGGCAGAGTTAACGTAGGGGAGGCGCTGGTCTTGGCACGGTGGTGGGCTTGCCGGTGTCGGGGATGGTGCAGGAGAGGAGAGGCCGGCGGCTGCAATACAAGAAGCAACAGAGGCGCGGCTTCCGGCCATGGCGACGGTGAGGCGGGTCAAGGGCGGCGTCGCTCCTAGTTCCAGCGGGAGGAAGAACATCCCAGTCGTCCTCGGGAGGCGCGAAGCAGAGGGAGGAGAGGAACTGCGAGCGAGAGAAGGTATCGGCGAAGGGTAGATCAAGGGATCTCTCAATCCCTCTGGCGGCACGAGGGAAGATGCGAGGGAGAGGATCGATCGGGATGGGGTTGGCTCGGGCGCCTAGGGTTAGCGCAGGGCGCTGGGCCTAGGGTGCAAATGGCCTAGGTGGGCCGGCGCAGGAGGCCGAGTGTGGAGGGCGCCGGCTGGGCCTTAGAAGGAGAATGGGCCTGCTGCTCTCTCTCACTCCTCTCTAAAACTTCTCCTTTTATCTCCCAAAACAGAAAAAAATTATCGAAGAAAAAGAGAATAAAGGAAGTGTTAGGGATAGAATTTGCGCGGGAGGTTAATTTCCCTGGACTCATAAGGATGATCTTGTTCCAAGAAAATAGGAAAGAGCACATGTGTGATGTTTGAATTCCAACTCATTTGAATTTAATTCAAATGAGTGTGAGAAGGAAGTCGGTATTCGATAGGTCCAAAAATGGTGGGGATTTTGTTAGAGCTCCGGAAAATGGTGAAAGAATTATTGGCAAGACTAGAGAGTCGAAACTCGAAGATGAAAAAAGGCCAAGGGATTTAATATGCAAGTGGGTTGACGGGTGATTCCAAAATAATGGAATTTTAAATATAGCTCCGTAATAACGGGAGGATATGTTATAAAGAGAATCACCATGTAAATTCCCTCGGTTTAAATGGACCGAAGATCCATGCAATTTATTTAGAGAGTTTTAGTTAGCTTTGAGAAAAGATGGCATGATGACATGATGCAATGCACATGATGCAACGGACCAAACAAATCTCACGACGAAACCAGGAAACCTTGGAAGGCATCTGAAGTTCCGGTCTTGGGGCGTTTCATCTTCTCTCTTTTTGATCTTCAGTACAATGTTCTCCTCGTGTTCTTGGAGATCTATTTGATCTAATGACTTTTTGTGATGTGTTTGTTGGGACGTGATGAATTGTGAGTTTATGATTATTTATATCGATAAATATTATTTGAGTCTTTGTTGAACTCTTTTATGCATGATTGTTATAGCTTTGTATTTCTTCTCCAAAATTTTGCTTTGGTTTGGCCAACTAGATTGATTTTTCCTGCCATGGGAAGAAGTGCTTTGTCATGGGTACCATCTTGCGGTGCTCGATCTTAGTGACAAAAAGAGACATGCCACACATGTATCTTTGCTATTAAGGGTAAAAAGATGGGGTTTATTCCGACATGAATAAATCTTGTCTACATCATGTCATCGTTCTTATTGCATTACTCCATTTTTCCATGAACTTAATACACTAGATGCATGCTGGATAGCAGTCGATGTGTGCAGTAATAGTAGTAGATGCAGGCAGGAGTCGGCCTACTACTCTTGGATGAGATGGCTATATACATGATCATTGCCTTGGATATCGTCATAATTATTTGCTTTTCTGTCAATTGCCCAACAGTGATTTGTCTACCCACCGTATGCTATTTTCTTGAGAGAAGCCTCTAGTACGGCCCCCGGGTCTATTTCCTATCATATTAAACATAAAAATCCCTTGCTGCACATTTTCTTTATTTATTTTCTTTTGTGTTTTAGTTAGATCTATTTATCAAATCTCATACAATTTAATCTATCTCAATACCGTTGAGGGATTGACAACCCCTTCACGCGTCGGGTTGCAAGTATTTGTTGTTTGTGTGTAGGTGTTGTTTTACATAGTGTTGATTAGTTCTCCTACCGGATTGATAACCTTAGTTTCATAACCGAGGGAAATACTTATTGTTGTTGTGCTGCATCATCCCCTACTCTTTGGGTAATTATGAACATAGATACATGCAATTAGGAATAATTTCTGGCATCGTTGTCAGGGAGACATCATCAACATCTATCAAGTACCTACGCATAAACTCTCATCTCCTCGAATTTACTTTATTTGCCATTTGGCTCATGTTTTCATCTCCCCCACTTCTAAAAAGTTTTTGAAAAAATACAAAAATATTTTTCATTTGCATTTTTATTTGCTTGCCCACTTTATCGTTATGGTTAGTTCCTCCCTTGCTGTATGCACCCCTGAGAATGAAGTTGCCGATTTTAAACAAAGGGAAGGAGAAAATTTAAGACATGTGTGGTATAGAATTTGCGATTCTCATAATAGATCAACTCGTAAACAATCTACTATCGTTCTACTTCGGAATTTTTATGTGGGAATCACTACTTGGTATGTATTTGTGCTTCATACTAGTACTGGAGGGAATTTCTTGAAGTTTCCCCCTAAGGATGCTTTTAATGCTATGGGAAATTTAGTGTGATCTCCACCTATCATTATCAATGAAACTATTTTAACTCTTGAGCATGTTATGCAAAGGCTAGATGATATTGAGAAGAAGATGCTCAAGTAGAACATATTGAAAATTTGGATAAAAAGGTTCGTGATCAGGTTAATCGAATTGGTTCGAAGATAGGAGATACTCTTAAATTATAAAAGGGAAAAAACTCGTAGTTAACAAGAGGATAAAAAAGAGCCCTGCTTGAATTGATTGAAGGAAATATGCCCTAGAGGCAATAATAAAGTTGTTATTTTATATTTCCTTATATCATGTAAAATGTTTACTATTCATGCTAGAATTGTATTATTATTCATGACAAATGTTTAAATGGATATATAGACAAAAGACTGTGTCCCTAGTACTAGACTAGCACGTTAATCAAAGATGGTTAAGTTTTGTAACCATAGACATGTGTTGTCATTTGATGAACGGTATCACATCATTAGGAGAATAATGTGATGGACAAGACCCATCCATTAGCTTAGCATGTTGATCTCTTGGTTTTATTGCTATTGCTTTCTTCATGTCAAATAAATATTCCTTCGACTATGAGATTATGCAACTCCCGGATACCGGAGGAATACCTTGTGTGCTATCAAATGTCACAACGTAACTGGGTGATTATAAAGATGCTCTACAGGTATCTCCGAAGGTGTTTGTTGGGTTGGCATAGATCGATATTAGGATTTGTCACTCCAAGTATCGGAGAGGTATCTCTGGGCCTTCTCGGTAATTCACATTATAATAAGCCTTGCAAGCAATGTGACTAATGAGTTAGTTGCAGGATGATGTATTACGGAACAAGTAAAGAGACTTGCTGGTAACGAGATTGAACTAGGTATGAACATACCAACGATCGAATCTCGAGCAAGTTACATACTGATGACAAAGGGAATAACGTATGTTGTCATTACGGTACAACCAATAAATATCTTCTTAGAATAGGTTGGAACCAATATGAGCATCCAGGTTCCGATGTTGGTTATTGACCGGAGAGGTGTCTCGGTCATGTCTACATAGTTATCGAACATGTAGGGTCCGCACGCTTAACGTTCAATGATGATTTGTATTATGAGTTATGTCTTTTGGTGACCGAACATTGTTCGGAGTCCCGGCTGAGATCACATACATGACGAGGAGTCTCGAAATGGTCGAGAGGTAAAGATTGATATATTGGACGATAGTATTCGGACACAGGAATGGTTCTGGATTGGTTCAGGTATTTTTCAGAGTACCGGGAGGTTACCGAACCCCCCCCCCCCCGGGGAAGTAATGGGCCGACATGGGCCATAGGGGAGACAGAGGGAAGCCCACAAGGGGAGGCGCGTGCCCCCCATGGGTTCTCTGAATTGGACAAGGGGAAGGGGGTGCAGCCCCCCTTTCCTTCCCCCTCTCCTCTCCTTCTCCTTTTCCCCTCCGAAAGAAAGGAAGGGGACCGACTTCAACTACGAGTCCTAGTCGGTTACCCCTATGGCACTCCCCTTGGCCGGCCTCCTCCCTCTCCTCTATATATGGGGGCAGGGGGCACCCCAAACCATAACATTTGTTTCTTAGCCGTGTGCGGTGCCCCCCTCCACAATTTACTCCTCCGGTCATATTATCATAGTTCTTAGGCGAAGCGCTGCGCAGATCACATCACCATCACCATGACCACGTCGTCGTGCTAACAAAACTCTCGCTCGACACTTTGCTGGATCAAGAGTTTGAGGGATGTCATCGAGCTAAACGTGTGCTAAACTCGGAGGTGCCATACGTTCGGTACTTGATTGGTTGGATCACGAAGACGTTCGACTACATCAACCGTGTTAACCTAAAGCTTCCGCTTTCGGTCTACGAGGGTACGTGGACACACTCCCCCCCCCCCTCTCGTTGCGATGCTTCTCCTTCATAGATCTTGCATGATCATAGGATTTTTTTGAAATTTCATGCTACATTGCCCAATAGTGGCATCCGAGCCAGGTCTATGCGTAGATGATATGCACGAGCAGAACACAATGAGTTGTGGGTGATCATAGTCATACTGCTTTCCACTAAAATCTTATTTTGATTCGGCAGTATTGTTGGATGAAGCGACCCAGACCAACCTTACATGACCACGTTCATGAGACCGGTTCAACCGACAGACATGCAACTTGTTTTGCATAAAGTTGGCTGGCGGGTGTCTGTTTCTCCAACTGTAGTTGAATCGAATTTGACTATGGCCGGTCCTTGTTGAAGGTTAAAATAGCACACTTCATGAAAAATCATTGTGGTTTTGACTTTTGACGCATAGGTAAGAACGGTTCTTACTAGATTCCCATAGTAGCCACGTAAAACTTGCAACAACAAAGTAGAGGACGTCTAACTTGTTTTTGTAGGGCACGTTGTGATGTGATATGGTCAAGACATTATGTGATATACGTTATTGTATGAGATGATCATGTTTTGTAAAAGTTATCGGCAACAGGCAGGAGCCTTATGGTTGTCGCTTTATTATATGAAATACAGTCGCCATGTAATTGCTTTACTTTATCATTATGTGTTAGAGATAGTCGTAGAAGCAATAGTTGGCGAGACGACAACGATGCTACAGTGGAGATCAAGGTGTCAAGCCGGTGACAACGGAGATCATGACGGTGCTTTGGAGATGGAGATCGAAGGCACAAGATGATGATGGCCATATCATGTCACATATTTTGATTTCATGTGATGTTTATCTTTTATGCATCTTATTTTTCTTAGTACGGCGGTAGCATTATAAGATGATCCCTCACTAAATTTCAAGGTATAAGTGTTCTCCCTGAGTATGCACCATAGTGACAGTTCATCGTGCCGAGACAACAGGTGATGATCGGGTGGGATAAGTTCTACGTTCGCATACAACATGTGCAAGACAGTTTTGCACGTGCAAAATACTCGGGTTAAACTTGACGAGCCTAGCATGTACAGACATGGCCTCGGAACACTGAGACTGAAAGGTCAGACGTGAATCCTATAGTAGATATGATCAACATAGAGATGTTCACCACTGAAAACTACTCCATCTCATGTGATGATCAGACATGGTTTAGTTTATATGGATTACGTGATCATTTAGATGACTCGAGGGATGTCTATGTAAGTGGGAGTTCCTCAGTAATATGATTGAACGTAAATTTATCATGAACTTAGTCCTGATAGTTTTTGCATATCTACATTGTATGTCAAAGGCCCGTGCTACCGTTCCCTTGAATTTTAATGCGTTCCTAGAGAAAACTACGTTGAAAGATGATAGTAGCAATGATGCGGACTGGGTCCGTGATCTAAGGATTATCCTCATTGCTGCACAGAAAACTTTTGTCCTTGATGCACTGCTAGGTGACAGACCTGTTTGCTGGAGCTGATGCAAACGTTATGAACGTTTGACAAGCTCGGTATGATATCTACTTGATAGTTTAGCGAGCCATACTTTATGGCTTAGAACCGGGACTTCAAAAATATTTTGAATGCCATGGAGCATATGAGATGTTCCAAGAGATGAATTAGGTATTTTAGACTCATGCATGTGTTAAGAGGTATGAGACCTCTGACAAGTACTTTGCCTAGAAGATGGAGGAGAATAGCTCAGCTAGTGAGCATGTGCTTAGAATGTTTGAGTACTACAATCACTTGAATCAAGTGGGAATTAATCTTCCAGATAAGATAGTGATTGATAGAGTTCTCTAGTCACTATCATCTAGTTACTAGAACTTCGTGATGAACTATAATATGCAAGGGATAATGGAAATGATTCCCAAGCTCTTCGCGATGCTGAAATCGGTGAAGGTAGAAATCAAGAAAAAGCATCTAGTGTTGATGGTTGACAAGACCACTAGTTTCAAGTAAAAGGGCAAGGGAAAGAAAGGGAACTTCAAGCAGAATGGAAAGCAAGTTGCCACTCCCATGAAGAATCCCAAAGCTAGACCTAAGCCTGAAACTGAGTGTTTCTACTGCAAAGGGAATGGTCACTAGAAGCGGAACTACCCCAAATACTTGGCGGATAAGAAGGATGGCAAAGTGAACAAAAGTATATTTGATATACATGTTATTGATGTGTACTTTACTAGTGTTCATAGTAACCCCAGGGTATTTGATACCGGTTCAGTTGCTAATATTAGTAACTCGAAACAGGAGTTGCAAAATGAAGAGAGACTAGTTAAGGGGAAGGTGATGATGTGTGTTGGAGATGATTCCAAGGTTGATAAGATCACCATCGCACACTCCTTTTACCTTTGGGATTAGTGTCGAACCTAAAATAAATGTTATTTGGTGTTTGCATTGAGCATGTATATGATTGAATCATGTTTATTGCAATACAGTTATTCATTTAAGTCAAAGAATAATTGTTCTGTTTACATGAATAAAACCTTCTATGGTCATACACTTAATATAAATTGTTTATTAAATCTCGATCGTGGTGATACACATATTCATAATATTGATGCCAAAAGATGCAAAGTTGATAATGGTAGTGCAACATACTTGTGGCACTTCCGTTTAGGTCCTATTGGTGTAAAGCGCATGAAGAAACTCCATGCGAATAGACTTTTGGAATCACTTGATTATGAATCATTTGATGCTTGCAAACCATGCCTCATGGGCAAGATGACTAAGACTCCGTTCTCCGGAACAATGGAGCGAGCCACTGACTTATTGGAAATAATACATATCGATGTATGCGGTCCGATGAGTGTTGAGGCTCGCGGCGGGTATCTTTATTTTCTAACCTTCACAGATGATTTGAGCAGATATGGGTATATCTACTTAATGAAACACAAGTCTAAAACATTTCAAAAAGTTCAAAGAATTTCAGAGTGAAGTGGAGAATCATCGTAACAAGAAAATAAAGTTTCTATGATCTGATCACGGAGGCGACTATTTGAGTCACGAGTTTGGCTTCATTTAAAAAATGTGGAATAGTTTCACAACTCACGCCACCTAGAACACCATAGCGTAATGTTGTGTTCGAACGTCGTAACCGTACTTTATTAGATATGGTGCAATCTATGATGTCTCCTACTGATTTACCACTATTGTTTTGGGGTTATGCATTAGAGACAACTGCATTCACGTTAAAGAAGGCACCACCTAAATCTGTGACGACACCGTATGAACTATGGTTTTGCAAGAAACCTAGGTTGTCGTTTCTTAAAGTTTGGGGTTGCGGTACTTATGTGAAAAAGCTTTAGCTTGATAAGCTCGTACCCAAATCAGAGAAGTGCATCTTCATAGGATACCCAAAAGAAACTATTAGGTATACCTTCTATCACAGATTCAGAGGCAATAAGAATGGATCATTTTTAGAGAAGGAGTTTCTCTTGAAAGAAGTGAGTGGGAGGAAAGTACAACTTGATGTGGTAATTGTACCTTCTCTCAAATTGGAAAGTAGTTCATCACAGAAATCATTTCAAGTGATGCCTACACCAACTAGCAAGGAATCGAATGATAATTATCATGAAAACTTCAGATGAAATTACTACCGAACCTCGTAGGTCAACCAGAGCACGTTCCACACTAGAGTGGTATGGTAATCCTGTTCTGGAAGTCATGTTTCTAGACCATCACAAACCTACGAACTATGAGCAAGCAATGATGAGCCCAGATTCTGATAAATGGCTTGAGACCATGAAATCTGAGATAGGATCCATGTATGAGAACAAAGTGTGGACTTTGGTGGACTTGCCCAATGATTGGCAAGCCATTGAGAAAAATGGATCTTCAAGAGGAAAATGGACGCTGATGGTCGGGTTACTATCTACAAAGCTAGACTTGTTGCAAAAATGTTTTTCTACAAGTTCAAGGGGTTGACTATGATGAGACTTTTTCACCCGTAGCGATGCTTAAGTCTGTCCAAATCATGTTAGCAATTGCCGCATTTTATGAAATTTGGCAAATGGATGTCAAAACTGCATTCCTTAATGGATATCTCAAAGAATAGTTGTATATGATGCAACCATAAGGTTTTGTAGATCCTAAAGGTGCTAACAAAATGTGCAAACTCCAATGTTCCATCTATGGACTGGTGCAAGCATCTCGGAGTTGGAATATACACTTTGATGTAGTGATCAAAGCATATGGTTTTATACAGACTTATGGTGAAGCCTATATTTACAAGAAAGTGAGTGGGAGCTCTGTCGCATTTCTAAAATTATATGTGGAGGACATATTGTTGATTGGAAATGATGTGGAATTTCTGGATAGCATAAAAGGATACTTGAATAGGAATTTTTCAATAAAAGACCTCGGTGAGGCTACTTATATTTTGGGCCTCAAGATCTATTGAGATAGATTGAGACGCTTAATAGGACTTTCAAAAGCACATACCTTGACAAGATTTTGAAGAAGTTCAAAATGAATCCGTCAAAGAAAGGGTTCTTGCCTGTGTTGCAAGGTGTGAAGTTGAGTAAAACCTGAAGCCTGACCACGGCAGAAGATAGAGAGAGAATGAAAGTCATTCCCTATGCCTCAGCCATAGGTTCTATCAAGTATGCCCTGTTGTGTACCAGACATATTGTGTACCTTACCAAGAGTTTGGCAAGGGGGTGCAATAGAGATCTAGGAGTAGATCTCTGAACAGCGGTTAAAATTATCCTTAGTTACCTAAGAGGACTAAGGAAATGTTTCTCGGTTATGGAGGTGATAAAGAGTTCGTCGTAAAGAGTTACATTGATGCAAGCTTTGACACTGATCTAGATGACTCTAAGTCTCAATCTAGATACGTTTTGAACGTGGGAGCAATTAGCTAGAGTAGCTCCATGTAGAGCACTGCAGACATACACATTTGCAAAATACATACGGATCTAAATGTGGCAGACCCGTTGACAAAAACTTCTCTCACAAGAAAAACATGATCACACCTTAGTACTATTTGGGTGTTAATTACATAGCGATGTGAACTAGATTATTGACTCTAGTAAACCCTCTGATGGTTGGTCACATGGAGATGTGAACTACGGGTGTTAATCACATAAACAAGTAAACTACTAGTGTTAAATCACATGGCGATGTGAACTAGATTAGTGACTCTAGTGCAAGTGGGAGACTACAGGAAATATGCCCTAGAGGCAATAATAAAGTTGTTATTTTATATTTCATTATATCGTGATAAATGTTTATTATTCATACTAGAAATGTATTACCCGGAAACTTGATACATGTGTGGATACATAGACAAAACATTGTGTCCCTAGTAAACCTCTACTAGACTAGCTCGTTAATCAATGATGATTAAGTTTCCAAACCATAGACATGTGTTATCATTTGATGAACGACATGACATCATCAGGAGAATGATTTGATGCACAAGACCCATCCATTACCTTAGCATGTTGATCATTCAGTTTTATTGCTATTGCTTTCTTCATGTCAAATACATATTCCTTTGACTATGAGATTATGCAACTCCCGGATACTGGAGGAATACCTTGTGTGCTATCAAAGGTCACAATGTAACTGGGTGATTATAAAGATGCTCTACAGGTATCTCCGAAGGTGTTTGTTGGGTTGGCATTGATCGAGATTAGTATTTGTCACTCCAAGTATCAGAGAAGTATCTCTAGGCCCTCTCGGTATTGCACATCATAAGAAGCCTTGCAAGCAATGTGACTAATGAGTTAGTTGCGGGATGATGTATTACGGAACGAGTAAAGAGACTTGCCGGTAACGAGATTGAACTAGGTATGAAGATACCGATGATCGAATCTCGAGCAAGTAACATACCGATGACAAAGGGAATAACGTATGTTGTCATTACGATATGACCAATAAAGATCTATGTAGAATATGTGGGAACCAATATGAGCATCTAGGTTCCGTTGTTGGTTATTGACCGGAGAGGTGTCTCGGTCATGTGTACATAGTTCTCGAACCTATAGGGTCCGCACGCTTAACATTCGATGACGATTTGTATTATCAGTTATGTGTTTTGGTGACCGAAGATTGTTCGGAGTACCGGATGAGATCACGGACATGACAAGGAGTCTCAAAATGGTCGAGAGGTAAAGATTGATATATTGGATGATAGTATTCAGACAGCGGAATGGTTCTGGAGTGGTTCAGGTATTTTTTGGACTACCGGGAGTTTACTGGAACCCCCTGTAACATCCCAAATTTTCAATTTGGAATGTTATATGTTAGATCATCATTGCATATCATATTTTATTTTTGCATTTTGGTTGATCCTAGAAAATTCTACGCAACTCAATGACCCACGGAGAGAGTTGGAGATTTCGTTATTTTCATATTTGAGTTTTCTCAAATTTTGAGAATAGGATCATTTGATTTTATTTATTTTATCATCAATTATTTCTATTACAAAAATATGAGAGAGGGAATAAAATGACTTTCCCAAAATAAAGAAATATTGAGGATTTAATAATAAAATCAAACAAGATTTTATTTTGGAGTTTTTCGGTGTTTTATTTGAATTTAGGAAAAATGTGCGTTTTTCAAAATTGCATTTAGGGCCCAAATAAATGTTCCCTTTGTCGGGCTCGATTTTAGAAGCCCGGGAAAATTTATTTCGGGATTTTTGGGGTCCGTTTAGTATTTCTTTTATTTTACTTCCAAGCGGAATATTAAAAAAAAAGGGAACCGACCTAACCGGGCCGTGTCTGGATAGGACTCTGGCCTGGCAGGTTTTAAAAGCCGGCCTAGCCCCCCGGGGAGGAACCCTAGCCCCAGCCCCGAGCCGCACCAGCCGCCCGCGCCCGCCACCGCCAGCGCCGCCGCCGCCGCCCACGCCGCCGCCGCCGCCCGCCAGAGCCGCCGCCCCACCGAGGTTCGCCGCCGCCTCGTAATCCGCGCCGCCTATTTTTTTAGAAAACCGATTGGTTTTCCGTCGGTTTTTTCGATTTTTTTTAGTTATCGTTTTTTTAGATCGGTTTTTTTCGGTTTAGGTTAAATAGCGAGCGTTCGCTCGTTTGTTTGTTTAAACGAACATGTTCATCGTTTAGATCTGGATAACGAACGTTCGTTCGTTAATTCGTTCGTCGTTTTCTTTTTCTCGGATTAAATCCGCGATTTTTCTGATCGCGATTCCTGATCCGATTTTCGTTTTAGTATAACGTTTCGCTCGTTTATCGGAATCAGGCGATTCAAGCGCCTAGAATTTCGTCTCGAAACCCTCTATCTGTTTAACCAACTTAAACAAGATTTTTCTACTGTAAAACTTGCCCTAGATCCAGATTACTAGAACAAAGTTGTTTTCTTTCGCCGTTTGACTTTCGTTGCTTCGTTCAATTTGATTCTTTTTGCCAACCGGATTTGTTAAGTTGAACCTTCTGGTTAGATCTCTTATTTGAGTTTTACCTGTGCATTAGATGAGTACTTATTGTATGCTTGTTTGTTTGTCTACGATAGAGTATCCGGAGTGCGCCGCCTGTTACTTCGAATCGTTAGGTTTCGCGGATCATCAACAAGGCAAGTAACACTTTGATCATACCTTTTCTACTACCCAGTTTTATTGCATAATATCAATCCTCACACATTGCATGATTAGGATCTAATTAAATTGTGGGATGGGAAGTAGATGAGGTAGTACCTATTACCTGTTTATTATCAAACCTTTGGGAGTTACTTCTATGTTTGCTTATTATGCCATGCTATGCTAGTAGACGTGGATTGGGTGAGTGATATCCATGACAGATGTGAGATTGATAATTAATGGTTTATCTAAGGTGGCAACTTAAACACACATCTGGGTGGATTGAGGCACCTGGGTATTCCAGGACTTGCCTGTTTTCTTTTGGACCGCCACCCAGGCTCAAAGGGATCATGAGACTATTCATACTAGAAACTTCCGTGTGCAGCCACAAGCTATTATGGGCTCTAGCATAGCTGACGAAGTTGTGCGAACTCTTATAGTGGTAGACTAGCAGATGTAGGGGATGTAGGTGGTACGGTCTACCCGATCGTAAGGTGCTAGCGCTTCTGAAAGACTATGCCTCGGTCATCCGTCTTCTCAAACACCATGTAGTGCGAGAAAACAAACGGAGGCGATCGAGTCTTGTGGGGAAAAGTGCGCAAACCTCTGGAGAGTGTAAAAAACTCATCATGGTTAGCCGTGTCCCCGGTTATGGACATCTTGAGTATCTAGTACTTGGATAATCATGTGAATCTCACCATGTTACTTTAATTAATATTGTTGGGTTTTAATGATGATACTTAATTGGGATTGGGAATGTTGTCAACCATTCTCAATGTTTAACAACCACCTTGATAGTAATTAAAATTTTATTCCTTTGAAGTAGGGAAAAATTGGCTTTACGCAAAACTGTAACCATAGAGCTTTCCACCAGCCAAATATGCATATAGTATAGTTGTTTCATTCCATTACTCTCTATGTGTTACCTTGCCAGCATATTCCATGTGCTGACCCGTTTTCGGGCTGCAACGTTAATGTTGCAGACTTTTCAGACGACGATTAAGGAGTTTTTAGGTCATGGTTCTATACTCAGTGATGCCGTTGGAGTTGATGGACTCACTTATCTTCCAAGCCTTCCGCTGTTATCGTTATTAGATGGCCTTAAGCCATATTTATTGTAATAAGTTCTCTCTTGAGACACTCGATGTAATAAGTGTGTGATTGCTACTCTGCTATAAATCCTCCGAGTACTGTGTGGTGTCAGCATTACTGATCCAGGGATGACACCGGAGCGCAGAGATCAGACTGTTTGAGGTCTGGTCACTACCCCTCCCCCCCCCCCCCAGGGAAGTAATGGGCCTAGATGGGCCATAGGGGGAGAGAGAGGGAAGCCCACAAGGGGAGGCGCGCCCCCACCGCCCCATGGGCTGTCTAAATTGGACAAAGGGAAAGGGGCGTGGCCCCCCTTTCCTTCACCCTCTCCTCTCCTTCCCCTTTCCCCTCCGAAAGAAAGGAAGGGGGCAAACTTGGACTAGGAGTCCTAGTCGGTTCCCCCCTATGGCGCGCCCCTTGTCTGGCCTCCTCCCTCTCCTCCTTTATATACGGGGGCAGGGGGGCACCCCAAAACACAACAGTTGTTTCTTAGCCATGTGCGGTGCCCCCTCCACAGTTTACTCCTCTGGTCATATTTGTCGTACTGCTTAGGCGAAGCCCTGCATGGATCACATCACCATCACCGTAACCATGTCGTCGTGCTGACGAAACTCTCCCTTGATACTTTGCTGGATCAAGACTTCGAGCGACGTCATTGAGATGAACGTGTGCTG
This sequence comes from Triticum aestivum, assembly GCF_018294505.1. Lineage (NCBI taxonomy): Eukaryota > Viridiplantae > Streptophyta > Magnoliopsida > Poales > Poaceae > Triticum > Triticum aestivum. The sequence goes on along the minus strand of NC_057803.1, from coordinate 395,151,037 downwards.
AACTCAGAGGTGTCGTATGTTCGGTACTTGATCGGTTGGATCACGAAGACGTTCGACTATATCAACCACGTTAACCTAACGCTTCCGCTTTTGGTCTATGAGGGTACGTGGACACAATCCCCCCTCTCTTTGCTATGCATCTCCTAGTTAGATCTTGCGTAATCGTAGGAATTTTTTTGAAGTTGCATCCTACATTACCCAACATTGATAAGTTGGAAGAAAATTTTAGTAACTTGAGCTCAGATTTTTCTTCCATTAAAACTATTGAAAAGAGTCCTCCTAGTAAGAATACCAAGTCTAGATATGTTTCTGAGAATAAGGGTGCCACTTCTAGTAGCAACCATGAAGATCTTAAGATGATTAGAGTTCACCTAGTTTCGTAGGCTTGATAAAAGAACCCATTTATGATAAATATGTCTCTTGATTTTTTTCCTAGGAGTTTGATTATTAAAAAATTATATGCTAGAAATCCTAGAAATTATGGTTGTGTGATTGAGGAGTTGGAAACCAAAGATGACAATACTTGAGTCTTTGCAGTATGCCTTGCTAGGGGCGTAAAATGATAGCTCTTGTTGGCAGGTAACCCAATAGTTATCTTCGAGATTTTTGTTTTCTTTTTGTTCTTCAATAAATATGGAATTATACTACTATTATGATTGTGTGTTTTGCGTTTTAGTTAGTGTTTGTGCCAAGTAAAGCCTTTGGGGTGATTTGGGTGATAGTTGATTTAATCCTGTTCAAAAAAAGGAACTTCTACGCCAAGTTCTGGAAATTTGAAAATTCACAGAAACGTGTTTTTTCTCTAAGTATTTTACATATGATTGATATAGAAATTTCCTACATTCTCCTTATTTTTCAGAATTTTTGGAGTTACAGAAGTATGGTTAATTTCCAGATTACTATAGCTTCTTTTGGTTTTGACAGATTCTGTTTTCGTTGCATTGTGTGCGTATTTTGATGAATCTATGGATTGTATCGGGGGTATAAGCCATGGTAAAGTTAGAATACAGTAAGTATAGTGCAATAATAAAGTGTGAATGGGTTTGCAACGGCACATAAAGTGGTGATTTGCTTTATTATACTAACGGATCTCACGAAGGTTTTGTTAAGTTTTGTGTGATTGAAGTTTTCAAGTTTTGGGTGAGATCACGATGGATGAAGGAATAAGGAGTGAAAATAGCTTAAGACTGGAGATAGCCATGTCACCCCAAGGTAATATTCAAGGATAACCAAGCAACTAAGCTTGGGGATGCCCTAGAAGGCATCCCCTCTTTCTTCTAACGACCATCAGTCATTTTACTTGGAGCTATATTTTTATTCCTCACATATCGTGAGTTTTTCTTGGAGCGTCTTGTATTATATGAGTCTTTGCTTGTTTTGCTATTTAGTTTGGCACAACCTTCCTTGTTGGACACACCTATTTGAGAGAGCCATAATGATGCTATGATTTGTTAGAATTGCTCTATGTGCTTCACTTGAATTTTTTCAGCAACGGAATTGCTCTAGTACTTCACTTATATCTTTTTAAGCATGGTGGTGCTTTAGTTTTGAAGAAATATACTCTCATGCTTCACTTAAATTATTTTGAGAGTTAGATTTTTTTTGAAGAAATATCCTCTCATGCTTCACTTATATTAATCTGAGAGATGAAAAATTTGAAGAAATATTTATGCTCTCATTCTTCCCTTAAATTTTTTTGAGAGCTTGTTATAGGAAATGGTAATACATGAACTTAGTTCCAAAGTGATAAACATTAAAGAGGGATAATAAAAACTATAATGAAGATCATTGGATATTAAAACACGATTCCTTGCAATAGTTTTGGGATTTGGAGATAGTAATATGTGAGTCATGTTTGTGAGTAATTATGCTTTATTAAGAATATTGGTGTTAAAGTGTGTGATTCCGTATGCAAGCATGAAAGTCAATAGTTATTCAATGAAGTTACATCCTACTTGTGGTGCATTATTTGGTGTTAGTTATGTTTAATGCTCTTTTATGATCGTTTTCGTTTCTTGGTTGGTTGCTTCTCAAAATATTTGCTAGCCTTTCCTTGTAAAAAGCTTGAATACTGCTTCTGCATACAAAATCCTAAACCAACTTGTGCAAAATGAGTCCACCATATCTATCTATATGCGGTATTCTCGTGTTGTTCCAAGTAAATTTGTACGTGCCAACTCTAATTCTCAAAATGAATTTCCTTTTTGTGTGCCCCTATCGCTCATGAAGCGATAGGGGGTGGCCGATATTTTGCATGCTAGGTATGTTATTCTCAATATGAGTGTTTATTCACTTGTCATTGCACGAGAGTGTGACCGGTAATAGGGATGCCCAGTCCCAAAATGAAAAAAAAACTTTAGGTTGTCCAATAATAATTTCCTTGGAAAGATTTGGTATGGAAGGCACCAGTGGATACAACTAGCCATGGACTGTGATTGAATGGTGGAAAAAGGAATAACCTTTATTTTATTTTTGGGAACTGCCTATGATTTACCTAGCATGGAAGATATTGGGAATTCTCGGTTGTTTCCGTTGATAGGAAAAACATGCATCTCAAAACAATTTTATCTCTCAATTTAAGCTTTGAGCTCTGGCACACTTTTTGGAGTTTTTTCTAGACAGAAGACACCTAGGTAGCTAAAGGACCGCATGAGAGGAGGCCTGTGGGGCCCACTAGGCACCAGGGCGCGCTAGAGGCACTAGGCGCCTCCTGTTGTGTAGTGGAGCCCACGGGAACCTTCTGGAGTCACCTCCACTTATATAAATACTCTAAAAACCGTAGGGGAGTCAACGAAACACTTTTCCAGGAGCCACAAGTTCCAGAACCACGAGATCCAATCTAGAGGCCTTTTTTAGCACTCTGTCGGAGGGGGCCACGATCATAGAGGGGTTCTTCATCATCCTTGTTGCCCCTCCGGTGATGCGTGAGTAGTTTACCACAGACCTACGGGTCCGTAGGTAGTGGCTAGATCGCTTCTTCTCTCTTTTTGATCTTCAATACAATGTTCTCCTCGATGTTCTTGGAGATCTATTTGATCTAATGACTTTTTGCCATGTGTTTGTTGGAATCCTATGAATAGTGAGATTATGATTATTTATATCCATTAATATTATATGAGTCTTTGCTGAACTCTTTTCTGCATGATTGTTATAGCTTCGTATTTCTTCTCCATAGTGTTGGTTTGGTTTGTCCAACTAGATTGATTTTTCTTGCCATGGGAAGAGGTGCTATGTGATGGGTTCGATCTTGCGGTGCTCAATCTTAGTAACAGAAAGAGACATGACACGCTTGTATCATTGTTATTAAGGGTAACAAGATGGGTTTATTCCTACATGAATAAATCTTGTCTACATCATGTCATCATTCTTATTACATTACTCTGTTTTCCATGAACTTAATACACTAGATGCATGCTAGATTGCGGTCGATGTGTGGAGTATAGTAGATGCATGTAGGAGTCGGTTTACTACTCTTGGACATGATGCCTATATACATGATCATTGCCTTGGATATCATCATAATTATTTGCTTTTTTGTCAATTCCAAACTGTAATTTGTTTACCCACCGTATGCTATTTAGTAAGGCCCCCAGGTCTATTTCCTATCATATTAAACCTTTAAATACCTTGCTACACTCTTTGTTTATTTATTTTATTTTGTGTTTTAGTTTGATCTATTTGTCAAATCTCATACAATTTAATCTATCTCAATACCGTTGAGGGATTTACAACCCCTTCGCGCGTTGGGTTGCAAGTATTTCTGGTTTGTGTGCAGGTGCTATTTTACATAGTGTTGCTTGGTTCTCCTACTGGATTGATAAACTTTGTTTCAAAACTGAGTGAAATACTTACTGTTGATTGTTGTATCATCCCCTCCTCTTCGGGGAATTACCAATATAGATACAAGCAATCAGAAGCATAAGATGAAAATGCATATTCTTGGTCATAACCCCGTCGTTTGGGTTGTTCTGCGTGTTGGCTTGCAAGGTGAATTATTTGAGGATTGTAGAGAACCAGATTTTGAAGCAACCGCACAATAATTGAAGATGTTGCAATACGATGCTCAAGCTTGTGATATTCTCTTCAATGGATTATGCCTCGGAGAATTCAACAAAATCAGCCGCCTTGAGAATGCAAAGGAAATTTGGGATACTTTGGTTGATATGCATGAAGGTACTGAGTCCGTGAAGGAATCCAAGTTGGATGTGCTTCAAAGTCAACTTGACAAGTTCAAGATGAAGGATGGTGAAGGAGTCACCGAAATGTACTCTAGGCTTGGTCTCATCACAAATGAGATTGCCGGCTTAGGAAATGAATGGATAACCAACAAATTCATCATCAAGAAGATGCTTAGAGCTTTGGATGGAAAGTATGATACCGCGTTCACATTGATCCAAATGCTTCCCAATTACAAAGATCTCAAGCCCACAGAAGTCATTGGTAGAATTGTTACTCATGATATGTCACTCAAGGATAAGGAAGAGCTTCACAACAAGTCAAGTGGTGATTACAAAGCTTCAAGTGATGCTCCTACAACATAAAGAGACAAGCTAGTCTCCAATGAAGAAGTGAGCTTAATGGTGAAGAACTTCAACAAGTTCTACAAGAGTAGAAGCAAATAGAGAAGCTCCATGTCAAGGTCCTACAATGACAAAAGATCTTCTAGTCGTGATCATAATTGCTACAATTGTGGAAGACCCGGACACTACTCAAATGATTGTACGGCTCCCTACAAGAAAAGAGAAGACTCGCCAAAAAGGAGGAGTAGAAGAGATGAATCACCTCCAAGAGAGAGAAGGAGTAGAGATGATCATTATGAATGAAGACCCTCTCGTAGAATCAAGGATTCAGAAAGGAAGGACAAGTCATCAAAAAGCTACACAAGACGAAGACATCAAGCTCATGTTGGTGAATGGGTTTCCGGTTCTGACTCTGACAACTACTCCGAGAGAAGCTATCACTCCGACTCTAACTATACTCAAGATGAAGGTGTTGCCGGTCTTGCACTAGTGTCATCCAACTCCCACGACATATTTGATTCACCAAATGAAGGAATTGGAAGATGCTTCATGGCCAAAGTCCCCAAGGTATCACACCATGAGTATCTTGATTTCGATAGTGATGAAGATGATTTGCTAGGTGATGATGATTTACTTGTTAACAAAATTAGTGGTGTGAACCATAATGAACTTGCTAGCGATCATGCTAAACAAGATGAAACGCGTGACAATAACAAGAAGGAAATTGATGAGCGTCTAACTAAAGAATTAAACACGCTTAAGTTATCTCATGAAACAACTCAAGAGGATCATAGAGAGCTCCTAAGAACTCATGAGAAGCCATTCTTCGAGTAGCTAAATTTAGAGCAAGAGCATGAGTTACGAAAAGCTATCAATGATGATATTCGACAGAAGAGTTCTTCTTACATTGCCAAACGTCTCCTCGTGTCTACTTATATGCCACAAGTAAAATCTAGTAACAAGAGCAAGAAAGATTCTTCTTCTAGAAGTAACAATAACCATGCTAAATCCAATATTTTTTGCTTCTAGTAGTTCTCATGATTCCAGTAATGATTCTCTTAGCCAAGTTACACTTGAGCAAGAAAATAGCTTATTGAAGGGAATTATAGAGAAAGGTCACTAGTGCAAAGACATCCTATACAAACAGTTTTTACCCCCTTTCTATGATGGTGTTTTCAACCCTCGCCTAGTCGGTGCACGATAGGAGGGTCCTTCAAGCACGACCTAGAAACTGTCGGGATAGGCCCTACGGTCGCACACGAAGGGCAAAATGAGCTCATGTACGACCAGCCAAGGCATCAGAGACAATTATACAGGCCCAATCATTTCCATTCGTATGTACATCCCACACAGTGAATCCTAGAAAAATGTTTCTGCTGGCATTCTGGGAATGGGGGCACCCAGAATTGCCTGCCTGCGGCCCACGGCTTGGCTCTATCAATGGCTCGGTACAGCCCAGCCTTAGAATTGACAACTCAAGACCCTCGCAAGGGGCCAAGCCTCATGAGGCGAATGACACCAAGACCTCCCTAGGCTGGCCCCCGAGGAGCGGAGATATCAATGCAAGGTGCACCTCAAGAGGTTCGTATGACTGAGACGTGAAGACCAAGGCTAGGCGGGTGCCAGTGGGCGCAGTGTACCAATTTCCTATTTGGTGCTAAGGAGGCAAGCGCAGGCGTGGAGTCCTGAGGTATCAGCTAAAGGTTTCCATTTCGGTGCAACAAGACCAAGACTGCCAGGACGGCAGGACGAAGGTCATCACGGAGCCCACCACGGCATCACAACCAGGAGCTTTTGCAGGCGAAGACTACTTCTGTCAGGATAACTTGTACTAGTTGTCTCCCTTTGAATTTGTCCGTTGAGGGATCCCTTCCCTCCTTACATTTGGGAAGAGGACCAAGGCCACTATAAATAGGACCTAGCCACCACCATAAAGAGGGGAGATCCACTCCGCCCCGACCAGCTCACCAGCTCATCGAGCACAAGAACACCTCACCTCCTGAGGTTATTAGAGCATTCTACTAGTTCATCCACAGCCCCTCGAGGCCAATCCACCACAAAGGAGGAGTAGGGTTTTACACTACAAGGTGGCCTGGACCTGGCTAAACTGTTGTGTCTCTTGTCCATTGGGTTTATCGAGCTAGGCCGTGGGATCGGCAAGCAGGCGGGTTGGGGAGGACGAGTTCTTTGCACGCACCCAAGTGTTCGAACCACTCAAGGGTCTACGGAACCCTGAACCCGACATTTGGCACGCCAGGTAGGGGTGCGTCGAAGCCTCTATTCTGCCGACCGATTCGCCGCCGCTCCATCGCTTACATTGCTGACGCCCGTCGAGCCTGTGCTAAGCGTCGGGCTGCACTCGCCACTCGTGTCACCCATACGGTGCCCGCTGGTGGGCCTCCCCGTCGTTCCCCGTCGCCCACCGCCAGCCCCGCCACCGGCCCGGCGGGGCACAAGCAGCACGCTTCGTCGTTGCCCCCCTTGGTGCGGCGTGATGGGCGAACCGCCACCCCGTCGCTGACCATGGCCGGTTCGTCGTCTCACGCTTGTCACGGCCCAACGAACACACAGGCGCGCGTTGCTCATGGTGCATGAGCTCCTGCACTATCGCCCCGTCGACGACCTCTATGAAAATTGGCTGGACTGCATCGCCGAGCTCGTCAGCCCGCCGGGGGCTCTCCTCCACCGTCTCCCCCGCTGCCTCGCCAACAGCATGCTGCAGGTGACGTAGCCCATGGAGCGCCTCCTCCACCTCCCCGTCAAGATGCCATCATCGAGCCAAGGCGCGAGGCCCCGAGGCATGACACACCGTGCAGGGCGCCCCCGCGGGAAGAAGAAAGCTGCCAGGTGGTCTAGCGGCTGCAAGCAGGGGCTCATGCACTCCCAACACCGCCACGTTAGGACCGGGAGCCACATGTAGTGATGGCGTGCGATCCCCAAGATCAAGCTTCACCCCCACGACGAGCGCCCGTGACCACAGCAGGCTGCTGCGCCTTCACCCCAGAGCTACACAGCTTCGTCTCGCTAGGGAAGTTCAAGCATGACCTGCCTCCATGCTACGACGGCAGCCCAGACCCCGTCGAGTTCTTGCAGCTCTACGAGCTGAGCATTGAGGCAGCCAACGGTGATGATAAGGTTATGGTGAACTGGTTACCCATGGCCCTCAAGGATGGGGAACTATCTTGGCTCCTGAACCTGCCCGTGGGGTCGATCTCCTCCTGGAGCGAGATGCGCGAGCATTTCATCACCAACTTCCAGGGAACTCGCGACCGCTGCCTGCCGCGGGTGACCTGCGGCCCATCAAGCAGCAGCTAGGGGCGACCCGGCAGAAGTACATCCCGCGCTTCAACAGTGTTCGTCTCAAGATCCCCATGGTGTCAGACGAGGCCATCATCTCCGCATTCACTAATGGAGTCCGCGACATCAAGATGAAGGAAGAGCTCGCCATACATGAGGACCTGTGCATGGCTCTGGAGATGTTCAACATGGCAACCAAGTGGGCAAGAGCTGAGGAAGGACGCGTCTCCCTCCTCGAGCTCCGAGAGACCGACCCGGAGGAATAGAAGGCAAAGTCCCAGGACGTTGTGATGACCCGAGACCGACGCTCCAGATGCCTTCCAATTATTTTGTCGATGTCGTGTGTTTTATTTGTTTGTTGCATTCATCATCGCATCATCCACATGTTTTCATAAAAATCGCATCCTTTCGTAGTTCCCGCTTCTCCCTGTTGCCTTCGTTGTCCCTTTCGAGACCGACCATTCTTTTGTTGTCTGACCATTTGAGCCTCTGTGCATAGTGCACAATACCCCTCGCGTGCATGTCCGAAACTTCCACGGACCCGAATAGCACGGTCGTGACCGTTCGGTCCGGATCATCCGGAAACATCTCTAAAACATCATCTGTTCTTTATTGGACTCCCCTAGTCTATTCTTTATGTCCGTCCAATTTAGATCGGATGTCCCAAAATTCCAATCATTTCACTATATATATAGACCCCCTAACCTAATCTAGACAAACCACCTAATTTCTAGGGATCCTACCCTAGCGCCGGCACCTTCTCCATCAGGATCCTCTCGCCCGATCTTCCTCGATCCCCTCGCCCAGCCAACCACCAAGAGTCAGGCTCCTCCTTCCCCTACCAGCTGCGCCTCGCTCGATCCCCTGCTGGCATCCGTTCAAGCCCCTGCCCAGGAGCTCCCGCAGCAACCTAGCGCCGGCCTCCCGCGCTCGACATTGTTACCAGCCTCCTCCTCTCGCAGCACGCTCGTCCTAAAGCCCTTTCCCCGAGCACCCCCGCAAGCAGCAACAATTCCCGTATCTGCTGCGAGCAGGTGCCACCACCAATAGATGAATGCCCTGCCTCTGCCGTCTTCCTTTCCTTCCGTTCTCATTTTCTCTCTCTCCCCTCAGACTCATCTCTCTCTCTCATTCTGGATAGGAGAGCAACCATGGCCGTCTGTCCATGGGAGGAGACGCGGCGCCCTTTCACCTGTGACCTCGGGTCGCCTCTACGCCGTCCTCACAGCTCGTTGGTGAGCTCCTTGTGCCGCCTCTGGCCCCTTTCTTTTCCCCGTGTCATGATGCTGCTGACTTCTCGGCCCCGCCGCCATTTTGCTGTAGGAGATGAGGCGTTGCCTCCTTAGTTCGTTACACCACCTCCAGTTCCGTCCAGATCCATCTCCGAGGACCGGATCCACACCCCGGCGTCCATCCCCACGTCCGCTCATCCCAAAGTGTTGGAGATATGCCCTAGAGGCAATCATGTATGATGATATTTCCTATGTGTTTATGAATAAAGATAGTCCTCGGACATTATCAATGATGTGTATCAGCAAGTACGTGACTTGTTTGTGGGACTATGCATTGTATGATGACTATCCTAAAAGGTCCCTAGTCGAAAGGGCTGTGTGGACGCGCAACCAACTAGAATAGCATATGACACGGTCGATGGCTTGGTATCACTAGCCATGGAGCATTGGATGCTAACCGGATAATATGGACTTGGAAGGATCTGGTCGAATTCGACGTAGTCAGATCCGAGTCGAGATAAGGTCCGAGTCGGACAGACCCAACTATGAGACCTGAGCTGACACATGTACAACATATTTTCTATGTCCTAAGACCTCAGCTGACGTATGTACTCGGGATGGTGACAAACTTGCTTTGGGCCGACCAGACGCTACTCTGTAACTGGGTAGTTATAAAGGTAGCTTTCGGGTTTGTCCAGAACCATGTTGAGAGATGTGGTCGAGCAAGATGGGATTTGCCCCTCCGATCAGGAGAGATATACTCTGGGACCCTCGTGTGATCCGACTAGTATAAGCATGGCCATGTGACAAGGATTATGAGATAATTCGGTTTGTGGTCGGCATCACTGGAATGAGAAAGAGGTCGGGCTAGCACAAGGATGACAGACTTGCCTTGAGCCCGACAACATATATCGTGTGGCAAAAGGAATGGAAGTATGATGTACAGTTTTGCCTAACCAGCTTCATAGTCTGTTTGGTGTTCGGCATGCCTTGCTAGAGGCCGCTATCAACTGTGCAGTTCGGAGGTGATCCGAACTGCGAGGACGCCGGCTTGAACCTAAGGGGTCGCGCGCTTAAGGGAAGGAACCTACGAGGTCGGATCCGAGAACACTGGTCGGATGTGATCCGAGCTGTATTCGGATTGTGGCCGAGTAGACTTATGGGCTTTAGGGTCCGTGCGAAGCCCTGCTACCTCTTGAGTACTGCTTTGGTTTTCCCCGAAGAGGAAGGCATGATGCAGCAAGTAGCGTAAGTATTTCCCTCGGTTTTTGAGAACCAAGGTATAAACCCAGTACGAGGCTACGTGCGAGTCCCTCGTACCTGCACAAAGCAAATAAGTCCTTGCAACCAACGCGGTAAGGGGTTGTCAATCCCTACACGGCCACTTACGAGAGTGAGATCTGATAGATATGTTAAGATAATATTTTTGGTATTTTTATGATAAATATGCAAAGTAAAATAAAAGGAAAAGTAAAAAAGCAAAGGAAATAACTAAGTATTGGAAGATTAATATGATGACGATAGGCCCCGGGGCCATAGGTTTCACTAGTGGCTTCTCTCAAGAGCATAAGTATTCTACGGTGGGTGAACAAAATACTGTTCGAGACATGTAGACCGACTCCTCCCTGCATCTACTACTATTACTCCACTCATCGACCGCTATCCAGCATGCATCTAGAGTATTAAGTTCATGAAAACAGAGTAACGCCTTAAGCAAGATGAATGATGTAGAGGGATAAACTCATGCAATATGATGAAAACCCCATCTTGTTATCCTCGATGGCAACAATAAAATACGTGCCTTGCTGCGCCTACTGTCACTGGGAAAGGACACCGCAAGATTGAACCCAAAGCTAAGCACTTCTCCCATTGCAAGAAAGATCAATCTAGTAGGCCAAACCGAACTGATAATACGAAGAGACTTGCAAAGATAACCAATCATAAATAAAAGAATTCAGAGAAGATTCAAATATTTTTCATAGATAGACTTGATCATAAGCCCGCAATTCATCGGTCTCAACAAACACACCGCAAAAAGATAATTACATCGAATAGATCTCCACAAGAGAGGGGGAGAACATTGTATTGAGATCCAAAAAGAGAGAACAAGCCATCTAGCTAATAACTATGGACACGTAGGTCTGAGGTAAACTACTCACACATCATCTGAGGGGCTATGGTGATGATGTAGAAGCCCTCCGTGATGGATGCCCCCTCCGGCGGAGCTCCGGAACAGGCCCCAAGATGGAATCTTGTGGATATAGAAAGTTGCGGCGGTGGAATTAGGGTTTTGGCTCCGTATCTGATCTTTTGGCGGTACGTAGGTATATATAGGAGGAAGGAGTACGTCGGTGGAGCAACAGGGGCCCCACGAGGGTGGAGTGCACGCTTGGGGGGGGGGGGTAGGCGCGCCCCCTACCTCGTGGCCTCCTCCTTTGTTTCTTGACGTAGGGTCCAAATCTCCTAGATCATGTTCGATGAGAAAATCACGTTCCCGAAGGTTTCATTCCGTTTGGACTCTGTTTGATATTCCTTTTCTTCGAAACCCTAAATAGGCAAAAAACAACAATTCTGGGTTGGGCCTCCAGTTAATAGGTTAGTCCCAAAAATAATATAAAAGTGGATAACAAAGCCCAATAATGTCCAAAACAGTAGATAATATAGCATGGAGCAATCAAGAATTATAGATACGTTGGAGACGTATCAAGCCCAAGTGTTGAGCCTGTGATAAACGCCTATATAAAGTGGAGGTGCCGCACACTCACGTGGTTGATCGCTTCGGTGCTGTCACTAGGGTTTGCATGTGTTGCCAATAGACACCTCCACTCGCCGCCGGTTGTGTGATCAGACCTAGCAGTCCGCCGCACAATGTTCCTCCTGCACGCGCGGATACCGTTAGAGGCGGTGCACTTGCGCCCTCCGGCAAACCTATACGTGGTAACCAACTACCGGCTGTACGAGGGAGATAAGACGACGAGGAGACGATCCACGCAGACGCGCTGCGCCAACTTTCCTTCCACTGCACGGCACTGCGCGTCTAGTGGTAACGAACTATGATCCATCTCCCGTAGCATGTTCTTGGTTGTTCTGCGGGTAGGAAAATTTTAATTTGCAGTTAACGTACCCTACCGCAGAACCCAACAGTGGTATCAGAGCCTCTGCTATAGGATTTGGATTCAGATTGTATGCATATTAGATTTGTGGAGGCGATAGATGAGATCTGTTGTCGTTGATAAGATCGGCTGTGTGCACGGTTGATGAGATCAACTACACATGGGGATCGATGTGGCTCTGTTTTCTGATGATCGGAATCGATGAGGTCATCGCACAACCTACCCCTACCGGTCGGTATCCACCATCGGGGTTAACAGTGAAACGTAAATCCAAATCGGGCTCGCGATGATCGATAAGATCGGTCAGATCGGAAAATTCGGCATGATCGGAGTTCAGATGTGATCTGTGATTCCCGAAAACGTAGCAAGTGTGCGTAGCGCCTTGTATTTCGTACACGATCACTCAAAACCGGTAGAATGTGATTCTATGCATAACTCTATTTTTCAGGGTTTGATGTGAATAGTATGGTTCATGTGTATGTGATGCATGTGTGTAAAGTATACATGGCTTGCGTGTCATGTTTGTCAGCCGGCAGGAACCAAACTACTGTCATTTTATTATATAACGACATGCGTGTCGACTTATGACTCTATGTAAAATTCATTACTAGTTGTAGTATTTGGATAATAGAGATCAGGTTGGCGGCTTGGCGGCTCGGCGTGACAAACAAGATGGAGTTTCTAGATGGTCATCGAAGTTGGAGCCGACCTGGAAGAACATCCATTAAGGAGCCATACTATTTCACAATATATGTTTTACTTGTGATTGTTATGCTTCTTTGTTTCTATGCATGTTAGAATGGTAGAAAGGTCCCTCAAGAATATCAAGTAAATTGCCATTCCCGATGTTGCACCTTCGCACGTCAAGTACGTCTAGTAGTGGACTCATAAAATTGGGGTCCTGCTAGGTGTCCTTGAACTGAAGGGTTCGTGTCGGACACGGACATGCACTGTATTAGGTTAACTTGAAAAGGCTATCAAAACGGTTTTGGGCCTTGTGGCAAAAGAGTTTGGGAGCCGGGGTATGAGATGCCTGCCCGACCGACAGGAGTCATATAGAGATACGATTAGCAAGGTGTTTCTTACCGGATAGGCATGTTGTCTAGCAGTGATGCTAAAGCTCACGAGCCGCATGTGCCTGTCGGATCCTGAATCACTAAGAGTTTGCGGAGGGATGCTGACTTCAGTGGGAGTATTTCTTTTTAAGGCTAGAATTACTCTACATAAACACATTGCTTAGTGATTGCATATTTTTCTGTTGTAGATCAATGGCACCACCTGCTCAACCCAACTTTGCATTGAAATCAATTCTAGAAAAGGATAAACTGAATGGAACATACTTTACTACCTGGTATAGAAATTTGAGAATTGTTCTCAAGCATGATAAAAAGGAACATGTTCAAGAGGATCCGCTTCCAGAGGAACCTGCTAATAATGCTAGTACCACAACCAAGAATGCCTATCAGAAACTCGTTGATGCATCAAATGAGATCAGCTGCCTCATGCTGGCTTGTATGGAGCCTGATTTGCAGCAGCATTTCGAAGACGTTGGGGCTTTTGATATGATCGAGAGTCTCAAGAGCATGTCTCTGGTGGAGGCTAGGACCGAAAGGTTCAACGTCTGGCGATCCTTGATGGATTGTAAGCTGAAGGAAGGTGATCCACTAAGCCCGCATGTGATCAAGATGATCGGATATGTGCAAGATTTGGATCGGTTGGGCTTCTCGCTCTTGGATGAGCTAGCTACTGATGCAGTTCTGGGTTCTCTTCCGCCCAGCTATGGGATGTTCATCTCAAACTATCATATGCATGGCATGGATAAGAAGCTCACTGAATTGCATGGGATGCTCAAAGTGGCAGAGCAGGATATTAAGAAAGGCACGCATCAAGTGTTGATGGTGCCGAAATCGGCTAAGTTCAAGAAGAGTTGGTCCAAGAAAAAGGCTAAGGAAAAGGGCATGGATACGGTAACTGAGGGAGTCCTAGATTAGGGGGTGTCCGGATAGCCGGACTATAACCTTTGGCCGGACTCTTGGACTATGAAGATGCAAGATTGAAGACTTAGTCCCGTGTCCGGATGGGACTTTCCTTGGCGCGGAAGGCAAGCTTGGCGATATGGATTTTAGATCTCCTCCCATTGTAACCGACTCTGTGTAACCGTAGCCCTCTCCGGTGTCTACATAAACCGGAGGATTTTAGTCCATAGGACGAACAACAATCATACCATAGGCTAGCTTCTAGGGTATAGCCTCTCTGATCTCGTGGTAGATCTACTCTTGTACTCCCCATATCATCAATATTAATAAAGCAGGACGTAGGGTTTTACCTCCATCAAGAGGGCCCGAACCTGGGTAAAACATCGTGTCCCCTGCCTCCTGTTACCATTCGGCCTAGACGCACAGTTCGGGACCCCCTACCCGAGATCCGCCGGTTTTGACACCGACATTGGTGCTTTCATTGAGAGTTCCTCTGTGTCGTCGCCATTAGGCTTGATGGCTCCTACTATCATCGATAGTGATGCAGTCCAGGGTGAGACTTTTCTCCCCGGACAGATCTTCATGTTCGGCAGCTTTGCACTGCGGGCCAATTCGCTTGGCCATCTGGAGCAGATTGAAAGTTACGCCCCTGGCCACCAGGTCATGTTTGGAAGCTTAAACTACACGGCCGATATCCGTGGAGATTTGATCTTCGACAGATTCGAGCCTCTGCCTTGTGCGCCACGTGGTCACGATGAGTATGACTTAGCTCTCCCATCAGACAGTGTTAAGGAGATCGCACCGGCAGCCGCTCTGACCCTCAATTCAGAGCCAGTTGCGCCTTCCACGGACAGGTGGATGGACCCCACCACGGAGGCCTTACCCTCAGCGGCGATCGAGCTGAACATCGACCTTACCTTGCACGAGAGCCATGTTGTTAAACTGCTGGATCCTTCTCCGGCCACGGACTCCGAACCGCCTGCACCCGTTCCTATCGAATCTGATTGGGCGCCAATCATGGAATTTACCTCCATGGATATTTTTCAACACTCGCCCTTTGGCGACATACTGAACTCGTTAAGGTCTCTCTCCTTATCAGTAGGATCCTATCCGAACTATGTCCGGCAGGACTGGGATGCGGACGACGAAGAAATTCGCGACCCACCCACCACCTACTTAGTATCCACTGTCGATGACTTAACCGACATGCTCAACCTCGGCTCCGAAAACATCGACGGTATGGATGACGATGCGAGAGACAAAGAGGAACCACTGCCCATAGGGCACTGGACGTCCACCTCATCACATGACGTATACATGGTGGACACACCAAAGGAAAACGACGACGAGGAATGCAAGGACGCAACGAAGGGCTATCCCCTCGAGAAGGAGTCAAAGCGGCGGCGTAAGAGCCGCCCCAAATCCCGCCTTGACAGAAATAATGATCATATAGACCCAACGTTAGAGCAGGGCGAACCATTGCCGGACCACGGCAACACGGAGAATCAAAGCGAAACCAACTCTGTCAAGGATAATAGTCTGGAGGACATAACACCAGACAGACGCTTGGAGCAACAAAATGCCCATCAAAGGCTTGTTGCCACCGCGAGGAGTCTAAAAAGGTAGAAGCAAAGGCTCAAGACGGCGCAAGACACACTCCAAATCAGATGGAGTAAAGTACTCAACACAGCAACGAAGTATGGCGGTAATCGCCTCACCAAGAGTTACCCGAAGCGGATGTTGCTACCTGAATTCGATGAGGAGACCTTAGATCCTCCGCAACCAAAAATTAAAACGGCCACCCGGGCGGATAGAGGACCTCACAGCCAACATGGAGAGGCAAGCAACGCCGCACAGAAGCCAATACGCGATCCACGCAAGTGCTCGCATCAAAAGCACGGAGCAACTAGATCCATCTATGGACCGCACAAGCGTACTCCAGCACACGATGCAACACACCAAACATCCGAACACCACGGCATGCCCAGATACAGGGGCGCTCCACACCCCCTATGTTTCACCGATGAGGTGCTGGACCATGAATTTCCAGAGGGATTCAAACCCATAAACATAGAGGCATACGACGGAACAACAGACCCTAGGGTCTGGATTTAGGACTTTATGCTCCACGTCCATATGGCTCGAGGAGACGATCTCCACGCCATTAAATACTTACCCCTCAAACTCAAAGGGCCAGCTCGGCACTGGCTTAAAAGCCTCCCTGAAAACTCCACTGGAAGCTGGGAAGAGCTCGAAGACGCTTTTCGGCAAATTTTCAAGGGACTTATGTCTGACCTCCGGACGCGGGCGATTTGAGTCATATAACTCAACAACCCGGAGAGTCAGCCTGAAAGCTTTGGAACAGGTTTCTTACTAAAAAGAACCAAATAGTCGACTGTCCGGACGCCGAAGCCTTGGAAGCTTTTAAGCATAGCGTCTGTGACGAACGGCTTGCCAGACACCTCAGCCAAGAAAAGCCGAGAACAATGGTAGCATTAACAAGCCTCATGACCCGCTTTTGCGTGGGTGAGGATAGCTGGTTAGCCAGATGCAGCACCAGCGACCCCATTACATCCAAAGCTAGAGATGGAAACGGGAAATCATGGCACAACAACAATAACAAATGCCGGAATAAAGAAGACAGCACGAAGAGCTCGGCAGTAAACGCCGGATTCAAAAGCTCTCGGCCAAGTCAGCAAAAGCCACCCTCTAAAGGCGCCAGAGACGAACTGTCCAGCCTAAACAAAATTCTGGACCAAGAATTTCATATCCATAACACCCCTGGTAAACCCGCTAATCATACCCACATAGAATGTTGGGTCTTCAAGCAGTCCGGCAAGCTCAACACCGTACACAAGCGGGAGGATACACGAAGCGAAGACGAGGATGAGCCTCTCAAGCAAGACACTGGGGAAAAAAAGAAGTTTCCACCAGAAGTCAAAACAGTCAATGTGTTACACGTGATCAAGGGACGCAAAGCGACACTCCCAGAGAGACATGCCCAAGGGCCTATCACAGCGAAGTCCTACCACTGGTCGTCTCAAACGATCACTTTCGACCATCGTGATTACTTAGCAAGTATCTGGCGTGCAAGATGGGCTGCCCTGGTATTAGACCCAATAATTAACGGATACCACTTTACACGAGTCCTAATGGACGGTGGCAGCAGTTTAAACCTGATTTACCAGGATACAATCCACGAAATGGGGATAGACCCAACGAAAATACGCCATAGCAACACTACCTTTAAAGGAGTAATGCCAGGCCCAAGGGCTCACTGCATGGGCTCCCTGCTACTAAAAGTTATATTCGGCTTCCCCGATAACTTCCGTAGCGAACATTTAACCTTCGACATTGCTCCGTTCCAAAGTGGTTATCAAGCACTACATGGACGCGAAGCTTTTGCTCGCTTTAATGCAATACCGCATTACGCTTCCCTCACGCTCAAGATGCCCGGTCCACGTGGCATCATTAAAGTGAACGGAAATATTAAGCGATCTTTGCGCGCCGAAAAGAATGCGATTGCCTTAGCATCCACACACTAAAAACGGCCTCACCAACTAAAGCATTCGATAGGTCGTCAGGACCATGGACACGGTTAGACGAGTTCGGCACAGCTATATGTAATTCATACCGGATTGAGGGCCACACCCCTATTACAAATACAAGGGTCTCAACGCGCGCAGACAAGTGGCAATTTTTTACTCATTTTTTATACATGGTTTCTTTAAAAAACCACCTTTTTGCACGACAACTTTTTCACCTAAGTTCATCTCTTTTACAGATGGCCATGGTGCTACACCCGTCCAGGATACGGCACAACAGAGACACAGGCGTAGACGTGCAGCAGGGACCCGCTCCAAGGATTCTTTTTAGATTAAGACCCTGCATAAACCTTTTTTTACTGTCTCTTGTTGATACAGATCCCTCGAATTCTCAGCACAATTGAGAAGGATGCTGACGTCTTGGCATGTGGTCATGTCAAAATAATGCACATACCTGGACACAAGGGGCTTCTTACAAAGGGCACTATTTAGGCCCGGTTTATAGCATAAAGACTGAATACCTAAGGGACTGTTCGGCGTCGCGAGTTTGGCCTTATATGCATTAGCTCCGAATCATTGTCTTTGGTCAAATGTTGGGTTTTCCCGGCTCCTGTGTTTTGGTGCCTTACGTTCCGCTTTATCGGCTAAGGCAGCACCAGGAGAACTACTGCGATTGTGCCCTGGTTCATCCGGACGAGCACCTTAGTAGAGAAAGCCGAAAACTGACTGTCATGATATAGCGTGAGACTGGTCAACCACTCGATGACCTATCAGAATGTTAGAATTCCTCCGCCTTAATGAAGGGCCATTATCCGGCCAGGCATGTATGCACCCCGAGATCGGGAGAGTGCGGAGCCACCAGGGGCTATCTAGTAGCCCCACTGTCAAACTCCTATGGCTAAGTGAAAGTGTTAAAGCATTATAGTCTGGTTGCATCGTTCGCTGCACTATCACCTCCTTAATAGGACCAAGACGTTGGGTTAAGTGTGAACACGTGTCTTCTGCGAACACCTCTGCATTATATGCGTGGGGGCTGAAGCCGACGATTGCAATCTTTCAGGTTATACACATGTATACATATACGGCCGCATAGGAGGCATCATATTACTTTCAGGCAAAAGTTTAAACACAACCTTAATAAATTTCATAAAAACATTGTGTTTACAATGGGAATACATGTCACTTAAACATAATATTCTTCGAGCATTGGGCCTCTATCAAACGAGCACCCTCGAGAACCTCTTCAAAATAGTGCTCGGCAGCCACTCGGCCTATGGCCGAACCCTGCACCGCAACAGTGGTAGCGTCCACCTCCTCCCAGTATGCTTTAACACGGGCAAGGGCCATCCGTGAGCCTTCTGTGCACGCCGACCTCTTCATCGCATTAATGCGCAGCACCGCACCAAGGAATTGCTGCACTAAGCTGAAATAGTTGTTCGGCTTTGGTTTTTCCGGCCATAGCTAATCCACGACAGACCTCATGGTGAGTTTGGACAACCTATTTAGTTTGGCCCATTCGGCTAGCTAATCAGTCAATGGAAACAAACGCTCTGGAACGTTGAATTGCGACCAGAACAACTTGTCCACTTCACGATCTGTTTGACCTTGGAAGTATTTGGCCGCATCGACGGCGCTCGCCGCCAAGTCCATACATGCATCTGCCGAACTCCACAGCCGATCTAGAGGGGCATACCATGGATCTCCGAACTTCCTCCGTAGCATGAAGGGCTTCCCAGCCGCAATACCCCCGGCTTCCCGCAGCTCCTCCTTCTTCGCTCTCATAGCAGAGCGGGTGTCTTTTTCCGCCATCATGGCCTTTTCAAGGTTCGTTGCCTTCGCTCGGTTTTATTTTTCAAGGAACCAACAACGGTCAGTAGTGTCTTTTAGTTCTACGGCCATCTTGGCCATCTTCTCTTTGCTCTCACAATGTGCGGCCTTCTCGGCTTTCAACTCTTCGGCCGCCTTCAAAGCAGCCGCATTACTAATCCTTGCTTGTTCCTTGGCTCGGGCAAGTTCCGCCCGCAAGGTTTCTACGGTGGCAGCTCCATCTGCAGTCACAACATATTAAAGATACTGGCATCATGCTGATCTTACTATGTGGCATTCACCAGAAAATAACACTTACCTTGTGCCTCATCAAGCTTCTTGTTAACAAGCTCAATGTCGGCATCCGCCTCATCCAGTTGCCGCTTCAGTCCAGAAAATTCATGAGTCCGGCTAGCCACCAGAGCTCCCACTACCTGCACATCAAAGCGGTATGGTTATTACCTGGGGCTACGATCCTCTGTTTGCCATCATTTTCGGCGATAACCAGAGTCTAAGGGGCTACTATCTACACAGGGCACACCTAAAAATGTGCGGTACCATCACAAATGTATATCATTTTACGAACCTCAAAGCCCGTTAGTAGACTCATAAAGGCATCATGCAACCCGCTTTCGGCGGATGAGATCCTTTCCATCACCGTACCCATAAATGTACGATGTTCTTCTGAGATGGCCGCTCAGTATGTCCGACCACATACCAGACGGTGCCGGACTCTTCTGTTTGCTCTCTTCGAGAGCCGGACGCTGGGAACTTGGGGTGTCTATAGGATTATCTTCTGGCCTCGCCGGATCCGGAGAGGCCCTCCATGAAGACACTTCATGGTCGCCCGCTTCTTGAGCGGAGGAGTCTGGGGGAGAAGTTTCGCTCTCCATCATCTCCGGAAGAAGATCCCGCAAAGACGAGCTCTGCTAAGAAGGGCTAAGATCCGAACTACAATAAATACTTCGGTTATTCTCCTCAGAGGTAAGTGAGTATATCTCCATTATTAAAGTACTTTTTGATTACTTACAGCTCGTTGGAGGACTGATCCCCGCGCGGACTTTGTGCGGCAAGAGCACCTTCCAAGGCAGGACCCTCTGGTGGAGATTTCTTCTCCCGCTTGGAAACCTTGGTTTCAGGATCTTCAGAGGTAGTCCTCTTCCTTCCCCGGGGTGTGAGAATGTCCGATTCCTCCCCTCGGTTATCCTCCCTCACGGAGGCGCTCGTTCCCTCGGTCGGAATACGTAGCGATGGAGGCCCGCTTTCGCCCTCATTATTCCCCCCTTTGTCTCCCTTTGAGGGCTCCGGGCAAGGTGCTAGCTCGAGCATCTTTTCCAGTACCGGATTTTCCAAACCCTTAGGAAGGGGGGCCGAACACCGAATCATCTTCACCTTTGTTATCCAGTCCTGGTCAAAGAGCGATTTCTCAGAATGACGTCATGGTAAATAAGAGATGGTGTGTTCAGCTAAAGGATTACTTACTTGGTCGGTGGTACGGTTGCTACTCAGGCCCACGTCCTCGGTAGTATCCGGACACTATATTTGGGGTCCAAAGAATGATTTGTACATCTCCTCGTGAGTCAGGCCGAGGAAATTCTGAATAGTACGCACCCCTTCTGGGTTGAACTCCCACATGCAGAGGGGCCGACATTTGCAGGGCTGGACTCGACGGACTAGCATAACTTGCACTACCACAATCAAATTAAAATCTCCCTCGAAGAGATCTTGAATGCGGCTTTGCAGTATAGGCACATCCTTGGCTAGACCCCAGCTCAGTCCACTGCTAATCCATGACATCAGTTGTGGGGGGGGGGGCCTGAGCCGAAAGCGGGGGCAGCCGCCCACTTGGCACTTCTGGGAGCCGTGATGTAAAACCACTCCCGTTGCCATAATCCGGACACCTCTGGAAAGGAACCTTTCAGCCACGGAGCTCCTACCATCTTGCTTCTTGACGTGCCTCCGCATGCTGCATGTTGCCCCTCGATCATCTTCGGCTTCACTTCAAAGGTCTTAAGCCACAGGCCGAAGTGAGGGGTAATGCGGAGGAAGGCCTCACACACGACAATAAATGTCGAGATGTGGAGAAAGGAGTCCGGAGCTAGATCGTGGAAATCTAGCCCTTAATAGAACATCCAACCCCTGACAAAGGGATCTAGAGTGAGGCCTAGGCCTCGGAGGAAGTGGAAGACGGACACGACGTTCTCGTTGGGTTCGGGAGTAGGGACGACCTGCCCTCGAGCAGGCAGCCGATGTGAAACCTCGGCGGTCAGGTATCTGGCCTCCCTCAACTTCTTGATATCCTCTTCCGTGACGGAGGAGGGTATCCATCGGCCTTGAAGGCTGGATCCGGACATGATTGAAGATCCGGAGCACCTGACCTGGGCTATGGGTGTTAGAACTCGAGGCGGGGGATTGGTTCGATTGAGCATGAGAGGGAAAAAGCAAAAACCTTGTCCCTTCATAAAGAGGGTGAACATCAAGCGTCCTCACCGTGTCCGTTTGGACTTGCCTATAATCAAGGAGTCCTAGACACGGTTGGGTTACCCACGACCGTATTAATGAAAATCTTGTAATTAGGGGAACATGATCTCTGCTTTGACAAGATGTGTCAAGAAACTGCCTCGCGTTATGTGTGGAGCTGGTTGAAGAAAAACAGTTCGAATAAGTACCGGGCCATGGCATAATGTCATGTTGCCAAAATATGTTAGCGGATTAAGATTTGTGGAAAAATTATTCTCTCTACGACAGTATGTGGAACTTATTTTGCAGAACCGGACACTATCCTTGTGTTCAAAATCTTCTATGAAGTATTCGGAGGAAGAACCCGCCTTGCAATGCCGAAGACAATCTACGCGCCGGACTCGTTGTCATTGAAGCCTGGTTCAGGGGCTACTGAGGGAGTCCTGGATTAGGGGGTGTCCGGATAGCCGGACTATAACCTTTGGCCGGACTCTTGGACTATGAAGATACAAGATTGAAGACTTCGTCCCGTGTCCGGATGGGACTTTCCTTGGCGTGGAAGGCAAGCTTGGCGATACGGATGTTAGATCTCCTCCCATTGTAACCGACTCTGTGTAACCCTAGCCCTCTCCGGTGTCTATATAAACCGGAGGGTTTTAGTCCATAGGACAAAAAACAATCATACCATAGGCTAGCTTCTAGGGTTTAGCCTCTCTGATCTTGTGGTAGATCTACTCTTGTACTACCCATATCATCAATATTAATCAAGCAGGACGTAGGGTTTTACCTCCATCAAGAGGGCCCGAACCTGGGTAAAACATTGTGTCCCCTGCCTCCTGTTACCATCCGGCCTAGACGCACAGTTCGGGACCCCCTACTCGACATCTGCCGGTTTTTACACCGACAGTAACCTCCGCCGCTGCACCAAAGTATGGACCGGACTCAAATACCATTTTCTATCATTGCAAGGAAACTGGTCACTAGAAGAGGAACTGTAGCAAGTGGCTTGTAGAGCATGGCAAGAAGGCCGGGAATGCTGCTTCAGGCAAAGGTACACTTGTTGCATATGTTATAGACATTTACCTTGCTGACATACCTAGCAGCTATTGGGTATTTGATACCGGATCAGTTGTTCACATTTGCAACTCGATGCAGGGGCTGTTAAGAACTAGGCGTGTGGCGCAAGGGGAGATTGACATCAGGGTCGGTAACAAAGCAAGAGTTGCTACGTTGGAGGTTAGCACGATGTAGCTCCAGCTTCCTTCTGGATTTATTTTGGAATTGAATAATTGTTATTACATTCCTGCACTTAGTTAGAACATTATTTCTGCCTCATGCTTGATGAGTCAGGGTTATGAGTTCAATTTAAAGGACAATGGTTGTTTGATTTATTTGAATGGTATGGTCCACGGCTATGCACCCATTGTTGATGGGTTATTTATATTGAATCTAGAACAGGAACCAGTCTACAACATGATTGTCAAGAGGCATAAGCCTAATGAGATAAATCCGACATACTTCTGGCATTGCCGGCTTGGACACATTAGTCTGAAATGCATGAAGAAGCTCCATGATGATGGACTCCTAACTTCAACCGACTTTGGGTCATTCGAGACATGCGAATCATGCTTGCTCGGCAAGATGACTAAGTCTCCTTTCACAAAGAGTTGTGAGAGGGCATCTGAGCTGTTGGAACTGATACAAAGTGATGTGTGTGGACCAATGAGCACAACTGCCAGAGGTGGCTATCAGTACTTTGTGACTTTTACCGATGACTTGAGTAGATATGGATATATCTATTTGATGAGGCACAAGTCGGAGACTTTTGAAAAATTCAAAGAGTTTCAAAACAAGGTTGAGAATCAGCTCGGCAAGACTATAAAACTTCTATGATCTGATCGTGGAGGTGAGTACAAGAGCCAGGAGTTTGATGATCATCTGGAAAGCAAAGGTATAGTACCTCAGCTCACACCTCTGGGTATGCCATATAGAAATGGTGTATCAGAATGGAGGAATCGTACCTTGTTGGACATTGTTCGATCTATGATGAGCAAGTGGGATTTACCCTTGTCATTCTAGGGATACGCTCTATAAACTGCAGCTTTCACACTTAACAGGGTACCATCAAAATCCGTAGAGAAGACACCACATGATATGTGGACCGGGAAGAGTCCCAGTTTGCCTTTTCTAAAGATTTGGGGTTGTGAAGCATTTGTCAAGAAACTTATTTCAGACAAGCTTACACCCAAGTCGGATAAATGCATATTCATGGGATATCCAAGGGAAACCTTGGGATATAGCTTCTACAACCGGGAAGAGAACAAAGTGTTTGTTGCTCAGAATGGGGTTTTCCTTGAGAAAGAGTTTCTCAGTCGGGAGGCCAGTGGAAGGACGGTCCGACTCGAAGAAATTCGAGGACCATTCGGGGACGGCTCGGCTGGTGATGAGATCATACCGGAGTCAGTCAGGGAACCCGTAGTGGAAGCGGCACTGGAACCACGGAGGTCGGAAATATTGCGCAGAGTGCGTGATGTGGTGTTGCTAGAAAGTGATGAGCCGGCCACGTATGCAGAAGCAATGGTGAGCCCAGATTCCGAGGCATGGCTGGAGCCCATGAGATCCGAGTTAAAGTCCATGGATGAGAATCAAATCTGGGACTTGGTTGATCCGTCGCCTGGCATAACAACCATTGGTTGCAAATGGGTCTTTTAGAAGAAAATCGATGTGGATGGAAATGTTCAGATCCACAAACTCGGCTTGTTGCTAAGGGTTATGGACAAGTTCAAGGAATTGACTACGACGAGACTTACTTGCCGGTAGCGATGCTGAAGTCGGTGAGGATCGTACTAGCTATGGCTGCATATTTCGATTATGAGATATGGCAGATGGATGTCAAGACGGCTTTCCTTCATGGAAATTTAACCGATGACGTGTATATGATACAGCCTGAGGGTTTTGTCGATCTGACTAGCAGTAGTAAGGTATGCAAGCTCAAGAGATCCATTTATGGGTTGAGGCAAGCATCTCTGAGCTGGAATATTCGTTTGGATGAGGTCGTCACTTGTTTCGGCTTCATCAAAAGTTAAGAGGACTCTTGTTTATACAAGAAGTTAAGTGGGAGCTCGATAGTGTTTTTGATCTTGTATGTGTATGACATACTACTGAACGGAAATGATATTTCGATACGGAACTACGTCAAGGAGTCATTGAATGGCAAGTTTTCAATGAAGGACCTTGGTGAGGCAATGTACATTTTAGGCATTAAGATCTATAGAGATATATCCAGGAGGCTACTCAGCTTGAGCGAAAGCACGTACATAGATAAAGTGTTGAAGCGGTTCACCATGAGTCAGGCCAAGAAAGGATTCTTGCCTATCTCACATGGTATCAGGCTAAGAGAGACTCAGAGTCCTTCGAGATCTGATGTGTGAAGCAAGATGAGTCGGATTCCGTATGCCTCGACAATTGGATCCATCATGTATGCCATGATATGTACGCGGCCCGATGTTGCTTTTGCAATAAGCCTAACAAGTAGATACCAGGCCAACCCAGGTGAGAGTCACTGGGCAGCGATAATGACTATTTTGAAGTACTTGAAAAGGACTAAAGAGATGTTCCTAGTTTATGGAGGTGAGGAAGAGCTCGTCGTACCGATGCTAGTTTCCAATCCGATAGAAATGATTGTCGATCACAGACCGGATTCGTGTACGCCATGAACGGAGGAGCAGTGAGCTGGATGATTTCCAAGCAAGATACGGTGGCTGATTCTACTACAGAAGCTGAATACATTGCAGCTTGTGAAGCTGCAAAGGAAGGTGTTTGGATCCGGAACATTCGGGATGATCTTGGTATTTTCCCAGCCTCGGTAAAACCATTGGACCTTATTGTGATAATTCTGGTGCCATCGCACAAGCCAAGGAGCCGAGGAATCACCACAAGGTCAGACACATAGATCATAAATATCACCTAATACGAAAGATCGTAAAGAGTGGTGATGTAGAGTTATGCAAAATTCACACGGATGCAAATGTTGCGGATCCGTTGACTAAGCCGCTTCCACAACCCAAGCATGAGGGGCACATTAGAGCTATGGGCATTCGATGTCTATTTGATTGACTCTAGTGCAAGTGGGAGACTATTGGAGATATGCCCTAGAGGCAATCAAGTATGATGATATTTCCTATGTGTTTATGAATAAAGATAGTCCTCGGACATTATCAATGATGTGTATCAGCAAGTACGTGACTTGTTTGTGGGACTATGCAGTGTATGATGACTGTCCTAAAAGGTCCCTAGTCGAAAGGGCTATGTGGACGCGCAACCAACTAGACTAGCAAATGACACGGTCGATGGCTTGGTCCCACTAGCCATGGAGCATTGGATGCTAACCGGATAATATGGACTTGGAAGGATCTGGTCGGATTCGATGTAGTCGAATCCAAGTCGAGATATGGCCCGAGTCAGACAGACCCAAGTATGAGACGCAGCGATATGTCATCTGTGAGTCTCGAGTACAACATATCTTCTATGTCCTAAGACCTGAGCTGACGCATGTACTCGGGATGGTGACAGACTTGCTTTGGGCCGACCAAACGCTCCTCCGTAACTGGGTAGTCATAAAGGTAGGTTTCGGGTTTGTCCAGAACCATGCTGCGAGACGTGGTCAAGCAAGATGAGAATTTCCCCTCCGATCAAGAGAGATATACTCTAGGCCCCTCGTGTGATCCGACCAGGATAACCATGGCCATGCGACAAGGATTATGAGATAATCCAGTTTGTGGTCGGCATCACTGGAACGAGAAAGAGGTCGGGCTAGCACAAGGATGACAGGCTCGCCTTGAGCCCGACAACATATATCGTGTGGCAAAAGGAATGGAAGTATGATGTACAGGTTCGCCTAACCAGCTTCATAGTCTGTTTGGTGTTCGGCATACCTTGTTAGAGGCCGCTACCAACTATGCAGTTCGGAGGTGATCCGAACTGCGTCCAAGCCGGCTTGAACCTAAGGGGTTGCGCGCTTAAGGGAAGGAACCTATGAGGTCGGATCCGAGAACACTGGTCGGATGTGATCTGATCTATATTCAGATTGTGGACGACTAGACTTATGGGCTTTACGTCCCGTGCGAGGCCCAAGTGTTGAGCCCACGACAGATGCATATGTAAAGTGCAGGTGCCGCACACTCACGTGGTTGATCACTTCGGCGTTGTCACTAGGGTTTGCATGTGTTGCGAATAGACACCTCCACTCGCCGCCGATTGTGTGATCAGACCTAGCAGTCCGCGCATGACGTTCCTCCTGGACGCGTGGATACCTTTAGAGGCGGTGCACTTACACCGCCCCGGCGAACCTGTACTAGCCCGACGCCAAGTCCCTTGCTTCGCCAAGTCCTGTCCAGCCGCCACGACAAGTCCACTTCCCCACCTATGATTCTTTCGAGCAAGGTGGAAGACGTGCCATGTTGCTCGTGTTGACCGCGCCAAATCTCACGCCCGCACGTGCTTGGGCGAGCCTTGCCTCAGCCCAGCTGGCTCTGCCTACCCCAAGCATCTCCAGCCGACCTGGGTTGGCCCATGGTGAGAAACCCCCCGCCTTGCATATGTGCTCTGTTTCGGCTCGCATGTGTTTTTTTCTGTTCTATGAATTTAGATTATCCAAGGCATTACTGTTTTACATAAAAACCCTCATACTTCATGCATTTAATATCTCACAAACCGTGCATCAGATTAAAATGTTTTATATATGTAAAATGCTTAGAATTTTATCTAGTTTCATAATATACCACTTTAATCTATGTTTAAAATGTTGTTTGATTAAATTTTCTCAAATGCCATGCTAAAATGATTTATTTAATAACTAAATAATTGTAGCTCCAAATTAATAATCTTTATATGTAAATGGGGTAGAGAAATGCATAGTTTAACATGGTGGCATTACTTTGCATGTTTAACAACTCTAACATATGGTCTAGGGAAGAATAGTACCAAATTCGAAATATGCATATGGGGATTTTCCGGAATTGTTGTTTGTTGTTTCCGGCCTCATTTAAACTTGCATCGATAGGTAGTTTTATTATGCTTCACCTCTTGCCATGTTAACCAACATTTAATCTTGTCTTGTTCATAAATGAGAGTGAGCTAAATATTTGAATTTAGTGTTTCGTCAATATGCAACTCGTTGCATATTGAGATCCACTTAATTTGTAGTATTGTTTGTTTCACTTTGCCATGTCATGCCTCATTAAACCGGACATGCATCATACTTGATTGTGTGTCGTGCCATGTTTATGCTTGTTTGTTTACTACGTCGTTTGCTTCATTCCGCTTGCGCTTCTCCTTGATATTTCCGGTTACGTTGCGATTGTGAGGATCCCTTCGACTACGTTGGCTCGTCTTCTTCATGGATTCGGTCTTCTTACTAGTGGGATTTCAGGCAAGATGAGCATCACCTTGGATCTCACTACTATCTTTGCAATGCTAGTTGTCTTGATGCTATCGCTATGTCATGCTACCTATCACTTGTTTATCAGGCCTCCCAAATTACCATGACAGCCTCTAACCTTTTCCACCATCCTAGTAGACCATTATTTGGCCAAGTTACTGCTTTGCTCAGCCCCTCTTATAGCATTGCTAGTTGTAGGTGCAGCTGCAGGTTGATCCATGTTGGAACATGGATATCTTGAGATATCACAATATATCTTATTTAATTAATGGATCTATATACTTGGTAAAGGGTGGAAGGCTCGGCCATTTTCCTGGTGTTTTGTTCCACTCTTGCCGCCCTAGTTTCCGCCATATCGGTGTTATGTTCCTTGATTTTGTGTTCCTAACACGGTTGGGGTTTATCGGCCCCCTTGACAGTTCACTTTGAATAAAACTCTTCCAGCAAGTCCCAACATTGGTTTTACCATTTGTCTAATAACAACTAAAACTTGCATAGGGACCTGCCAACCCCCGACGTCTCTTAATCAACCCGTCGGGCCAGTGCTCCTCATGAGTGTTTGTCCACCTACCTAGCAATCGGCGGTGCCACCTCGGGAAAACTCGAGGTCTTTGGCTATCGTCCACTTAGCATAGACGGTGTTGTCCTGAGAACGAGATACGCACGGCTCCTATCGGGGTATGGACGCACTGGGTGGTCTTGCTGGTTTTGTTTTACCATTGTCGAAATGTCTTGTGCACCAGGATTCCAAGTCTGATCGAATGGTCCCGAGATGGAGGATTGTCTCTGCGGATCGTGAGCTTGTCATGGGCTAAGTTGGGACACCCCTGCAGGGTTTAAACTTTCGAGAGTTGTGCCCGCGGTTATGCGGCAGATGGGAATTTGTTAATATCGGTTGTAGTGGACTTGAACTAAACTCAATTAAAATACACCAACCACGTGCATAACAATGCATGTCTCCTTTTGAGTTCATTCAAGAAGAGAAGATAGTTGGGTTATGTTTGAACTGAAGTAGTTCAGGATCACTTCTTGATCATTACTAATTTGCGACCGTTTGCGTAGATTCTCATCTTCCTCTTTGTAATCGTAAGTTAGCCACCATACAATGCTTAGCCTCTTGCTACAACCCCACCACTTATCCATTCCATACCCATTAAGCTTTGCTAGTCTTGATACCCATGGTAATGGTATTTCTTAGTCCTCGTGGCTCACATATTAGTACAACAACAGTGGCAGGTAAAGGTAATGCGATGATCATGACGTGAGAGCGATGTTTACTTGTTTTGGAGTTCTTCTTCTTCTTCATCATCAATCATGGGTTAGGTTCCTGGTTGGCAGCATAGGCTAGCAGGGTGGATGTCATTTGAGTTTCTGTTTGTGTTTCATCAGTAGCCGGATGTTGTTCTCATGTATGATCTATTTATGTATTCTTGCGGCATTTGTATGCCCTTTCTATGTATCCCCAATTATTATGTGATGGTACGATGTAATGATATCCACCTTGCAAAAGTGTTTCAATATGCTGCTCTATCCTTGGTGGGACCTTCGAGTTCCTCTCGGACAGGATCACATATTTGGCGTGACAAACGTGAAGTGCAAGGGGGCGGCCATGCTCACGGCTGAACCTGAGATGAAGCACGGCTGTGATCACACGGAGTAACCAAGAGCAGCTGCCCGTTCTGCATTTTCCACAACGTGCACAACCACAACACCAACGACTGTTAGGAGCTCAAGGCCATACGCGAGGGGCGCCTCGTTCACCGCCCCGAGCGGAGCGATCGAGGCTATGGCCGCGGAGGAGGCCAAGACGGATGACGCTAGGATGACCGCGGCCCCCACCAGGAGTGGCATGACCAGCCTCGTGAGGAACACTGGCAGGCCCAACCTTGCGAGGGCGCCTGGAGAGACCTGCCTCGCGAGGATCGCCCTTAGTACAATGCTAGCCTCCCTCCGCTGCCACCAACGCCAAGACGGTACGACGACCACCACCAGGACGAGGGGGCTGGGGGCTTCGAGGAACCTCGTGTAACACCCCAGATGTAACTTTCCATATTTGTAACTCCGACTCTTCCCATTTTCGGCTGCGTGATATGATATTCCCTTCGTGGTTGGTTTTTGTCTTCCGTTTGTTATTTTGTTCATGTCATGCATTTCATATCATGTCATCATGTGCATCGCATTTGCATTCGTGTTTGTCTCATGCACGCATTGCACCCCTCTTGTCTCTTTTCGTGAGCAGGAGAAAAACATCCTCAGAATGGGTCGAGATTTGTCAAGTGGCCTTGGTACATCACCGGTAGACCGCCTATCAAATTTCATTCCATTTGGAGGTCGTTTGTTGCCCCAATGGTTAATTGGGTAACGGCAAAAGCCTATTTTGTGTTGTAGCCCAACACCCCTCCAAAACATCCCAATAACCCATATAAACCCCCTCCATGCTCTCCGTCATTAGATCATGATCCTGTGGGCGAAAACCACACCTCATTTGGACTCTCCTAGCTCCCCCTACCTATAAATAGGTGTCTCCCCTTCCAATTCGCAGTCCAAAACCCTAGAAATCGCCCCTCTACGCCGCCGGACGTGTCCGGGTGCCGCCGGACAAATCACGCCACTGCCCTGCTCAAGTGATACGCCGCCACGTGTCACCCGCATCTCTCCCCGCTGCCGCAGCCCACCGGGCCTGCTGGAGCCCCTCCCGGCCCGGTTCTGCGCTGTCGCCCCGCGCTAGTCTAGCGCCCTCGCCGCCGCTCCTCCGCGCCGCCTCCACCGACATGCGTCACCGACCGACCTCCGGCGCCGCACCGCTCGCGTTGCTCGCCGCTGCCACCCCGCGCCGCCTCACCGTCCTCCGCCGTCCTCCGCAAGATTCGGCCGACGACTCCCTCTCCGGCGAGCTCCGCGCCTCTCCGTCGTCCTCTCCCTCTCCGGCCAGTGCTCCGGCGATGAACTCTGGCGAACCTTGATCTGTGCACCCGAACCCTAGATCTGGAATTCGGAGGTTGACCTCGATTTTTCGCCAAATCCCTAGCATTTTATTGCTCCATTTGTCATGCTATATCTTCGTGCTCGGTGCTCCAAATCATGCATACGATATGTCGAAATGTTCGCCTCATGATGATCTTCATGTTAGTGGCATTTTCATGCATGTTACTGTCCATTTTGATGCCATTATCGTCATTGCAAGATTGCTATAAAATGTTAACTGCTGTCTATTAACAGAACTTGAGTATTTATCATTTTCGTTGCATTTTGTGTTTACATCCTATGAGCATGATGTCTACATGTGTTTTGAACTACATCATGCAATCTTTACAGAGGTGCAAGTCCTATATTTTTAGGAGCTATGTGGTGACTAGCACAATCATGCAAAGTAGGCTCCATAATGTTGCTGTTTTTAGGCACTTAGGATTGTGCCAAGTCCTTTTCCTGATGTAAACTTGTTGCTACCATGGGTTCCATGCTTATTTTGAGGTAGTTCAGTAAGGATGTTTTGAACATGTGGTTATGTTCTATCCAGTCAGGCCTCTTGTTGCAATTATGGAGTAGTGTATCATGTCATTACCATGCTCTACTTTTGCTAAATATTGTTCCTGGCAGATTGTTAACATGTTAATCGATATTGCCATGTGTTTTGCTAGTGATCCTTGCATCCTATCAAATAGATCTTGACATGTTTAGCTTCATGAACATGTCTTCTTACTGTTGGTATGCTTGTGTTGTCATGTAATTCTTTGTGGTGAGTGGGATGAGCTTGCAAACTTGCTATCATGAATCTGTTTCTGCCATGTTCTGAAATTCCACTAAGTCTGAATCTGTTTATAAAACATGATATGTTTACATCGGTGCCTTTTTGGCTCATGTTCAGTAATGAGTTTTGTTCTATGTGTTTAGTAGAAGCAGTCCATGCCTTTGTTTGCTATGTTAAGTTCCTGTAGCATGTTGTTTGCTTGCTCTAAACATTGCTTCCTGATGCTGTTTTTGACATGTTAGTATTTTCTCCAAGTCTGTGAAGCTGATATCTTTTGCACTTTTGCCATGCTTGTTTGAACCTGTTCTAGTGTGATTTAGTTGTAGCTCAGTGTTCATGTTTTGTCAAGCATCTATTGTACATCACCGCCATATGCTTTGTTGCTATGTTGGAGTGCAGTAGATTAGTTTTTTGTTGCATTCTAAGTGCTATCATGCTGTTAATCATAGATTTGCACCATTTGTGTTGCTTGTCATTTGCAAAACCGTGCATCTGTTTCCGGTGATCCGTATATCGATTTCGACCAAAATCACCTCATCTTTCCAGTAGCATACTTGTTTTGACAAGTTGATGCATTGATCATTCTTTCCCTTCCGGAGCACGCATATGCATTGCATATCATATCTTGCATATCATGCTATGTATTGCATCATGTTGCTTGTGCATTGCACCGTGATTGATTGTTGTTCCATTGCTTGTGTTCTTGCTTTGGGTAGAGCCGGGAGACGAGTACGTGTACGAGGAACCTGTTGAGTATGCTAACGAGGATCAAGCTTTCAACAACTCTGAGAACATTGCAGGCAAGATGACCATACCCACGATATCACTTCTATCTTTGCTTGTTAGTTGTTCGCTCTATCGCTATGTCGCAATACCTACCACTTATCATATCATGCCTCCCATATTTTCATGTCAAGCCTCTAACCCACCTTCCTAGCAAACCCTTGTTTGGCTATGTTACCACTTTTGCTCAGCCCCTCCTATAGCGTTGCTAGTCGCTGGTGAAGTTGAAGTTTGTTCTAGGTTGGAACATGGATATGTGGGGATATCACAATATCTCTTATTTTAATTAATGCATCTATATATTTGGTAAACGGTGGAAGGCTCGGCATTATGCCTGGTGTTTTGTTCCACTCTTGCCGCCCTAGTTTCCGTCATACCGGTGTTACGTTCCTTGATTTTCTGTTCCTTACGTGGTTGGGGTTATGGGACCCCCTTGACAGTTTGCTTTGAATAAAAATCCTCCAGCAAGGCCCAACGTTGGTTTTACCATTTGCCCAGCTACCACCTATACCTTTCCCTTGGGTTCTGCAGACTCAAGGGTCATCTTTATTTTGAAAACCCCGGGCCAGTGCTCCTCTGAGTGTTGGTCCGAAGCGGGTAGCCTGCGGGGCCACCTCGGGGAAACTTGAGGGCTGGTTTTACTCATAGCTTGTCCCATTCAGTGTGCCCTGAGAACGAGATATGTGCAACTCCTATCGGGATTTGTCAGCACATCGGGCGGCTTTGCTGGTCTTGTTTTACCATTATCGAAATGTCTTGTAACCAGGATCCCGAGACTGATCGGTTCTTTCCGGGAGAACGAATATCCTCCGTTGACAGTGAGAGCTTGTGATGGGCTAAGTTGGGACACCCCTGCAGGGTATAAACTTTCGAGAGCCGTGTCCACGGTTATGTGGCAGAAGGGAATTTGTTAATATCTAGTTGTAGATAACTTGACACTTGACTTACTTAAAATGAATCAACCGCATGTGTAGCCGTGATGGTCTCTTTTCGACGGAGTCCAAGAAGTGAACACGGTTTTGGGTTATGTTTGAACGTAAGTAGTTTCAGGATCACTTCTAGCTTCACGACTGTTGCGTAGCTTCTCATCTGACTCTTATTTGCGTCTGTTAGCCACCATATTTGCTTAGCACTTGCTGTAGCTCCACCTCACTACCTTATCCTACCCACAAGCTTAAATAATCCTGATCTCGAGGGTGTGAGATTGCTGAGTCCTCGTGACTCATGGATACTTTCAAATAGTTGCAGGTGCCGATGAACCCAGTGCAGGTGATGCTACTGAACTCAAGTGGGAGTTCGACAAGGACCTTGGTCGTTACTATGTTTCATTTCCTGATGATCAGTAGTGGAGCCCAGTTGGGACGATCAGGGATCTAGCATTTGGGGTTGTCTTCTTTTATTTTGCTTCCGTAGTCGGACCTTGATTGTACTCCAAATGATGTATGTTTAACTTGTTATTTGTGTGAAGTGGCGATTGTAAGCCAACTCTTTATCCCTTTCTTATTTAGTACATGAGATTGTGTGAAGATTACCCCTCTTGCGATAAAATCACCATGCGGTTATGCCTGTAAGTCGTGCCTCGACACGTGGGAAATATAGCCACATCGTTGGCATTTCACCTCGTGCCATAGCCTGCATCTTGGGCGGCGCCCAGGCCCCAGCCTCTCATCGCATCTTCAAGTAGTTTGCCCACGAGGTGAATGCAGCCCTTCCCAAGCTCGAGGCTACACGTTTGCTCAAGTGGTCCTTGTGCACCATCACCTTCACCTTGTCTGACCAGCTCAAGTGTGTGGCAACTGCCGGCGCCCTCCCGATGCTCAATGTTCTGTATATCGAAACATTCGACCAACTCTAGGTGCCCTATGACCAGCTGCATCCCACCAAACCCTTCTCACCATGATAGGTCAGATCTGCCTCCTTGTCACCTTCGGCCAGTGCGACAACTACCACACAGAGCTCATTGACTTTGATGTCGCCCACATCCGTCTTCCATACAATGCCATCCTTGCGTACCCGGCCCTGGCCAAGTTCATGGCAGTGACTCATCATGGTTACAATATCCTCAATATTCCAGGGAGCCGCGACGTCATCTTAGTCACTTTCGAGGAGAAGGACGCAGTGTGCTCCCTCGAGCGCGCCTTCCAGGCTACAGCTGTCAAGAACCCCGATGACCAAGGCGCCATCTACCCTCCCTAGGCTCGAATCCCCAAGAAGAAGAAGCAGCTGCCCCACCAGGAATTTCAGGGGAGCGGCACATCCGGTGGCACTACCTCAGGACCTGCTCCCACAGATGGGGCGCCTCCATCCCTCGCATAGGAAGGCATGCCTGGCGCGCCCTCAGGCTGGGCTCGGGGGCTTTCTCTTAGAGGGCCTCTAACTTAGCCAACGTCACGAGGGAGGCTCTCGTGAACCACGTGGTGGCGTGCTTCAGCGTGCGCTTCCCCCACGAGGGCACAAGGTGCGGAACACCAGGTGCTCAGGAATTCATCACCAAGGCAACCAAGGAGCTTCAAGAGGCAAGAGCCCTGCGGGTGACCGTCGCCCGCTGCCCGGCGCGGCTCCTTGTCCTGCCGAGGACAGTGAGCTGCGTGTCTGCATCAACATCCCAAGACTCAACAGGGTCGCCTCTAGAGGCTCAACTGGCCAACCCATGTTGGCCGGTGTGAGGGCCCCCTCACAGTTATGTTTGCATGCCTTTTGGCTTGCCGAACACGGCTGTTGCATTCCAGCGCCACCTATGGAGTGTCATGGTGGGTCAGGAGGCCAGGAACTAGGTGGTCCTTGCGGAGATGGCGACGGTTCATCGCAAGCCCCATGGGCCTCCAGAGCCCCCCGAGGCTCAGGACCCAGATTGCTCGTGAGGAGCGACTTCTTCAGCATGCGTCTTCGGCTACTTCAACGCCTCTTTAGCAATGGTTCCGGGTGACATTTCCTGGTTTACTCCGTTGGGGGCGCCCCTCGGGCCGCACTATCCACAAATCGCATGGGCCTGTCCTTGTGGCATGTATCCTTTTTGCATCTTATAGTCGTTCAGCTGGGAGCACCCCTCGGGATGCATCATCTCCAGGCCGCGTGGGTATGTCCCTGTGGCATGTACCATTCTTTGCATATATTAGAATTGGCTTACCTCTTTCCATGAGTTATTTCATGATTATCATCTGCCTGTCCGGCACTTCATTGCCATGATCATCGTACGCCCTCGCAAACCCACCCACGACCGCCTCACGATTATGGGCGGGCACGACGTCTGTACTCGGGTCCGTCACTGCAGCGTCGCTAAACCGAAGAGGCTGAGCTCTGGCTCATGGGCCAGCACCCGTGTTCGTCACATCCCATGGTCCTTGTTGCCTTGCCCTCACATGAGCTAATAGCGGGCGGATGAGCTAGGGTGCGCGACCCAGTGCCTCATCACCACGGGAGCCGCGCCCGGGTTGTCTTACTTCAGGGCTTTCACATGAGTAGACTGGGAACGACATCTGTGCTTGGGTCCATCCTTGCAGCGTCGACAAACCCAATGACTGAGCTCTGTCTGGCGGCCCGACCCCGTTCACGTCACTTCCTAGGGTCGTTGGTGTTTTGGCCTTCTCATGCGATAACCTCAAGAGATTCACTCGGCGCAGGTTGCCTAATCATCTTGCATGTTTACCACAAGTGTTCAGAGATCAAATTCAGGCGCAACCCGCCTTGAGGTAGGGACTCGTGAGTCCCGCGCTAACTCACGAGTGCATGTACACACCTCCTCTAGCCCTGTCGTGCAGGCCACGTGTCAGGGCGGGGTTGTACACGCCCCGGGGGCACCACTCAGAGGGATCCCCATCCCATGCACCAGTGGAAGCACCATGCTCCGCGCTGGCAGTCGACATGGTCGAGGAGCGGCTATGCCCGTGCAAGTACGGAAGTGCCATGCTCCGCGCTAGTGATAAACAATTGAGGGTGGCCCCAGGGACGCAATAACCTCAGGGAGCCACCAGGCTCAGTGTTCGGCCTCACCGCAACACTTTCCCTTCACAAGAGTCGCACGAAGGGGCTGGGCACGGGGGCTACGCTCAGGTCATGCCTAGCATACACCACCCTGCTAGGCCCCTCAGACCTGGTCTTCGCGCGCCCCTCCCGAGCAGGAACTCGGTGAGGAAAGGTATGAAGGTTTGTTCGTACGACAAGGGGGACTCCTAAGCATCATGACTCAGGCGCCTAACTGGTCACGTAGCCCCTCAGCCCTTGGTCTCGTCCTGGTGATCCGGACGACCCATCGGCAGCTGAGGTACGCACGGGGGCCGGGCCCGGCCAATGCAGAACTCTAAAGCCTACTCTTACATCTCCTTCCCGAGGGCTATTCATACATCAAGGGGGACTCCTGAGCATCGCGACTCAGGAGCCTAACTTGTCATGTAGCCCCTCATCCCTTGGTCTCGTCCTGGCGATCCAACTGACCCAACGGCGGGTGAGGTACCTGCGGGATCGGGCCCTGCCGATGTAGAACATTAAAGCAAATGGCGAGGAAATTGCAAAATCCTAGCAAATTATTACAATATATATTGTCTCTTAAAGGTGCCAAGCTATAAGTTTTTACACCTCCATCAGGCATGATGAATGTTGCTAGAAATAAAGTAAAGGGGAGTGCAACCACCGAGCTTCTTCTTCAGCCTTGGGCGCTTCCATCGCCCGCAATGAGTGCCCTGTCGTCGACAATGTCGCCGTCGCCCGTGCCGTCAGCCGTGGCCATAGGGTCGACGGCGCCATCAGCCGTGGTCGCGGGGTTGATGGCGAGGAACTTCCACAGCAGGGCCTCCACATGGTCCTTCACGGCTTTGGCAGCAATGGTGCAGTGCTCCAGGTCCATAGGCTCAAGCAAGGCTCCAAAGTCGAAGCTGGGGTCGCGAAGATGGAGGTGGCTGAACATGGGCTTCACAACCGAGGTGGAGAGCCCGCGGGCTTCTCCTTCCACCATAGGGCCGACCCAAACAACAACGCCCTTGAGCACCGTAACAAGCTGGGGAAGTAGTTTGGCGGGGCCTTCCTCCGCAGTCACCAATGGCTCCTTCAATGCCCTCTCGTAGAGATCCTGCAATGCCTTGCAGGACCTCTGCTCAAGGGAATCAAAGGCGGCACGCCTCTCGGCAAGAAGTTTTGCCTTGAACTCCAGCTGGGCCTTCTCCACCTCCATCTCCTCCTTTAACGTCTCCAGGCGGTCGTGCTATGTAGCTTGCTCCCGGGCCGCTTGCTCCAGCTCGGCATCACGTTCAGCATCTGCAGCCTCACGAGCCATCAGCTCCTCCTCCCGCACCTCGAGCCGGTGGGCCTCGGTGGCCTACCCGTCACGGAGGGCCTTCAGCTCGGCCTCCGCTACTCAGTAGCGTTCCTCGGCGGCCTTGGCGTCCTTCACCTCCACCTTGCGGGTTGTCGCGGCCAGGTGGGTCACCCTCTCGCCCTCCCCTGAAGCCGCCACGGCTTGGGGCGAGTCCGCCCTAACGGACACGTCGGCCCGGAGACATCCGTAGATCAGCTCCAGGCGCCCCGATGCCCTACGCCGATCCGTCCCCTGAAGATCACCCCAAAGCTGATCTAGTGTGGAGAGGGCATCATCCGGAACACCGGGCATGGCGGAAGAATCACGGCCCAGCGGCGTGATGGATGAGGGAGGAGACAATGTGAGCGCCAGAACTGGCAAGGCAGCAGCGGCAGAGAACGCTGGGGGCTTGGCCACGATGATTGCATCCACCTGAGGCCGGGCCTCCGAGCCTCAGGGGACGACCCAGCCGCATGAGCACGCGGGCCGACCCCGTCCTTCCATTGGTCCTCGATGGTCCTAGCCGACCCCGTCCTTCCGTTGGTCCTCGATGGTCCTGGCCGACCCCTTATTCTTCCTCACCACCGGCGTTGGCCTAGCCATACGAGAGGGAAGCATCAAGACACTATGACAAGATCAAGAAACCAAGATAAGACGGCACGCTTACTGGTCAGTGGCGACGTAATCCCTCGGCCTCTATAGGAGCGCGAGGCCCGCGAGCTGCATGGGCATGGGAGTCGTCGTGCCCTCCGGGGCAGGCGGGCGCGGGACCAACTTTGCAATGGTGGTGGCTGACGACGAGGCAGGGGCATCACGTTGGGGAATCGGTGTCGACCTGCTCTTCTTCGGGACCCCTTGCTCTAGCTTCTTCGGAGGGGTGCCCTTGGACCTCGTGGTGACCCTGGCAGGACGTGGACACTCCCGGACCGAGTGCTGGCTGGCGTCATCGTCATCAGAAAGTGTGCGGAGGAGATCGGTCTGGCACGGGGGAGAGGTCTCCCCCGCCCCTTCCCAGGTCACCTCCGAGTCCAACCACTCCACCTGGTCGGACTCGCCGAAGGACACCGGCACCGGGGAGCCCGTCAGCCGGGAGGGCTCCAGAGGTACGAGCCCACGCTCATCGAAGACGGGCATGGCACCAGCGATCTTCTCCCCATCCGAGCGGTAATACAGTGGGAGATGGGAGTCCGGTGGGCAGCCCTGGTCCTTCCCGAGCAGGCCGTGCATGATCTTGTCTAGCTCCGCCTTGCATAAGTCATCTGGATGCAACCGGAGGTTGTCTTCTGTGCCTGCGAACTTACATAGGGGGCGCGAGTGCGCCTAGAGCGGAGCCAGGCACTGCGTCAAGAATTCCTTGACGATCATGGCCCCTATCAGCTTCTTTGCCTTCGGATTTTTAGCCTTCAGGTCTGCCGTTATCTTCTCCAGCACTAGCTCAGCCCTGGGATTGGTGAGCCTCTCGTGAACCCACCCTTCCAGGGGCATTGGCTGCGAGGTCGGCAGCACCAGCCGAGGGTGAGAGAGCTTGGCGTCCATGAAGATCCACTTATTCTAGAAATCCTCCACCTTCTTCCCAGCCCAGAGATCCCGTTGCTGCCGTTGGCCGCGATGAAGGTGGAGCACCCCAAGCACTGGGTGCCATTAATACGAAGGTAGAAGAAGTGGCGGAGTAGCGCTACGGAAGGCATCACCCCAGAAACGCCTCGTAGTAAAAAAGCAAAGATTGACAAGAGGAGAATGAAATTGGGGTGAAGATGGAGGGCATGGAGCTTGTAGTGGAGAGAACGACGTAGAAGAAGTTGGAGAAGGGGGGGGACCAGCCCCGCAAAGACGCTATGCTGGAAGAAGGGGTAGAACATGCCACCCAAGGTTTCTGGCTTTGCAGAGCTGGCCCGGAGCACCGTCTCTTCCCTCTTGTTGTTGCTGTCTACCATCCGTTGGAGCGCAGTCGCGAGGTGCTTCTCCTCGGCGATGATGGACGTCCTCAGGGCTGGCTCGAAAACCAGGAGGTTTGATACCCAGCCGCGGTGGAGGTTTTCACCTTGTCGGCGGCCATCGGTCGCGGATTTGGGGTGCATTTTGGTGGATCTGGAGGTTTTCTGGGAAGAAGGAGAAGGGGATGTGGAGCAAGATGGAAGGAAGGTAATGAAAGCTCTACAGCGAGCGCTAGCCTTTTTACCAGGCCAGGATGGTTGCCTAGGCAGCGTGGGGAAGCAGAGACGCCCACGTCCCATCAATCGCCATGCATCAACAAAGGCCACAGGCGGTTAGGGCCCGCGGCACTCCGCACTTGCCCTTTGGCTTCACCTCGAAGCCAAGTACGAGTGCGCATTGGGCCCAGGGGCTACTGTCCGCGTTCTGGGAATGGGGTACCCAGACTTGCCTACATGCGGCCCATAGTGTGGCTCTATCAAAGGCCCGGTATGGCCCAGCCTTTGCATCGACAACTCAAGACCCTCGTGAGGGGCCAAGAACTAGTGCAGAACCGGTCTATAGCACGGGTTCGTCAGGCCCTTTGGTGTCGGTTCTGTAACCTGCACTAAAGAGTGGGGACTAAAGGTCCCCCCCCCTTTATTACCGGTTCAACACAAACCGCTGCTAAAGGGCCACCACGTGGCGCGAGCCAGTGCCGAGGGCGGGGAGACCTTTAGTACCGGTTTGTAACACCAACCGGTACTAAAATATTTGGGGGGTTTTAGGTTCACGATTTCTTTTTACTTTTATATTGTGTTTTCCATTTAATTGTTTTTCATTTGCTGGTATTTTACGATACTACATATTGTAAACGTTATGCATATATATAAATAGAATTTCTCGTTAAACCAATCATATATATCATCGAATGTCTCGCACGTTCGTACCATTCACACATACACATGTATATATGTACAATTTGGTATATACAATTTCTCCTACATATATATGGAGGCATTGCTGCTTTAGCGGCAGTGGTGGCGGTAGCGGGTAATCGTATTCTCCTTTTGGATCAATGACCTGGTCGAGCAAAAATCCCGCTATTTCCTCTTGAATTGCTGCTACGCGATCCGTTGGTAGGAGTTTATCCCGCACCTCAGTGAAATTTTAAGAAGGAGATCAATATGCATGTATTAGTCGTTGGGTGATTAGATATCGATAATGATGTAAAAATTGTGAATAGTGTTCTGGCAAACGTACCCATTGTTGTCTTGTATCTTTGGTCCTTCCGGACGCCATCATGCGAATGTTCTCGTAAACGTAGTATGCACATAAATTAGTCCCTGGCGCCTGCTTCATGGCCTTTACAAGAATAGAATTCAATCTGATAATAATTAATCAAGCATGATAATTAATGGTATTGAAACTAGAATTGAAGAGATGAGCTAGTTAGCTATAGCTACTACTACTTAATTACTTACCTTGGGTCGAAACCAATACATCTCTTTTTTCCATTCGCCTGGAACCATTTTGATGTAATTTTTCCATGCCCTCCCCGCCAGCAAAGAAAATGAATAAAGGAGTTATTAATT
Organism: Triticum aestivum; assembly: GCF_018294505.1. Classification (NCBI taxonomy): domain Eukaryota; kingdom Viridiplantae; phylum Streptophyta; class Magnoliopsida; order Poales; family Poaceae; genus Triticum; species Triticum aestivum. The sequence continues at coordinate 395,109,325 of NC_057803.1, read as the reverse complement.
AGTAGATATCAGGAAATGACGAACTAAAGAGGCTGACAAAAAGTTCAATAATGATTGAAATTACCTGTTGACTATCCCCTTCATGATTGAGTAGCTAGCAGGTTTTTTAAGTAGTGAGTCCAATACTTCAAATGTTCCTTTTTCAACTTGAATGATTAAAAAGATCAAGTGGTATCTACATGCACATATGTAGTATAAATTAAGCAGGCATGTGTGTAACACTCATCAACTACCCTAAACCCTATATACTTATTAACATCCAGCTAGTAAGCAAAAACAGAATTTGTAGTATAAGACAGTGTGACTCACTGGAAGTTGTAAGGAAGTAGTATATCTTGACTGGTATTGAGGTGCTTCAATAACTCTAGCATGTTATTCTCCACTTATTGTTTGTACCATTCTAAGCTCCATGTCTTTTCATTAATGATATTTGGCTCAATGAACCCAATGCCATAGCGTCCAACTTTTTTCATTTCATACATCTTCATCCTGTACATAATACCACATAAAAGAATATAGTGAGGATAATTACAGGTAATGATCAATGAGGGCACTACAGCTAGCTTGAGACTTAAATTACAGAAAGAAATCACTTAAAGACAATAGCAACTGATGATGGATTTCTCAAGTGCGTGTTGATTGAGTAACTGAAACAGTTCTAAATACTCAATTGACAGAGCTAGCTGATGGAAGTAATGATCTTCCTTGACTTTCACCATGAGGGACTCTCGATTGGTAGTCTTGGTAATTTCCATGTACCATTGATGCAATTCATACATTCTCGTTGAGAGCTTCTTGACCTCCTCAGGCTTGACCAGAGGTTCGCCACAGACATATTTCCGTTTTAGCTCCTCCTGTTTAAAAGTTTCCATGGGCTCCAAGCCTAGGAGTTGTTCTACAGTGCATCCAATCTCTTTAGCATGACTTATATGCTCATCGGTTATTACCAGCTGATCGACGCTGGTACTCTCATGTGTTGGTATAATGAGCGGGGGTATTGATTGCACCGACTGCTCTCCCAGCCGGGGAATGGTTTTCCCGCTATATTTGGCAGCTACTTTGCTCGAGCTCGAGCTTGACTCCGTCTTTCGTTGTGCTCAATGTGCCTTTCTGATTTGGTGCTCCAAGTATGAGTCAACAGGCATGGGAGCTAGTGCTTCAGCCATACGAATAAAGTGGTCAACGACATGCTCAGGCACTTCCTCCTTTGGCGGCGGTGGCGGTTTCGGTCCAAAATGGGCGTCCACTTGAGCCTTCACTATGGCAACGTTTTGCTCCTCGGTCATGTCGTAAGGCCTATGCAGAACAGGCGCGAGGCTGGGACCATATTGAAATCGCTTGCCTCCGCCTGTACCACCTCGACTTGTACCGCTACGCACCATAGCTGTGGTGGCTCACTTCCACTGTTGCTGAGTTGGCAGAGATGGCTGCCATGGCTACCTTGGAGGAGAAGTGGGCTGACACGGTGTCGGACTTGGAGGAGGAGGAGTGGGCTGATGTGGTGCCAAACTCGGAGCAGGAGTGGCCTGACATGGTGCCGGACTTGGAGGAGGAGTGACCTGATGCATTGGCGGACTTGAAGGAGCAGGATTGTGCTGAGGCGGTGGCTGATGATCACTTGGAGGAGCGGAAGATTGCTGATGCGGTGGCGGACTTTGAGGAGGAGTTAGCTGACGTGGTGTCGGTGGCCTTGGAAACAAGATGCAATCCTTTCTCCATAGGATGATATGATGTTTGGCCTCTCCCAATGTGTGCTCCTTGTCACCTCCAGGAATATCAAGCTCTAGCCCAGAATATTGGTCCACGGCTTCATCAACCACGACACGAACATAGCCAGCTGAAATCGGGTTGCAATGGAAGGTTGCTTCGGGGGAATTTGTATGAGCAATAGTGTCTGCCACCTTCATGGATATGTTCTTCATTTTGAAGTGTAGCTCACAATTAGTGTTCTCCATGATGTCATCCACAGGGTATCTATCCAAGAGATGTGCCTCGCCCGAGGCGGAACCCATGCTGCTTCTCGGCATGGATGGGACAGTGCCATCCAATGATGGATCATCTGCTAGCTGCTGCCACTGCTCAGACCCCCTTTCTTGGCTAAGTGAGTCGATTTGTTGTTGCTAATGCTGGAATTACAGTGCCAACTCCATGTGCTTTGATTCTAGGCCTTTAAGGCATTCTGCTTCCTGCTTCCTCTGCTCCTCCTCTAGCTTCCTCTTCTTCTTCTCCTCCATCTTCCTTCTCGCACGGCTTTTGTAGTCGGCATTCCAGTCCGCAAACCCCTCATACCACGAAACAACGCCTTTGCCTTGTGTTCTTCTCGGGTGTTCAGGATTTCCCAGGGCGCGTGTAGGCTCATTGTTCTCTCTGTTGGGCGTGAACACCCCCATTCGGACCTCTTCTATTGCAACAAGTAACTTGTCCTCGACTCCTTTAAGACATGCCCTCTTCGAAATGTTTCCTATCTTCCGGTCCAACGTCCCCCCATGCGCATAGAACCAAGTCCTGCACCTGGGGGCCAGCTCAATGTAACGGGAGTGACCGCTGCATCCACCATCTCTTGATCAGACTTATCCTAGTTAGGCATTGCCGCCGCATAGCCACCCGGCCCCAGCTTACGGAACTGCTCCTTTTTTGCGGCATTGGCCTTGTTTACTCTCGACCCTTCCTTAGACAATTCCGATTCCTTGAATTTCACGAAATCGGGCCAGTGCTCTCTTTGCTTCTCAAGTGTTCCCGTGAATTCTAGAGTCTTCTTTCCTCCATCGACATACTTGGCACATATACTTTTCTTGTGGTTGTTGAATGCAAATGCCATCTTCCTAAGAGAAGCGATCTTCACTTTCTGCACATCTGCATCTGGGAAATGACCTGGTAGGGTGAAATGTTACATGAGAGATTCCCAAAGTAGATCTTTTGCTCTGTCGTCAACCCAAGTAAGATCTGGACGTTTCTTTGCTGGCTTTTTCCATTCTTGCATGGAGATCGAGAGTTGGTCCTTCACAAGAACTCTGCACTGACGAACGAACTTGTTCACATTATTCTTAGGCAAGATTGGTTTGCCATCAATTTTGATGGCATCGATGTTGTACTTTACGCCCGGCTTCAACTCTTTGGTAGGGCCTCGCACTGTCCTGCTGTCAGATTTTCTCGATCCGGAGGGATGAAAGAAGAAAGATCGATTGGTTAATATATCTTCAATTCATTTAAAACATGTGATGATCACCAGATGCCTGCTTATATAAATATACCTCGCCGGTCTCTGTCATTTCAAGATCAACACTTTCTTCATCATCATAATCATAGTTCTGGACTTCATTAATTCGGTCGCCACGATCAAATATCATATCACCCTCCCCGGTATTGTTCAGATATTGGGAGCCGTCATCTTCTTCATCCTGATCATCTGGCCGGCCAGGGGAGCATATGATCTGGAACAAGGCCTCCTCTCCTTCTCTCCTGGTATTGTCTACCATACCTTTCATTTAACTAATCCAGAAGAAATATAAAACAATTTAGTATTCAAATTACAATGCATGCATGCAATCACTAAGGAAAAACCGAATATTATCATCGAATATAATCTCGAATACATCATCTCGAATATTATTGAATAATATATATATATAATCTCGAATACATCGTCCCAGATAATATATATAATCTCGAATACATAGTCTCGAATATTATATATCGAATACATAGCTAGCTAATAAATATCGGATACTATAGAATAATCTAGTTCACTCACGGTTCCTGAGGCGCGGGCAATGGACACCCAAAGAGAAGGAACCATCACATGATCATAGCTCGGGTGAGATCCCCGAAGAACCTGCCAGGTATTGGAGAACCTAACGTCCATAGAAGCCATGTAGCGACGGACGTGCTCGTCCTCCTCCCTGACACGGCGACGTACCACCTCCGGCGGGGCCGGCTCCCTTCACACCAAAAGTGGCCCATGCGAATGCCACCAAAGGAGCTCAGGGTCGACGATGGGACCCGGGGCCGGGTTCCTCACCAAGCGGCCTCCCTTGAAGGTATCACCTCCCAGTGCCAGCCCGGCGGAGCCCAGTCCCGGACATGGGTCCTCTAAAGTAGGACGTCATCGCGAACGGGTCGACGGTGAGGATGCGGGCCGGGCATCGTCGAGAACAAATACTATATGCAAACGTAACATTTTTAAATAATTGGATTGTGATTTCTTATATACAAATTTAAAAAATGATATCGTTGCATATGTCAAAATTCTAAATGCAAATTCTATATGCATCAATAACATCGGTCATCGTCTAACAATTTGACATTAATCTAATTCATCTAGCTAAAACTAACATTTCTAAAATGTCTAACATTACTATATAACTAACATTTCTATAACATTTCTAACATTTCTATAACTAATAATAGAAAAATTTCTAACATTTCTATAACTAAAAAGCATAAAAATTGCTAACATTTTTATAACTGACAATGTGTGTGTGTGTGGCCATGGCTGGGCTGGAGCTCACCAGCGAGGCGAGGCGATGGGGGCGGCGATGGGGACGGCGACGGGTGGCGACGACGGGGATGGAGACGAGCGGCGACGGCCTGGGGCGGCGACAGGGACGACGACGATGGGGATGGCAACGACCAGTGATGGGGACGACGCGGCTACGGGCGGCGATGGGGACGGGGGTGGCCACGGGGGTGGTGATGGGGGTGGCGATGGGGGGCGTCCACGAGGTGCGGTGGCGACGGTGTAGAGGAGAAGACGCGGATGAAGAGATGAAAACTGACCAAATTCGTAAGTGTTGTTTATATATGAGGGGCCTTTACTACCGGTTGGAGCCACCAACCAGTACTAAAGGTCAAATTTGGCCACCCCAAGCGTCGGTAAGCGACCCCCTTTATTACTGGATCATGGCTATCGTGGTTCCAAGTCTGACAGTAGAAAGGGGGGTACATAGGAGGACACAAGATCCTAGCTACGGTGAGGTTGTGCACGCAAGATTTACGAGTTCGGGCCCTTCTCAGAAGGAGTAACATCCCTACGTCTTGGTGCACGGAGGCGGTCGACTGGATTATGCGTGAAGTTACAGGGGGTGCGAACCCTTGTCCTAGTGGAGGGGGTGTCTTATATAGAGTGCGCCATGACCCCAGCCAGCCCACGTTACAAGGAGTTCAATGTACATTAAGCTGGGATGTTACTGGTAACGCTAATAGTAAAGACATATAAATGATCATTAACGCTACAGAGTGAACGCCTGATCGTTGCCATCCTGAGTGACTTTACATCTTCCGTACACTGAGTGGTTTCTAGTACGGTCGAATGATGATATACTGGTCGAATGGAATAGGGTTATCCGAGTGGAATTGTCGGTCGAGTGGGTTGCACTCTGAGGTGATTCTTGTCGGTGGATGCTGCTATGCTTTGAATGCCGTTGATCTTAGGGCATTGTCCTTGGGAAGGTTGTCTAGGTCAGGCCTATTACCCTACCCTAGGTACATGTAATCATCATTAGCCCCTGAATGGGTCCACGTCCTCGGGGAGAAGAGTTTGAAGATGGTTCCGACCCAATTCTTATGCTTCAGGGGCATTTTACTTGGGTCGATGAACCATGCTGGAACTTCAACTTTATATTCAGTCGCCTTTATCCATTTAGAGTTTGTCGAGTGAACTTATTCTGATATGCTTCGAGTGTGGGAGTGGTATGAAATCTTGGGCGTATTGGTTGCACTGTCATTACCGGACCTCATGGGATTTGAAATTTGGGGAAGCATGCGGGACGGGGAGCACCGCAGTAAATAGGATGGATTAGGCAGGAGCGCCTCGATCTCTGCGCCACCTTTTTCATCACGTACCGAGCGCGCGGCTGTTGCGGGATTTGACAGGATCTCTCGGGCCCGCATGTTAGCCACTCGGAAGTGGGCTAATAAAAGGTGTCGTGGCCGGTGTGTCTGCACAACGCATCCCATTCTTCTTCTTCTTCCCTTGATTCTCCACCTCGCCCTCCATCGCTCTCGAAGCCACCGCTCCACCCCTGAGCAGTCCGCGGTGATGGGGAAGGACAAGGCGGCAGCCCTGGAGCATGCCAAGAAGTTGATGGCGATGGTGAAGCCGAAGGGCAAGAAGACAAGTCAGGGGGGATCGTCTTCGAGGTATGGCCTGCTGCTTGGGTGCATCCAGGGCGACTGGATTCGGTCCATGATACAGTAGGAGGATATGGAGGATCTGGCTGAAGGGGGCTTCCTTGCCCATGGATCTTGGAGGCTGTCAGGCAACGAGACCGAGCGGCAGCCGCAGGAGGGTGAGTGCATCCTCTTCGCAACTCACATCGACCGTGGTTTCTCTCTGCCCCATCCTTTCTTCCGGGGTTTTCTAAACTTTTTTGGAGCCCAACTTCATCACTTTTCCCCCAACACCATCACGTACCTCACTGCATTTGTTTCCATGTGTGAGAATTTCCTGGGCTGTCAACCACATTGGGGACTCTTCAAACACATCTTTACCTGTCGCTCTCAGTCTGTGAAAAAGGCTAATCCGCGTGATGAGAGGACGCATGTGATACAGATGTGTGGAGCTCTAGGGATTCAAATGAGAGGCAAAAGTAATTTTCTAGCTGTGATTCTTCCAAATTCAGTTAGAGGGTGGCAATCGACCTGGTTTTATTGCAAGGACCAACCGACTCCTGGCCAGTCGACCGGTCTTCATCCCTTCTCCATGGAGCGAGTCCAGCAGCCCACTTCTTTGAAAGTGACTCCAGCAGAGAAACCAGAGGTGAACATGTTGGTGGAATGAGTAGTCCAATTAGCCCGCAACGACATGACTGGTATGGACTTGCTGGAGGCATTTCTCAGTCGACGCATCCAGCTACTCCAGGCTTGCGATCGTCCTATCTGGATGTACTCAGGTATTGAAGACCCCACTCGGATCCACCCGGAGGAGGTCACGGAGGAGACGGTGGAGCAGTGGTTGCAGGGCATCACTGGAAACAAAGACAACCCCAGGGGGTCCAGGAGAGTTCTACCATTCGACGCTGACAATGAACCTGAAAAGGTCTGTTCTTTACTGCCGAGTGTTTCTTCATTCTGATTTGTAACTGTCCTTGTGCTCGACTGATGGCTATGCTATGCTTTGCCTTGCAAGTTTACACCGAGATGTACTCGATGCCCAATGGAGAGAAGGATCAGGAAGGAGAGGCGAGCGGAGGTGAAAGCAGTGACTGGAAATCCGAGGAAGAAGACGGGGAGGAGAGTGAGGACTCAAGCGACAGTGAGGAGGTCGACTCTCCACCACGCACTGAAAGGCGCTCCAAGCAGACCCATGATCCAGCAAGTATCTGTGGTAAAGCGGTCGTGCAGACCTCGAAGCGCACTCGAACTTCCTCCCCTGTTTTGACTAAAAAGGCCCCGAAGCAACCCAAGGTTGCGGCTTCCAAACCTTGGAAGACCCTACCTAAGATCAAGGTTGACGTTCCTATCGCCTCCGGGTAAGCGTTTTGTTTTCTCTCTTTATTCAAGAGCCTCTTAAGTAGAAGCCGACTCATTTTCTTGCTTGACCGAGTGAGTTCGGAAACTTGCAGTGCTGCTACTTCTGGGACTGCCATGGATATTTACAGAGATGAATACGATGTGGAAATGGAAGATGCGGCCACCTCCAAAGCAGGTATGACTCTGCCATCTTGCCTCCATTTCGTCAATTAATTTGTAGGTCGACTAATATCTTATGGTCGAATCTTTTGCAGTGCCGCAACATGTTATTGAACTTCCAGACGACGATGAAGATCTGCCCCAGAGGCCTATGAGAAGGAGAGGCAGGAGCTCGGGCAGGGGGGCGCCAACCAGCAAAACAGCTCAAACGACATTAGTGCTCGAACCGGTGATCCAGCAGTCCGGAGACCTCAATCGGGCCTCTGTCACTTTTGTCGATCCTGTGTCAACTAAACGTCCTTCAGAGTCGACTGCTCAAGGTCCTGCTTCATCTATACCACTCCACACTGCAGATCCTCATACTACTGCGACTATTGCACCATCTCCGCTATTCGTCACCCATCATGTCCTGGAGGATCAGGTGAGCGCTGCTAAAGAAGCTTTATGCCAAGCAGGCCTTATGATGGAGCGGATGAAGACGATGCATGAGACCAGTCAAGCTGCCTATGACACCAATGGATCGCTCCAAACCAACGTCTAGGTTAGTTGATTTCCGACTGATCTTCTAGCTTGACACTTGAAAATTGCTGCTTTATTATTCGTAAGATGTCCGTGGATGAGCATTTTCAAACCTTTTCAAACTTTATCTGCATCTATTCACCGACTGGGTGCCGTCTTTTACTTTGCAACCTTGTTCACTTGAGTTGATTTTGTCTCATCGAGTGAACTTTCAAATTAGTGGGGGCATGCAGAGTGCACCCACTGGGTGTAGTCCCCGAGACCGTCGTCGCATGTTTGATTCGGCGGGGGTCTCAGATCTTGTTTATAATATATCCACTCGGTCTTGAATGGATCCCGTCGAGTGAACTCTTAAATAGTGGGGCACGCCAAGTGCACCCACTCGGTGTAGTCCCTAAGGCCGCGGTCGACTGTGGGCAGTCGGTGGGGTCTGAGAATCAATGTTGTAGTTGCTTTTCTCTTTTTTTGGGCGACTAGACTGACCATGTCGAATACCGAGCCGAACTAGTGGGGGCACGCCAAGTGCGCCCACTGGGTGTAGTTCCCGAGACTACTGTTGGATGTTTGATTCTACAATAGTCTTAGAACTCTTTTTGTCGTAATATCCTGAACTTGTACATCATCACTCGGGGGCAAGTAATCTTCATTTCTGTCGACTGACATATCTTATTCGCTAACTTCAGAAATCCTGTGAGCTCATATCTCAATTTGCTAAATTTGAGAGGAAGCAGATCTAGCTCAATCTTGATCTCGACTTGGCCAAGCAGAACTTGCAGAAGGCTAAGGAGAAACAACTGGTATGAAAGGTAAAAGCTTGCCGACTGTGAGATTGGACTGTCTCTTGTGTTCTTTCCTTTCTTATTTCTGAACCAAGTGTTGTTATTTTTTTAGAGAAAATGAGGCAGGCTCTGGCCCAGAAGGACCTTGATCTTGCAGCAGTGCAGAAAGAGGCGCAAGAGAAAACAACACTCGCCAACAAGAAGTTGTCTTTAGTCGGGAAGTTAGAAGAAGATAACGCCAAGCTGAAGACTTCTCTTGATGAAGCCAACAAAGAAATGACACTTCTGAAGAAGGACAAGGGACCCCTGAACGACAAGATTGAAGATCTCTCTTGGAAGAGGGATGAGCTGGAAGTTTATCTAGGGGGGGCTTGCCAAGAAGCTGCTCCTTATGCTTGAACGTATTATATCCTGCTCGACTGGTTTCTCTTGAAAGTTGTTGATTCTTCACACAGCTCTTCAACTCATTATTTTGCTGTGCTTTGTAGAATTTTGCAAAAACTTTGAAGAAGAGACTGGGTGGACTGAAACGAGCTTGGACCCCATCAACTCTCTTGTTAAGGATGAAGCTGCCATGAAAATACTCCGACTTGAATCTCGCCTTGCCAGCGTCGTGGATTTATCTGGCTCGACTGAAGGTGGCGGTTTCACGAGTCGACATGGAGCTCTGGCCGAAGGAGAGATTCCAGAATTACCTCGAGTCTCTGATGACTCGACTCAACGAGATCCCTGATCGAGTGCAGTCATGGAAGAAATCATTTGCCCGATGTGGTGCTGATGTGGCTCTATCTCTGGTTCGCGTCCATTGCAAAGAGGCCAAGGAACAGAAGCTAGTTGCGCTCAAGGTCGCTAACACCAAGCATCTCCAATTCCAGTCCTTCATGGAGACCTTCATTGAAGCCGCCACTTGCATTGCGGACGGAATTGACCTGGACGAATTCGTCGAGCCTGCCAGCCCTTCTCCTGTGGAGTGAACAAACTTTATGCCTTAATTAAATTTGCCTTGGAATGTCGAGTGATTTTGTAACCGTTAAAACTCCTTCGGGCCTAATGCCCGAGCACTTTTATCTGCGGTTCTGAACCTCGCGAGACTTATCTGGACTTAGCTTTTCTTTGAACATGTTTGTCTTCACCTTTGCTGCTTTTGAGTCCTCTGACTCCGAGTGAAACTTGATTCTTCACTCAGAACTGCCATTGAATTTGTGATGCAGCTCTGACAAAAGGGTTGTGCGCATGAGCATTAGGTGCCGCACACGAACTGCACCTCGTTGTCTTCGTAGATTAGGATGGAGCGTATGTCGTAGCTGTGACGTAGCTCTGTCGAGTGGGTCATGGACAAGAGCACTAGGTGTTGTGCACGACCTGCACTTTGTCGTCCTTGCGGATCGGGATGGAGCGCACACTGTACTTGTGACCCAGTTCCGTCGAGTGGGTCATGGACAAGAGCACTAGGTGCTATGTACGACCTACACTTCGTCGTCCTTGCGGATCAAGATGGGGTGCACATTGTACTTGTGATGCAGCTCCGTCGAGTGGGTCATGGACAAGAGCACTAGGTGCTGTGCACGACCTGCACTTTGTCGTCCTTGCAGATCAGGATGGAGCGCACGTTTTACTTGTGACTCGGCCACTAGGAGTGGTTTTTAACTTAGGCGAGTTCGAGATTGCAGCTAAGCCTCTGAGTGAGAGGGTTGCTCTTCACTCGGTAGGATTTTTAAAACTTAGGCGAGTACGGAACTGTAGCTAAGCCCCCGAGTGGGAGGATTGTTCTCCAATCAGTAGGCTTTTAGAAACTTAGGCAAGTACGGGACTGCAGCTAAACCCCCGAGTGGGAGGATTGCTCTCCACTTGGTAGGATTTTAAAAACTTAGGAGAGTATGGGACTGCAGCAAAGCCCCCAAGTGGGAGGATTGCTCTCCACTCGGTAGGATTTTAGGAACTTGGGCGAGTACGGGACAACAGCTAAGCGCCCAAGTGGGAGGATTGCTCTCCACTCGGTAGGATTTTTGAAACTTAGGCGAGTACGGGCCTGCAGCTAAGCCCCTGAGTGGGAGGGTTGCTCTCCACTCGGTATGATTTTTGAAACTTAGGCGAGTACGGGACTACAGCTAAGCCCCTGAGTGGGAGGATTGCTCTCTATTCGGTAGGATTTTTGAAACTTAGGCGAGTACGGGACTGAAGCAAAGGCCCCGAGTGGGAGGATTGCTCTCCACTCGGTAGGATTTTTGAAACTTAGGCGAGTACAGGACTGCAACTAAGCCCCCGAGTTGGAGGACTGCTCTCCACTCGGTAGGATTTTAGAAACTTTGGCGAATTAGGTTCGCAGCTAAGCCCCTGAGTGAGAGGATTGCTCACTACTCAGAGTAGTTTTTCAAACATAGGCGAATCAGGTTCGCAGCTAAGCCACCCACTGCGGGGTTTTTGAACACATGCATATGCAACAATGATCATTCAGGAGACTGTAAAACTGCGTCTATGATTATCAATCTAAAAGGTACTTCTTATTACATCTCATCAGTCTGAACGTTCAAGTATGAAATGGCGGAGCAGCTCCACATTCCAAGCGCGTGGCTCTTATTTCTTCTGTTCCACATTGTAGAGGTGATATGCTCCATTGTGGAGCACCTTGGTGATCATGAAGGGACCTTCCCAAGCAGGAGCAAGCTTGTGAGGCCGTTGATGATCCACTCAGAGCACAAGGTCTCCTTCCTGAAATGCTCGACCTCTTACGTTTCTGGCATGGAATCGACGGAGGTATTGCTGAAAAATGGTCGATCGGATCAAGGCCATCTCTCTCTCTTCTTCCAGAAGGTCAACAGCATCTTGCCGAGCATGCTCGGCTTCATCTTTTGAGAAAAGTTCCACCCGGGGCGCGTTGTGAAGCAAATCACTCAGCAGCACAGCTTCAGCCCCGTAGACCTTGAAGAAGGATGTTCGACCAGTCGACCAATTTGGTGTTGTTAGCAACCCCCAAAGGATTGATGGTAACTCGTCTACCGAAGGACCTGCCCCATGCTTGAGGTCATGCATCAACCGGGGCATCAGCCCTTGGAGGATCAAACCATTTGCTCTCTCCGCATGCCCATTCGACTGCGGATGCGTGACAAACGCATAGTCGACTTGAGTTCCTTGGGAGGCGCAGAATGTTCTGAACTTATCAGAATCAAAGTTGGAGCCATTATCTGTGATAATACTGTGAGGGACTCCATATCTGAATGTCAGCTCTCTGATGAAACCGATGGCAATGCTTGAATCTAGATTCTTAATACATTTGGCTTCTATCCATTTAGTGAACTTGTCGACTTCCATAAGCAAATGAGTGAAACCGCTCCTGCCAGTCCTCAGAGGCCCAACCATATCCAATCCACAAACAACAAATGGCCAGACGAGTGTAATGGTCTTCAAGGCTGATACAGGTTTGTGGGACATGTTGGAGTAGAACTGACAGCCCTCACACTTGTCGACTATTTCTTTTACCATTTGATTTTCTCGCAGCCAGTAAAAACCCGCTCGGTATGCTTTGGCCACAATTGTCCGAGAGGACGCATGGTAAGCACAGGTCCCTGAGTGGATATCATTGAGAATCATTCGACCTTCTTCTGGTGTGATGCATCGCTGAGCAACTCCAGTAACACTCTCTTTGTAAAGTTGTCCACTTATCAAGGTAATGGCTTTGGATCATGGGACAATCTGACCGGCCTCATCTTCATCTTCCGGAAGCTCCTTTCTGAGCAGATATGCAATATATGGCACTGTGCAGTTAGGAGTGATGACCAAAACCTCCATGATCAGGTCGACCACGGCTGGGATTTCGACTTTTTTTGGATCAGTAGTACTTTTGGGTTGTGGAGGCACTTCTGTGATGGATCCTCTTGAACTGACAGGGTGTGTAGATGCTCAAAAAACACATTGCTGGGAATAGGCTCGTGCTTGGAACCTATCTTCGCCAGGTCATCGGCTGCTTGATTCTTGACTCGAGGAATGTGGTGGAGCTCTAACCCTTCGAATTTCATTTCCAACTTCCTCACTGCATTGCAATAGCCGGTCATGGTCAGAATCCTTATGTCCCACTCCTTCATCACTTGATTCACCACTAAATCTGAGTCGCAATAAACAATTAGGCGACGGATCCCGAGTGTAGCGGCCATACGCAACCCGTATAGAAGTGCCTCATATTCGGCTTCATTGTTGGAGGAATCAAAGTGAATCTAGAGAACATAAACGAGATTGTCGCCTCGCAGGGATACCAGGACTACTCCAGCACCAGAACCATTCAACGTCTTGGACCCATTAAAGAACATAGTCCAATGCTCCGAGTGAATCTGAGTTGGTTGTTGCTATTCAATCCACTCGGTGAGGAAATCTGCCATTGCTTGGGACCTGATTGCTTTCTTTGCCTCGAACTTTATATCCAACGGAAGGAGTTCAATCACCCATTTTGCCACTCGACCAGTTGCATCTCCGGTGTTTAGAATTTCTAATAATGGAGTGTCACTGACGACTGAAACCGAGTGGTCAGAGAAATAATGTGCAACTTTCTTCGTGGTCAAATAAATTCCATAAACAAGCTTCTGATAATGTTGATATCTCTACTTGGATGGAGTCAAGACTTCAGAAATATAGTACACGGGGCATTGAACTCTGTAGCTTTCCCTTTTTCTTCCTGCTCGACCGTGAGCACAATGCTGACAAGTTGTCCCGTGGCTACAATATACAACAGTAGAGGCTCTTTGCTGACTGGAGCAGCAAGCACCGGCTGGGTGGAAACCAGGGCTTTGAGCTCTACAAACGCTGCTTCAGCTTCCGGAGTCCACTCGAACTTGTCAAACTTCTTCATGAGTTAGTAAAGAGGCAATGCCTTTTCACCGAGATGAGAAATGAATCGACTCAAAGCGGCCAAACAACCAGTAAGCTTCTGAACATCGTGCACACGCACACGGCATTTCATTCGGAGGATTGCACAAACTTTCTCTGGGTTTGCATCGATCCCTTGTTCGGAAACGAGAAAACCGAGCAACTTTCCTCTTGCGACTCCGAATGTGCACTTTGATGGATTAAGCTTGATATCATATCATCTCAGATTGGCAAATGTTTTGGCGAGGTCAGTCAGTAGGTCGGAACCTTTACGTGACTTGACCATGATGTCATCGATGTATGCTTCCACATTCTGACTGATTTGAGTGAGCAAGCACTTCTGAATCATGCACATGAATGTGGCACCAGCATTCTTGAGACTAAATGGCATGGTAACATAGCAAAAGCACGTGAAAGGGGTAATGAAAGTTGTTTTTATTTCGTCGGGGCCATACAGTCAGATCTGATGGTACCCAGAATAAGCGTCCAAGAAGGACAAACGCTCACATCCCATAGTCGAGTCGACAATTTGATTGATGCGGGGTAGAGGGAAATGATCTTTCGAGCAAGCCCGATTGATAGGCTTGAAGTCGATACACATGCAAAGTGAATCATCTTTCTTGGGGACCATGACAACATTGGCGAGTCACTCAGAGTGGTAAATCTCGCGGATGAACTTAGCTGCCAGATGCCAAGCCACCTCTTCACCAATTGCCTTCCTATTCTCCACGGCGGACCGACGGAGATGCTCTTTGACGGGTTTTTCTTTCGAGTCGACTCACAAACGGTGCTCAGCCAGTCCTCTGGGTACACCTAGCATGTCACAAGGCTTCCATGCAAAGATGTCCCAGTTCATACGGAGGAACTGGATGAGCGCTTCTTCCTATTTGCTGTCGAATGTTGTTGAGATATGAGTCGGAGCAGCATTAGGATCGGTCGGGTGAATGTGAACTTCCTTTTTTGACCAGACGACTGAAATGCAGATTCTGAAGCAGGCTTCTTAGCATGTAACAAATCACTCGGATCTGTGTTCTTCTGATACTCTTGTATTTCCACTGCTGCCATCTGTTCATCGACAATCTTTGAGCCCTTCTGGAAACACTCTTCCACTCTCTGTTGATTACCAATGATCGTGATCACACCCTTGGGACCAGGCATCTTCAGCTTGAGATATACGTAACATGGTCGAGCCATGAAGAACTGTGAAAATTGCATGATAAGCACTGTGAAAATCCACAAACTTCAAATGTCAACTTTTCTTTGCGGTAATTCTTCGAGTCACCGAAAACCACATCAAGAGTGATCTGGCCGAGTGAATCAGCTTTCCTCCCAAGGATAACACCATGGAAGCGCATATTGCTTTGACTGAGCTTGGGCATAGGGATGCCCATCTCTCAGAGAGTCTCAGCATACAAGATGTTCAAGCCACTGCTACCATCCATCAAAACTTTGGTCAACCGAGTGCCCCAACGACTGGGTCGACCACCAACGCTTACCGCCCTGGGGTAGCAACGCGTGCTGGATGGTCAGATTGGTCGAATGTAATGGGAGTCTTAGACCACTTCAAATATGTTGGCATTGCCGAGGCAACCATGTTTACTTCTCTGTTGATGACTTTTCAGTCGACTTTTGTTCTCAACATCAGCAAAAATCACCAAAGTGGCATTAATATTGGGGAAACCATCATCCTCCTCTTTGTCTTCATCCTTATCAGATTCCTTCCCTATCTCACTGGGCTAGCCCTCTCAGAATTGCTGGATAAGGAGTCATCACTGTCGAGTGGTATGCTTGGGATAAATCAGGTTCCCCTCTTCATCCTTCTTGGTGTGTATATGACACGTAAAATCTAGCATATCATTTCCTGCTTGATATTTCACTTTCTTGGGGATCCATGGCCCCTTAGGCTTTCCCTTGGAAATTCCTTGGGTTACAACTGCGGCTTCACCAGGACCTGCGGGCTCAGCTTTGCGCTTCTGTTTCCGACTGGAATTCCCTCCTCCAGTGTCTTGGGAGACTGATTTTTTCTTGCCACTGCGGAGTCGATCTTCTTCTTTGCCGTTAGCGTACCAAGTGGCTATTTCCATCATCCGGGCCAGGGTGCTACCTCCTATCTGACCGAATTTCAGGTTAAGATCTCTGTACCAAACGCCCTCCTTGAAGGCGCAAACTGCCTAGTGCTGCGACACATTTTCCGTTGTATGATGCAAAGTGGTCCATCTCTAAATATAATCCCTCAAAGTTTCATTCAGTTTCTGAACACAATGCTGCAATTCGGTCAGCCCTGCAGGCCGCTTGCAAGTGCCCTCAAATGTCCTAACGAACACTCGGGTAAACTCTTCCCAACTGAATATACTGCCAGGAGCCAACTGATTCAACCAAGCCCTCGCTGGCCCTTCAAACATCAGAGGAAGATGTTTCATGGCTACATCATCATTACCACAACCAATTTGTGCAGCCACTCGGTAGTCCTCCAGCCATGTGTCAGGTTTGATTCACCGGTAAACTTACTTACCCCAGTCGCCAACTAGAAGTTGGGAGGGATTTCAGTGGCCCTGATGGCTCTTCTGAAACATTCAGGTCTAGATACATGCACTCGGCTTCTTGTCGAACGATCTATATCCTGTCCTTCTCTGTGAGCTCTTCCGGTCGACCAGACCCTGTACCAAAATTGACCTTGCATAAAATTCCGGTTCTCTGGGGTTGACTGGAAGTCTTCGTTCCTCGCCATATGGACGCTTGCCACCGTGTTGCCAGGGTGCATATGATCCGCCCCTCGGAGGGGGTGTGGGCACTCGACGGCGGTCTTCACTGCCAAACCAATGATCATATTGCTCGTGGTTCAGACCCAGGTCCTGCTCTTGACGGTGCCCACATCCCTCACGCCATAAAGGCGATCTCGGGCTATGAGCCGACTGGACTATATCCGCCATTACAGACCTGCTGTGGATCCTGTTGCGAGACTGAGATACGGCTATGTTCTGCTCTCCTGCTGCCCAGAGCAATGCTTGGATGTGCATCAAACCCCTTCCAGCCTATGATTGGGACGGCTGAATCAACTCTGCTATACGGGGTGCAGCTATAAGATTCTGAATCGGAGTGCGGTATACCTGAGGTTCAGGCGGGAACAATTGTCGCTGTCGTCGACTAGACTCGGGTCTCTGACGTCGAGCGCATTCATCGAGTGAATACTGAAGGTTCTCTAGCCGTGCGCGCTCAGCCAAAGTGGCTAGGCGCACAGCCTCGAAGTCCCGAGCCTGGACGTCTCCCTGGCAATGGGAGTGTGGAGTGCCTCCATGTTGCGACGGTGCAGTTCATCCCTCTACTGCGAAGTGAGGGCTTCGGGATGGTATTCCTCATGAACATGCGACGGGTCACCGCCGCCATCATCGCCGTCATCGCAACGGAAACCAGGCAGGCTGCACGGCATGTCGACCATCTGACTTCCACCGTGGGGTCACTTCTATCGCACTCAGACAGGGTCTCGACGGAGACAGTCGAAAACCTGTACAGAGATTCGTCGGGCTCGATTGCCGCGACTTGAGGGGTGGCCGACGGCAGGCCACCGCGTGCTTTACCCATCGCTGAAGTCGCGACCGACCAGATCGCTTGCGGCAACGAGCAGTGGGGAGGGAAGACGCTGCGGTAGCCAACTGATACTGGGTCGACGGCTGCCGCAGAAGGACGCCACGGACGCATGCACGAAAGTGCATTGCCCCGCGGACGGGGAGCGTCTCGACGTCAAAGGGGGCTTCTTGGAGCCAGGCGGAGTCCTCGGCGATGAAATTGAGCATGCCAAGATGGATCTCGCGGCCTTCAGCCAAACCACCGCCAGAACCCATCATGATGGGGATCAGAAAAAACTGCAACCTCACCGGAAGTCGCTAAGACACCTGCCCTACGGTGGGCGCAAACTATCGTGGTTCTAAGTCTGACAATAGACGGGGGTACGTAGGAGGAGGCAAGATACTAGCTATGGTGAGGTTGTGCATGCAAGATTTACGAGTTCAGGCCCTTCTCAGAAGTAGTAATAGCCCTATGTCTCGGTGCCCGGAGGCGGTCGACTGGATTATGCGTGAAGTTACAGGGGGTGCGAACCCTTGTCCTAGTGGAGGGGTGTGACTTATATAGAGTGCGCCAGGACCCCAACCAGCCCACGTTAGAAGGAGTTCAATGTACATTAAGGTGAGACATTACTGGTAACGCCAACAATAAAGACATATAAATGATCATTAACACTACAGAGTGAACGCCCGACCGTTGCCATCCAGAGTGACTTTAGGTCTTCTGTACTCTGAGTGGTTTCTAGTACGGTCGAATGATGATATACTGGTCAGAAGGAATTGGGTTATCCGAGTGGAATTTTTGGTCGAGTGGGTTGCACTCTGAGATGATTCCATTCGGTGGATGCTACTGTGCTTTGAATGCCATTGATCTTGGGGCAGTGTCCTTGGGAAGGGCGTCTCGGTCAGGCTTATTACCCTACCCTAGGTACATGTCATCGTCAGTTGCTACAACCGGTACTAAAGACCCCCCTTTAGTACTGGTTGGAGCCATGACCCGGTACTAAAGGGGTGCACTGCCACCCCACAGTGCACAAAGTTTAGTCCCACCTCGCCGAGCGAAGGGCAGCCGCACTGGTTTATAAACCCAGCTGCGGCTGCTCATTCGAGCTCCTCTCTAAAGTAGGCTTCTGGGCCTAAACTGCGTCGCTGCCCTCTATGCCTATTGGGCCTTACGGGCCTGCATCCTAGCCTTACTACAGGTTGGGTTTCTAGTCGTATGCAGGCCGTTCTGGTCCAGTAGGCAGGTTTTTTTTCTTTTCTGCTTTATTTATTTTCTTTTATTTATTTGTGACTTGTTTTTTGTTGTATTCAGAGTTTCTTTGTGAATATTTTTGCTTTAGGTACAAAAAATTACAAACTTTCTATTAGTGCTAGTAGTTTCCAAATTTGAATAGTTTAAATTTGAATGAATTGAAATTTGTGTGAATCACTAGTTTGTGAATAACTTTACATTAAAATAGATTTTTCAGTGATTCTTTTTCTTATTTTTAATATTAGTGTGTTTTATCATCATATTCAATTTGGTAATACTTAGGTTATTTAAAAAATGAAGTGCCTTAGTAACAAATGAGTTTTTGTCTGAAACCCTGATACTTCAAAAAAGATTGTCCATTTTGTACAAGTGCAGCCAGTTTTTGCCATAACCCTCTCAACTTTTTAGCAAATGCAATGTGGGTGAAATGATGATACCATGCCAACTTTCAACCTTTTAGAGTTCATTTGTAGTGCTTTTCAATTTCAGGGTCATATAGCTCAAAAAATCAGTAAATGCATGAAAATAAGAAATGAAGTCAGAAAGGGTTGAAAATTGATGACATGGCTTTGAATGGTGGATACTGAATGCACAAAAACTACACATTGCAAATGCCAAAACACATAAGTACCCTAACTATTACAAAGATTCCCTACGGTTTGTCCAAAGTGGGACTTTCCAGATATATAAGTCCAGAAACTCACTAGAGAAGAAAGTGATGACAGTGAAGCCGATCACACCCCATAGCGGGATCTTTGGGCCGTGTGACACTTTTTCTTTGCGTGTTTCCCTTTGCGCCGTAACCATGGACAATCTTCATCATTTAACTGTATGCTCGGGTCAATATTCACTCTGAATGGAGCAATTTCATCAAAATTTTCATAATCTTCTGATATGTCTATCTTGTCATCCACTCCCAGGATGTTTATTTTCCCTGAAAGAACTATGTGGCACTTTGGCTCATCGTCTTCCTTATCTTTTCTTTTTCTCGGCTTCTTAGACATGTACTTCACATAGAAAACCTGCGCCACATCATTGGCTAAGACGAATGGTTCATCTATGTACGCAAGATTGTTGAGATCCACTATTGTCATTCCATACTACGGGTCTTTGTTACGCCGCCTCGTGTCATATTGACCCATTTGCACCGAAACAAAGGGACGTTCAAACCACGTCCATAGTCAAGTTCCCATATGTCCTCTATGTAACCATAATATGTGTCTTTTCCCGTCTTGGTTGCTACATCAAAGCGGACACCATTGTTTTGGTTGGTGCTCTTCTTATCTTGGGAAATCGTGTAAAATGTATTCCCATTTATCTCGTACCCTTCGAAAGTCATTATATTCGAAGATGGTAACTTGGACTGCAAGTACAAGTCATCTTCAATAGCGGCGTCATGCATGGCATGGTTCTGCAACCAACCGGCGAAAGTCCCTGTTTGTTCACGTGTAATCTAGACGTCAGACTGCTCCGGGTGTTTGGCGCGTAGAAAATGCTTGTGTTCCTCCATATACGAAGCCACCAAGGCGGAATTCTATAGAATTGTGTAGTGTGCTTGAATGAGAGAATGCCCGTCCATACATATTATTTGATTCCCTCCTAGCGTGCCTTTTCCACCCAGTCTTCCCTTATGCCGCGATTCAGGAACACCAATCGGCTTAAGATCAGGAATAAAGTCAATACAAAACTCAATGACCTCCTCATTTTCATGGCCCTTGGAGATGCTTCCTTCTGTCCTAGCATGGTTATGAACATATTTCTTTAAGACTCCCATGAACCTCTCAAAGGGGAACATATTGTGTAGAAATACAGGACCAAGAACGTTAATCTCTTCGCATTGGTGAACTAGGACATGCGTCATGATGTTGAAGAAGGATGGTGGGAACACCAACTCCAAACTAACAATACATTGCACCAAATCATTTTCTAACCTGGGTATGATTTCTGGATCGATTACCTTCTGAGAGATTGCATTGTGGAATGCACGTAGCTTCACAATGGCTAATCGAATGTTTTTCGCTAGAAGCCCCCTCAATGCAACCGGAAACTGTTGTGTCATCATCACGTGGTATTCATGAGACTTCAGGTTCTGGAACTTTTTCTCTGCCATATTTACTATTCCCTTTATATTTGACAAGAAGCCAGACGGTACCTTCATACTGGGCAGGCATTCAAAGAAGGTTTCCTTCTCTTCTTTGGTAAGAGCGTAGCTGGCATGACCCTGATGTATGACGTCTTTTCCGTGCATACGTTGCTGGTCCTCCCGTGCCTCCGGTGTATCTTTTGTCTTCCCATACACACCGAAGTAGCCAACCAGGGTAACGCAAAGATTGTTCGTGACGTGCATCATGTCGATTGCAGAACGGACCTCTCGGTCTTTCCAATAGGGCAGGTCCCAAAATATAGATTTCTTGTTCCACATGGGTGCGCGTCCGTCGGCGTCATTCAGAACAGGTTGTCCGCCAGGACCCTTTCCAAAGATTATCTTCAAATCCTTTGACCATATCATGTACATCAGCACCAGTACGGTGTTGAGGCTTCGTCCTGTGATCCGCCTCACCTTTGAAATGCTTGCCTTTCTTTCTTATGGGATGCCTGCTCGGAAGAAATTGACGATGTCCCAGGTACACAATCTTCTTACAATTATTCAAATATATACTGTCGGTATCATCCAAATAGTGCGTGCATGCGCGGTATCCCTTGTTTGTCTGTCCTGAAAGGTTACTGAGAGCAGGCCAATCATTGATGGTCACGAACAGCAATGCCTTTAGGTCAAAATCTACCCCCATGTGCTAATCCCATGCACGTACACCTTTTCTATTCCACAGATGTAAGAGTTCTTCAACTAATGGCCTTAGGTACACATCAATGTCGTTGCCGGGTTTCTTAGGGCCTTGGATGAGCACTGGCATCATAATGAACTTCTTCTTCATGCACAACCAAGGAGGAAGGTTATACATGCATAGAGTCACACGCCACGTGCTATGGTTGCTGCTCTGCTCCCCAAAAGGATTAATGCCATATGCGCTTAGACCAAACCATACATTCCTTGCGTCACATTCAAAGACCTCCCTGTACTTTCTCTTGATTTTTCTCCACTGTGGACCGTCAGCGGGTACTCTCAACTTCCCGTCTTTCTTACGGTCTTCTCTGTGCCATCGCATCCCCTTGGCATGCTCTTTGTTTTGGAACAAATGTTTCAACCATGGTATTATAGGAGCATACCACATCACCTTGGAAGGAATCTTCTTCCTAGGGCAGCCACCCTCGACGTCACCAGGGTCATCGCGGCTGATCTTATAGCTCAATGCACCACATACCGGGCACGCATTCAAATCCACGTACTGACCATAGTAGAGGATGCAGTCATTAGGGCATGCTTGTATCTTCTGCACCTCTATCCCTAGAGGGAAGACAACCTTCTTTGCTTCGTATGTACTCTCGGGCAATTCGTTGTCCTTTGGAAGCATCTTCTTTAACATTACCAGCAAGTTTCCAAATCCCCTATCAGATATACCATTCTCTGCCTTCCATTGCAGCAATTCCAGTGTGGTGTCCAGCTTTTTCCTGTCAGCTTCGCAATTCGGGTACAACAATTTCTTGTGATCCTCTAACATGCACTGCAACTTCTTCTTCTCCTTTTCACTTGCGCAGTTTCTCTCTACATCGGCAATGGCCTGACCTAGATCATCAGAGTCTGATGCCTCTTCTTTAGCTTCTTCCCACATTGTTGACTCAGATTCTTCCCGCATTGCCGGCTCGGCTTCTTACCCCATTGTTGTATCATCGTATTCAGGGAACCCATGGCCAGGATAGCTATCATCGTCCTCTTCTTTTTCATTGTCTTCCATCATAACCCCTCTTTCTCCGTGCTTGGTCCAAACATTATAGTGGGGCATGAAACGAGACTTAAACAGCTGGATGTGAATGGTTTTTAACTTGACTAATTCTGACCATTCTTACAGCCAGCACATGGACAAGGCATAAAACCATCCCATGCTTGTTTGCCTTGCGAGGCGGATGACACCAAGACCTCCCTGGGGGGCGGCCTCCCCAGGCTGGCTCCTGAGGAGCGGAGATTTCAATGCAAGGTGCACCTCGAGAGCTTCATATGACATGAGCCGGGACGACCAAGGCCAAGCGGGCGCCAGCGGGCGCAGTGTACCAGTTTCCTCTTTGGTGCTAAGGAGGCAAGCGCAGGCGCGGAGTCCCAAGGGATCAGCTAAAGGTTTCCGTTTCGGTGCAACAAGACCAAGACCGTTAGGACCGCAGTACGGAGGTCATCGCGGAGCCCACCACGGCGTCACAACTAGGAGCTTTTGCAGGCGAAGACCACTTTTGTCAGGATAACTTGTACTAGTTGTCTCCCTTTGATTTTGGCCGTTGTGGGATCCCTTCCCACCTTACATTTGGGCAGAGGACCAAGGCCACTATAAATAGGACCTAGCCACCACCATAGAGGGGGAGATCAACTCCGCCCTGACGAGCTCACCAGCTCATCAAGCACAAGAACACCTCACCTCCTGAGGCCGTTTGACCATTCTACTAGTTCATCCACAGCCCCTCGAGGCCAATTCACAACAAAGCAGGAGTAGGGTTTTACACCGCAAGGTGGGCCGAACCTGTGTAAACTATTGTGTCTCTTGTCCATTGGGTTCATTGGGCTAGGCTGTGAGATCGGTGACCAGGCAGGTTGGGGAGGACGAGTTCTTCGCATGCACCCCAGTGTTTGAACCTCTCAAGGGTCTGCGGAAACCTAAATCCAATAGTTTTCGCTCATATGTATATCACACACATTTTTTATGTGGAAACATTTGTGCAACGTGGCTTAATACAAACAATTCTCTGGCGAAAGCCATGTGTGATAGTTAATTGATCCAACACGCCTACTTTCTAGAAACCGTGTGGGTTGTTTGAGTTCATCACCCACGGTGTTGTTAGAGAAACCGTCTGCAATAGAAAACCCTAATAAGCAGGGTAATTGGCCTATTGTTGATAATCCATGTAGTAATCAAATTGACATTTCTTATAAAACACACCAGTTATTTCATATCCGTATAATGACAACCAGGATTTCATAATCGAATTACATCAGATAGCTTCAGCACTTGTTACACCATATAGGGCTATAGCTAGCTACACCATTACACAACAGCACCAAGTTTCACATGCAACATCGAAAACCTTTGGAAAGTAGCATCATACATGGTAAATAGATAGATGAATCTCATCTGGGAAACTGTAGAAGCGGAAGGAGAATATTGAGCCTTCAATGATGTTGAATGTCCTTGCAACTTTAAGCTAGTGGCTATGGATAATTGCTCGCCCAACCTTCGTCCTCTAGAGGAAGACTTCAATATTGTGTCGTGGGTGTTGAATGAATACTTTCCTCACCTCTTGACCATGCAGGTGGTTTGAGAGGTAATCATCGGTGAACTGCTTTGGAAAGTACTGAAAACAAAGATATGCATAAATCATTGTTATGAATTTTGAAATTGCACAAGGGGAATAACAAGGTAAAAGAGTTAGTACCATCCTATAGTTGACTGATGTCTTCTTCATTGTGCAAACAGAGATCTTATTATTATTCATCACACGTATCTTTATCCTAACAATCTTTCTGAGTTTTCTTGACTTGACCGATAATCATGGACATCTCATTTCCACGTATGCAAAATGGGTCGAAATAGTGGGTCTAAGCCTCTAACAGCAGGACCTACATGTGGAAGACCCAATTGTAAGAAACCTAAATATTAGAATGATTCCTTCAACTGCATAATAATGTGCTATTAGCGAAAGGGCCATGCATGAGCAAACCTCAATGGTAAACCGCAGTGACTCCCATTGTTTCCCTGCAACACATATAAGGAAGATCTTGATCAGGTTAACTAAGAGTTGCCATACTATCAGTATAATATGTTAATGAAAAAAAAACAAATTGCAGATCCAACAAAATAAATCAAGACACATGAAAAAGCCAGTTAACCTAACCAATCATGCTAAACAACATGGAAATAGAGGAATTGTATATGTTTCTCGTGTATTGAGTACATCCAAATTTGGTTTATTTCTCAGATGCATAACAATACAAAATTGTACCCACAACAAATGAAAATCAAATTGCATAATTTAACCAAATAGTTAACTTGATAGCAAAACAAATGAACCAAAACAGTTAACTAAGCACGACATTGCAGAATAGAACATACACTAGAAGATAAGACAGTTAATGAAACCAAGAATGCTTGATAAGTACTACGAAATGTAGCAAATGTTGGACCTAACTGTTAACTGAACATTACATTTCAGAATACCACATTGCATATTAACATTACAGAGGACAAATCACTAGAAGGCACTAGCTATTACCTCGAGAAAACAACATGAACTGTATTTTAATGTAGACAACCGCATGGCGGTGTCGACGGTTGACTCGAAGACGAGGTGCTCCTCCAAGATATGGTGGTCGAAGTGCATGGTAGCCAACGCGACCACATCCGCGCCAGATGCTACTGAGCTCCATGCTACACTGCATGCAAAATGCTTGTGGGTGGCGCTTAATTTGAGGTTGGGGCAGTGATTTGGGTGGAAGGTGTCGCGCCATCGGTATAGGCATGTGGGATTGTGAAGGAGGAGGATGGTGTGGGTGGGGTGTGGATTACCTGACCATATCAATGAGGCCGAGCAGTAAGAAGGTACACAAGTGAGGAGGCGGCACTGCAAGTAGAAGGGTCGTCGGCGAGGAGGCAGCACTGCCAATAAGTAGTAGTGAAGGTTTGAACTTGGAAAGCAAGGAGGAATAGTGGAAATGTGGCTTTTGGTGGTGGAGATAGATATTTCCGCGGTGCCAGAAAATTTTTGCTCAGTGTCGCGAGAAACTAGCGTGCAAGTGTGGTTCAAGCATGGGCGATAGACTGTAGACGATGAAGCTTCCTGCGTAAGCCAGACAAGACGGTGCGCCAAGATATTTTATATCGCATCCCACACGATTACTGCTAGTAAACTATTTATGGTATACCTGATTTTTTATCATTCTGTTTTGAAAGACAAAATTGTGTTATAGAGGAAAAGGATGGTTTTTGAATTGCTATAACATTTATCAATAGTGAACATGCAACTATATGAGTGTCGTGTTAAAATTTGCAATTATTCCGGGTTCGTTTGGCTTTTTATGCATTAATTGATTTTTAAGGCATTCAATATGCATAATTGACATCTGAGCTACAAGCACATGCTCTAGTGCACCATAGTTTGTTGAAATATTACATGTGTGTCTTTGGGTGAATTTATAGGTCCCATGAAAGAAATGGGAATGAAATTCAAACATCTGGGCATCGTGGCTCGGTCAGAAACATTGAGAAACTTGGTTTTAAATTCTTGTAAATCCAAAACTCGCCTGAAAATCATGAAACTTGGCATGGTGTCATGTTAGGGCACCAACATGTTGTGGTAAAATTTTTGGCCGAATTGGGACAAGTTTTGGTATAAGCTTCTTGCAAACCGGAGGATCTCTCTAGCAGGCTCGTGGTTCCGATAGGGAATGTGTCACCTTTGTGTGCGAAATGACATATGATGCCCTCCCCTCTTGATTTTTTTACAGGGCCAACATAGAACTATATGAGTGTCGTGTTAAAATTTGGAATTATTCCGGGTTCGTTTGGCCTTTTTTATACATTAATGGAGTTTCTGGGCATTTAATGTGCATAATTCAAATTTGAATTACAAGCACATGCTCTAGTGCACCAAAGTTGGTTGCAAAACCAAATGTGTGTCCTTGGGTGAATTTCTAGGTCCCATGCAAGAAATGGGAATGAAATTCAAACATCTGGGCATCATGGCTCGGCCGGGAACACTGTGAAACTTGGTTTTTAAAATTCTTAAATCCAAAACTCGCCTGAAAATCCTGAAACTTGGCATGGTGTCATGTCATGGCACCAACATGCCATGGTAAAAAATTTGGCCGAATTAGGACAAGTTTTGGTATAAGCTTCTTGCAAATCGGAGCTTCTCTCAAGAAGGCTCGTGGATCTAAGAGGGAGCGTGTCACCTTTGTGTGTGAAACAACATATGCTGCCTCCCCCACCCCTTGAGTTTTTTTACAGAGGTAACATAGAACTATATGAGTGTTATGTTAAAAGCTGGAATTATTACGGGTTCGGTTGGCCTTTTTATACATTAATTGAGTTTATGGGCATTTAATGTGCATAATTCAAATTTGAACTCCAAGCACATGCTCTAGTGCACCAAAGTTGGTTGAAAAATCACATGTGTGTCCTTGGGTGAATTTCTAGGTACCATGCAAGAAATGTGAATCAAATTCAAACATCTGGGCATCGTGGCTCGGCCAAAAACATTGAGAAACTTGGTTTTTAAATTCCTGTAAATAAAAAACACGCATGAAAATCATGAAACTTGGCATGGTGTGCTGACATGGCACCAATATGTTGTGGTAAATATTTGGCAAAATTGTTACAAGCTTTGGTATAAGCTTCTTGGAAACCAGAGCTTCTCTCAAGAAGGCCCATGGTTCCGAGAGGGAACGTGCCACCTCCATGTGCGAGAATGACATACGTTGCCTTTTCCCACCTTGATTTCTTTTAGAGAGGCAACATAGACCAATAGGAATTTCATGCTAAATTTTGGAATTATTCTAGATTCGTTTGGCCTTTTTTATACATTAATTGAGTTTCGAGGCATTTAATGTGCATAATTCAAATTTGAACTACAAGCACATGCTCCAGTGCGCCAAAGTTGGCTGAAAAATCATTTATGTGTACTTGGGTGAATTTATAGGTCCCAAGCAAGAACTGGGAATGGAATTCAATCATCTGGGCATCGTGGCTCGGCCGAAAACATCGAGAAACTTGGTTTCTAAATTCCTGTAAATCCAAAACTCGCCTTGGGTGAATTTCTAGGTCCCATGCAAGAAATGGGAATGAAATTCAAACATTTGGGCGTCGTGGCTTGGCCAGAAAGATTGAGAAACTTGGGTTTTTAATACCTATGTATCCAAAACACGCCCGAAAATCATGAAACTTGGCATGGTGTCATGACATGGCACTAACATGTTGTGCTAATTTTTTTGGCCGATTTGGAAAGGCGCACACATTTACAAGCGACAAAGTCATTTTGGAACAAGTGTTGTCACATTACCATTTACGTGCCGCCACACACCACTTTTTTGATTGGCCAGGATGCGCCTTGCGGGGTAGCTTTTTCAGTATGGGAGGCGTGCGATTAGACCCTTGCGGGTTCTTATCGGGAGGAGATCCCTTTGACCTCCATCCGTCGCTGACCTCTCTCCCAACGTCTCCATCAATGGCGCCCGAGCCCCTGTTTCATGGTGTGGCTATGTCTTGCTCGACTGAGATTTAAGAGAGAGAAAAGAAAATATGAAGAGAAAATTGCACAAATCTTGATGTAAGATCTAACGGACATATATAGCATCGACTGCTACTTAGAGCAAGACTGATATGAATATATAAGGATGGTGATAGTGTATAATAATTGTCTTACATATTTTGGAATATAATTAAAAATGCCACATGCGGCAACGCCCGAAATACACAAGGGCAAAAGAAGAAGGAAGACGCAGACAATGATCTGCCTCTCTAATATCTACGTTCTTCATGCGTTGCTCCAGGCCGTGGAGACTAGTTCTCACGGAGAGTGGCAATGATCTCTTTCATGTCCTCAATACGCTGCTTGGCAGCATCCACAGAATCCTCCACCAGCCTTTCATGCTTGATGCGGAACATGGCATTCTCGTCCATAAGTTTCTTGGCGATGATGTCCATCCTCTTCAACAAGGCAGTGGTCTCCTTGTGCTACTTTGTCGTTCCGATGATCTTCCCCCTCAGTAGGTCGTGCTCGGTGCAGAGCTTCGCCTTGCCCTCCCCGAGTCCTCGGATGACACTGGCATAATTTTCAAACGAGGCATTCAACAGGTCATCGAGCATAGTGCACATGCGCCTGTGAGAGTCCTCACCTGCCCACGAGACATTTTCCCAGGCTTCCGGGGCGCGGGAGGACCTCTCCGCTGCATTAGCTATGTGGCGAGACATCTTTGCTGCTTCCGCGGGGCAAGCGGACCAGTCTGATGCATCGACGGCACAGTGGGACCTCTATGCTTCTTCGGCGGCGCGACAAGACCTCTGTTCTACTATGGCGGCGCGGTGGGACATGTCAGCTGCTTTCGCGACGACGTGGGACATCTTCATCCAGGTGAATAGTATGTTGTATATTGCACACACCTTCATCTGGCTGCCTGTTTCTGTTGCTAAGCTCATCACAAATAGTTCACTCGAGTGAACTGTATGCCAAGCATTGTACATGGAACTATAATCTGAAACGTGTCTATTGTCTCCGCCACCACAAACCTTTTCTATCTTTTTTGATGGTTTTAATACATCACTGTTTGCGATTAATGCATCGCACACAGTTTTGTTGAAGGGTCTCTGATTGTAGTGTCGCGTTGGATCATCCTGCAGTAGAGGGCATTTACAAGAGTCTTGTCGGGAGTAAGCAATTTGAGGAAAGTGTACTCAAGCAAGCAAGACACTGGAAGAATCAAGGTGTTGGTTTTGAACGAAAGTTCAATTCCACTATTGTTGAGTGGGAAGAAGATCAATACCCCAAGACGAAGTTTGTTCCTCAACAAGAGAAGTATGACCCCACTTCTTTTGTGGGAACACAACCTCAAGATGATCTTCCACCATAAGACCACAAGCTAAAAGGCAAGGGGAAGCTTCAGGAAGAGATTTACTCATTTGAAGAAGCTCCTAAGGCCATGCTCAAGTGGGTTCCCAAGACTACGTCAAGCTCTACTTCATCAAGTTCAACTATAACTCCAAGGATTCCCATCAAGTTGATGTGGGTCCCAGACAAGAAGAACTAGAGTGTTCTTGACGATGACGCTGCCAACATACTTCACCCATATTCATTTTGGCAAGGACTTGTGCAATTAACTTTCATATATTGCACTAGTTCATGGAGTCACATACCATATTGTTGGTAAGACAAGGGACAAGGTAACCTAATGCTTTCATGGACATCATCAAATGTGAAATTCACTCTCTGTCTATGGATATCCTTATATGTTCCTTGTGGGACTAACCTTGTAGGGGTCGGGGGCCAGAGCCGGGGTCGGTCGGCGTTGGGGTCAGGGGCGAGCGCAGAGGCGCGGAGAGGGCTCCGGCGGCGCGATGGGGGAAGACAGAGTGTGGGGATTTGGGGGAAAAGAGGCAGGATGAAGAGAGGAGTGGGGATTTTCGAGGTTAAGTGGGGATTTTTGGGGTTAAGTGGCACCCGGTATAGGTGGGCTTGGGACAGACTAGACACCATGGCCCAGTGTACCAAGTGGCACCTGGATGGTGGACTTGGGAACCCTGCACACATCGTTTAGGGCCGTAGTGGAAACCTCGGCCAGACTTCCATGCGGATGGAACTTAAATAGGCGATAAGCCTGGACTAGAGACTTGTATGGTTAGTCAGGTCATGGCCGACACCCTTGCTAGGATTCCGCTTGAAGGTTGCCGAGTACATGTCGTGTAAATAGCGATAAGTGGTGAGAGCATGTGTGAACAAGTACACCCCTGCAGAGTTATCACACTATTCAAATAGCCGCGATCGCGGATATGGACTACTTGGAAAGCTTATATGGTTCATACATAACTTGAAGTGGATGCTCTAAAATGCGCAGGATAAGCATGAGTGCTATGGATGGCCTTCTCGTAGGGAGACGAGAGCGGATCCATAGTGGTGTATTAATATGGTGAATATGTGGACTTGTGTGTGCTTTCCCACCCCAAAGAAAATGTTGGTAGATGTAGTACAGGATAGCCACTAAGTCAAAGTTGGCTTGCTGAAGTTTGATACGTCTCCAACGTATCTACAATTTTTGTATTGTTCCATGCTGTTTTATTATCAATCATGGATGTTTTATAATCATTTTATTGTCATTTTATATCATTTTTTGGTACTAACCTATTGACATAGTGCAAAGTGTCAGTTGCTATTTTTTCCATGTTTTTTACATCACAGAAAATGAATATCAAATGAAATCCAAATGCCACGAAACTTTACGGATTTTTTTATGGACCAGATGGAAGATATTGGGCCTTGGTTGCACCTGGAGGGAGTACCGAGGAGGTGACAACCCACCAGGGCATGCCAGGAGGCCCAAACACGGCTTGGTGGGTTGTGCCCACCTCGGGTGCCCCCGTACCGCCTCTTTTCTCTCTAAATACCCCAAAAATAACAGAACCCTAGGGAGTCAACGAAATATTCATCCAGCCGCCGCAGAGTCCAGAACCACTAGATCCAATCTAGACACCATCACGGAGGGGTTCACCACTTCCATTGGTGCCTCTCCGATGATGCACGAGTAGTTCTTTGTAGACCTTCGGGTCCGTAGTTAGTAGCTAGATGGCTTCATCTCTCTCTGTCTTGATTCTCAATACAATGGTCTCTTGGAGATCCATATGATGTAACTCCTTTGTGGTGTGTTTGTTCGGATCGATGAACTTTGACTTTATGATCAGATATGTCTTTTTATATCCATGAAAGTATTTGAGTTTCTTTGATCTCTTTTATGCATGATCTCTTATAGCCTCGTATTTCTTCTTCGATAATTGGGTTTTGTTTGGCCAACTTGATCTATTTATCTTGCAATGGGAAGAGGTGCCCAGT
Organism: Triticum aestivum; assembly: GCF_018294505.1. Lineage (NCBI taxonomy): Eukaryota > Viridiplantae > Streptophyta > Magnoliopsida > Poales > Poaceae > Triticum > Triticum aestivum. The sequence goes on along the minus strand of NC_057803.1, from coordinate 395,078,039 downwards.
AATGGGTTCGATCTTACGGTGTTTGATCCCAGTGACAGAAAGGGAACCGACACGTATGTATCATTGCTACTAAGGATAAAAAGATGGGATATATATGTACTGCCATAGATAAACAGATCTTGTCTACATCATGTCATCATTCTTATTGCATTACTACGTTTTTCCATGAACTTAATGCACTAGATGCATGCTGGATAGCGGTCGATGTGTGGAGTAATAGTAGTAGATGCAGGCAGGAGTCGGTGTACTAATCTTGGACGTGATGCCTATGTAATGATCATTGCCTGGATATCGTCATAATTATTAGAGGTTCTATCAATTTCCCAACAGTAATTTGTTCACCCACCGTTTGATATTTTTCTCAAGAGAAGCCACTAGTGAAACCTACGGCCCCCGGGTCTTCTTTCTCATATATTTGCCTTTGCGATCTATTTTTCTCTTGATTTTTATTTTCAGATGTATTAAACCAAAAATACAAAAATACTTTGCTGCACTTTATTTTATTTGCGATCTATTATTTCAATCTATCACAACTTTCACTCATCCATGCACTGTTTGAGGCGCCGTTACCCGAAAGGCATTGACAACCACTTTAACACGTCGGGTTGTGAGCGGTTGTGCTGGGTTCTCCTACTAGTTTGATAACCTTGGTTTCATATCTGAGGGAAATACCTACCGCCGTTGTAGGGGAGGATCTTCAACATAACCAGGTTCCTAATCACATCTCATCTCCTCGCAATTTACATTATTTTCCATTTGCCTCTCATTTTCCTCTCCCCCACTTCACAAAAATTTACCATTTTATTCACCTCTCTTTTTCCGTTCGCCATTTTCTTATCGGATCTATTTTTGTGTGAGAGTTCTTGTTTGCCGTTATGGATAATTCCTCCTCTATTGTTTGCACTCCCGAGAACGAAGTTCTCAACTTTAAACAAAGGGGAGGAGAAAGTTTAAAAGATTCTTGGTATAGAATTTGCAATGCTCATAATAGATCTATCTGTAAGCAATCCACCATTGTGCTTCCACGTTGTTTTTATGTTGGCATCACCACATGGTATAGATTTGTCCTTGATACGATTGCCGGTGGAAATTTCTTAATGATTCCTCCTTTTGATGCTCTTAATGCTATGGGAAATTTAGTGGGCTCACCACCTCTTATGGTCAATGAAATAATTTTGACTCTTGAGCATGTTATGGAAAGACTAGATGCTATCGAAAAGAAAATGCTCACTGAAGATCATATGGAAATTATACATAAAAAGATGCATAATTTTGTTACTACTCTTGGGTCAAAAGCAGGCGATATTTTTAAGTTGTTAAAAGAGAGGGGTACCTTAATCCATGAAAGAATAGAAGAAAGTCCGTATCAGATCCATAAATTGGAAGAAATCTTTAGTAATCTAAGCATGGCTTTTACTACCACTAAAATTATGGAGGAAACTCCCGTAAATAGTAGGAGATCCAGAAACAAGGGTGCAACTTCTAGTGATAGCAATAAAGGAGATCTTAAGATGATAAGTATCCACCCTAATTGTGTTGAAGTGATAAGAGATCCTTTTCGCAAGAATGAAATCTTTAAATTTAATCCTAGAAGTATTGCTATTGAATGTCTTTATGTTAAATCCTTGAAGGATTCTAAGTGTTTGATTGAAGAGTTGAACAAAGATGACAAAACTTAGATCCTTGCTTTATGCCTAGCTAAGGGCGTAAAACTATAGCGCTTGTTGGGAGGCAACCCAATGAATAAAATTTACTTTTGCTTTTTTGCTTCCTGTTCTTGAGTGTTAGCACAATTATGCTACTGTTATGGTTGTGCCTTTTGTGTTTTAATTAGTGATTGTGACAAGTAAATCCTTTAGGATCTTCTTGGGCAATAGTTGTTTGATCTTGCTGTAAAAATAGAAAGTTTTGCGCTCACGAAATTAATTTTCATTTTTTACCAGTGAGCGATAAAATAGACATTCCAACTGCAGTAGATCAATATACAAATTTCTTGGGTCATCCTAATTTTTCACGGTTTTTTTAGTTACACAAGTATTCGAAATAGGCAGATTTCTACAGACTGTTCTGTTTTGACAGATTCTGTTTTCTTTGTGTTGTGTGGTTATTTTGATGGCTCTATGGTTTTGTTTGATGAGTTTTTTCCATAGAAAAGTTGGAATACAGTAGATATAATACAAAAAAAATATGAATTGGTTTGATACAACATTTATAGTAGTGATTTATTATTCTTATACTAACGGATCTCACAACGACTTTGCTGAGTTTTGTGAGATTGAAGTTTTCAAGTTTTGGGTTATCTTATGATGGATGAAGCAAGGATGTAAGCGCCTAAGCTTGGGGATGCCCCGGCATCCCAAGCTATTATCCAAGAATGAGCAACCAACTAAGCTTGGGGATGCCCCGGAGTGTTATCCCTGCTTTCTTCCAACAACTATCGGTATTTTACTTGAGACTATATTTTTATTCGTCACATGATATGTGTTTTGCTTGGAGCGTCTTGTATGATATGTGTCTTTGCTTGTTCTATTTTGTTTTTTAAGTCATCAATCCTTGCTGGACAAACCTATTTGAGAGATCCAAAATTATATCTTGACTTGTTAGAATTGCTCTCTATGCTTCACTTAAATTTTTTTATGAGCAATGGACCTGCTCTAGTGCTTCACTTATATCTTTTTGAGCAAGGTGTGCTTTTTAATTTTTTAAGAAATGCTCTCTTGCTTCACTTAGATTTATTTGAGAGTTATTAATATTTTTAAGAAATTCTCTCTTGCTTCACTTCAATTATTTTGAGAGAAATAAAATTTGTTATGCTCATGATCTTCACTTGTATTTGTTTGAGCTTATGAAAAGCAACACATGAAAAATAGTCCCAAAGTGATAGATATCCAAGAAGGATAAAGAAAAAAAGGAAAAAATGTCATGAAGATCATTGGACAAAATAAACTTGATTCTTAGTAATAGTTTTGAGATATGATGATTTGATATGTGAGTCATCTTGATGAGTAATTATGCTTTAGTAAGAATATTGGTGTTAAGGTTTGTGATTCCCTATGCATGCACGAAAGTCAATAATCATGCAATGAAATTATAACCTACTTGTGGTGCATTATTCGGTGTTAATTATGCTTCATGCTTGCTTATGAGATTATTCGTTTCTTGGTTGGTCGCTTCTCAATCTTTTTGCTAGCCTTCATTTTGCACTAAGTATGACCTCTACTTGTGCATCCAAAATCCTTTAAACCAGTTTTGCCACATGAGTCCACTATATCTACCTATTTTGCAGTATTCTTTTTCCGTTCTAAGCAAATTTGCATGTGCCATCTCTAAGTATGAGTCCACTATATCTAAGTATGACCTTCATTTTGCAGTATTCTTTTTCCGTTCTAAGCAAATTTGCATGTGCCATCTCTAATTTTCAAAATAAACTTCTCTTTTGTGTGTTTGTTTCACTCGCGGAGCGGTGAGGGGTGGCTAATATTTTCCATGCCAGATGTGTTATTCTCAAGATGAGTGTTTATTCACTTGTCGTTGCACGAGATTAAGACAAAGGTATTAGGGATGCCCAGTCCCAAAATGCAAAAACAAATGAATTTACTTTATGTTGTCAAATAATAAATTCCTTGGAAAGTGTTGGTATGGAGGGCAACCATGGATATGGCTAGCCATGGAAATTGAAAGTTATGGTGGAAAAGGGAATAAACTTTATTTTTTGTTTGGGAACCGCCTATGATATATCTATGCATGGAAAGTATTGGGAACTCTAAGTCATTTTCGTTGGTAGGATGGATACACCTCCCAAAATGTTTTATCTCAAATTTTTCGCTTTGAGCTCTGGCACCTCTATGAATCCCTACTTCCCTCTGTGAAGGGCCTATCTTTTACTTCATGCAATTTTTTTGAGTCTCCATCTTCTCTTATAAAAGCACTAACTAGGAGGATATATGATTGTGCCTAAGTATTGGGTGTAGTTAATATTCGAGTGTGTTTCATGAATGGATCAATGTTTGAGCATGATGGGCTAGGGATAACTTATTTTAGCGTTGATATTTTGTTGATATGCTTGAGTATCTAAATTGTTATGTCAAAACTAGAATATTTCTTTGAATCGCATAAAACTCCAAATGTCCCTGCTATAAAGAAAAGAATATGATATGACATGATGAACAACACTCCACATCAAAAATTCTGTTTTTATCACTTACCTACTCGAGGACGAGTAGGAGTTAAGCTTGGGGATGCTGATACGTCTCCAACATATCTATAATTTTTTATTGTTCCATGCTGTTTTATTATCAATCTAGGATGTTTTATAATCATTTTATAATCAATTTGGTACTAACATATTGACATAGTGCCAAGTGCCAGTTGGTGTTTTTTCCGTGTTTTTATGTCGCAGAAAATCAATATCAAACGGAGTCCAAATGCCATGAAACTTTACGGAGATTTTTTATGGACCAGATGGAAGATATTGGGCCCTAGTTACACCTGGGGGGAGTCCCGAGGAGGGGACAACCCACTAGGGTGCGCCAGGAGGCCCAGGCGTGCCCTGGTGGGTTGTGCCCACCTCGGGTGCCCCTGGACCGCCTCTTTTCTCTATAAATACCCCAAAAGTACCAGAACCCTAGGGGAGACAACGGAATATTCATCCAGGCGCCGCAGAGTCCAGAACCACCAGATCCAATGTAGACACCATCACAGAGGGGTTCACCACTTCCATTGGTGCCTCTCCGATGATACGTGAGTAGTTCTTTGTTGACCTTTGTGTCGGGACCCCGATCCTAGGTCACACCGATCTAGCATGTAACACATCATATCACCTTGCGGCCTCACGCACGGTATCCCCACGGGTGTCGCCTTACCATGGCCCGGGACCGTTTGCGCCTTTTGGCTCACGTATATGATAGTGTCGCTAGCATCCATATGACAGAGAACCCAGGCCGACATGACTAGTCGTGAACCCAAAGTGGCACTAACTTACAGGGACGGGCATACATGAATCAGCATCGAGCATGTCGGTCAGTAGCGTGTGAATCCAGGCTGTAGCACTGGGCTAACAGGACTCCGGGAACCCGGGCTGTAGCAGGCTAGGTAGGACTATGGATGTCACCACGTGACATTTCCCCAAAGGGGCAGACAGAGGAACAAAGTGAATCACATGCCGGACAGTCAAGTGTTCCGGAGCAGTAGTGCTGGGCTAGCAGGACTCCGGTGAACCGGGCTGTAACGGACTACTATGGCTCAGGGAAGCACAAGACTACATTTCGCCATAAGAGAGGCTACCAGGGATAAACAACTAGGTTGTCGGATCCCACACATAGCAATACACGTTGCACATACGCATAACATGCAAGTATGTGTTGTACAACATGGCATCACAACATAACTCAAACTCATATAGATAAAGGCCCAGAAGATCCACATAGCATTCAATACAAACAGGGGTCTCATGACCCATCATTCAGAGCATACAAGCAACGGAAGCATTACATGTCTGAGTACAGACAACTACAAAAGGAAAAGACTAAGAAGCCTGATTAAACACGACCCTCCCATGGGTACAAGATCGTAGCTGGGATACAAGCTACTAGTCGAAGTCACTAGTGTAACCAACTGCAAAACATAAATAAGCAAACGTGAGTACGAAGGTACTCAACAAGTCTTACATCAGAACTATCTACATATGCAACATTATCAACAAAGGGGGTGGTGGAGTTTTAATGGCAGCAAGGCAGCTTTGACTCAGTGGCTAAGCTATAACGAGTATCAGAAACTTCTTTGAGGTGAGGAGACGCACACGAGTCCACATATTCACCATATCAATACTCCACTATGGATCTGTTCCCGTCTCCCTACGAGAAGGCCATCCATAGCACTCACGCTTATCTTGCGGATTTTAGAGTATCCACTTCAAGTTGTCTATTTACTACATAAGTCCTCCAAGTTTCCATATCCGAGGAAAACGGCTATTCGAATAGATAATGTTAACCCTGTAGGGGTGTACTTCTTCACACACGCTCTCGCCACTTATCGCCCTGTACACGTCATGTACCTCGGCAACCTTCAAGCGGAAACTGGGCGAGGGTGTCGGCTACGAGCTGACTAACCACACAAGTCTCTCGTCCAGGTTTATCGCCTATTCGAGTTCCATCCGCAAGGAGTTCCGGCCGAAGTCTCCAGTACGGCCCCAAATGATGTGTGCAGGGTTCCCAAGCCCACCATCCGGGTGCCACTTGGTACACCGTGCCACGGTGCCTAGTCTATCCCAAGCCCGTCCCGTCGGACACCACCTGGTAGACAAGTAGCACTACCTACAAACGCCAGAAACTAGTTGCAACTCCTGGACAGAGATCAAGTGGATTAATAAGCCGAGAGGGGCCGGATAACCAGAACCCAATGTGTGGTAGTAACTGGACTTGGATAACATACACATAACTCAGTGCTTAGGTACGGTTCCAATGAGAAAACCCACCATTTACTCCTATGTGGCCTCTCATCGCTACCTTTACCAAAATGTGTTCACACACTTAGCCTTTATCGGTAGGACATGTTCACCACTCTGATTCATTCCCAATGAATCAGACCTAACACAACTCTAAGCATAGCTGGCATAAAGAAAACAAGCATGGATGAGTAGGCACATCAAGGCTCAAGCAACTCCTACTCATGCTAGTGGGTTTCAACTATTTACTGTGGCAATGACAGGTCATGCAGAGGAATGGGTTCAACTATCGCAGCAGAAAGTAGCAGTTGAATTGTTGTTGTCCTAATGCAGTATAAGGAGCAGGAGTGAGAGAGTGGGATTTATCGAAATGCTCAAGGGGGTTTGCTTGCCTGATAGAACGATGAAGGGGCACTGCTCATCTGACAGGTACTCGGGAACACCTTCCGGAGCGGAACCTATCGAGAAGAAACGGTGCCGGCAATCAATACACAAACAAATGCAACAATATGTTGCATGAACATGGCATGTGCAAATGCTAGTGTTTGGGCTAATGCAAGTGGCTACCTAATTGGTTGAAGCCCATTTGAATCAAATATTCAAATGCAAATTCAAAATGAAGCATTTAAAATGCCAATATTATGTTTTCACTTATACAGCATGTATAAGTTGGTTTTTCATGCATGGAACTTGCATAAATGGATTCATTGCATTTTTCTGATAATTTTTCATGTATAAATTATTTCATTCTGAGCTACGGTTGAATTATTATGATTTTTTGAAGTTTAAGCAATATTCTGGAATTTCCTGAGTTAAAATAATTCCAAAATTAATTTATTGCGTCAGCTTGAGGCCATCACTGCGTCAGTAGGTCAACTGGGTTGTCCCAGGTCAAACCTGACCAGTGGGACCCACTGGTCAGTGACTAACTAAACTAACCTAGTTTAATTAGCACTAACCTTGGTTAAAGTAATTAGTTTTAAACCTAAACTAGACTAATTAACCGGGCGGGGCCTGCATGTCATAGACCCAGGGGAGGTCAAATCCCCTGGTCAACCGCGCAAACCTGCCGGTGGCTCGACGCCGGCGGCACGGAAATGCGCTACAGGGAGCCATTTGGCATGCGCAGAATGCAGCTACGGGGTGTTGAGACTCGCACGCATCTGGTGGAGCGAACGGGAGGAGCTGGGGTGGCTAAAATCATGGCCGGTGATGAAGTTTGCGGCGGCCGAAGTTCGGCCAGGTGCGGGGACGCAGCTGCAACGCTCGAGAGAGCGAGTTGGGGTGCAGGTTGGGTTCCTGGCGAGGTCTGGAGCACGTCCATGTGCGTAGGAGCGACGAACACGGCCTCTGGCCACGGCGGCGAGGAGCTCAGGCGGCGACACGAATCGGTCGCCGGCGGAACGGTGGCCAGAGAGGGAAATATAGCACAGGGAGAGAGGGGATAAGCAGAGGAGCTCACAACGCATCGAAAGGAGCCGTTCGCGAGCTCGGGGAGGCACTGGAGTGAGAAGAGCAACGAGGGGGATCTCCGGTGGCCGGTGATGGAAACGAAGACGGTGGCGTCGCTTCAGGCGTTCCGCGGGCGCGTGACTCGATGGAGAGAGCGAGGGCGTTGAGGCAAAGCTCTTGGGCACGTCGGAGAGGCGAGGGGAAGGCAGTGGCCGTGGTGGTGCTTGTCGGCGGCGACGGTAGCACTTCGGCCGTCATGGGAGAGAGAGACAAAGGAGGCGACGGGGACGAGGGAGAGTGAGAAGGGGTCGGGGAGGCTGCATGGCGTCTCCAGGGACGTCCAGAGGGAGGCGGCAAGCAGGAGGTGGTCGGACGCACGCCGGCATGCGTCTGCCACGCGCTCGATATCCTCCTGGCGCGGTGGAGAAGACGACTGGCAGGGCCAGCTGGCTGCGCCGGCCAGGTTGGCTGCACAGTGCCATGCCTCAAGTAAGTAGCCCAGGTAAGAGTTTTTCCCTTTTTTGTCTTCTTTTCTATTTGTGACATTTGTTTTTGGCTTAAAATAAATACTAGCACAAAATAAATATGTTGAGATTCCTTGTGACCACTAGTTATAATATACTAGAGGCCCTCACCAAATTCCAACATTTTTGGAGCCTTTAAAATATTTATATTATTTTAAACAGCTCCAATTCAAATACATATGGGTTCATTCAAAAATTCAAAATGTTTAGCAAAAATGTGCATCACCTCTGGTTGTTGTTTGCAACATTTTTCAAAGACCATGAACATTTTTTAAGAGCATTTTGGGTTTATTGAAATTCCATTTTTAATTTGAACCTATTTGAATTTGCTTTGGTGCTAGGGTTTGAAACATCCCCATTTCAATTTGATTTGAAACTTAAACATGATGCACAAAGCAAGCCTAGATCATACCATAACTAGGGATGTGACAACTCGCCCCCACTCGAAAGGATCTTATCCCGAGATTCAGGAGTCGGCGGAAAGAAAGCGGGGTAATCAAGTCGAAGATGATCTTCTCGCTCCCAAGTAGCTTCTCTCTCGGAATGATGAGACCATTGAACCTTGAGAAACTTGATGTTATGAAGTCGAGTGACACGCTCTGCTTGATCCAGAATGCGAACGGGGTACTCTCGATAAGTGAGGTTATCTTGGAGATCAAGCGTTTCATGGTCCACTCCGCGGATGGGATCCGAGAAGCTTCGCCTAAGTTGAGAGACGTGGAAGACATCATAAACTCGAGAAAGATGTCGGGGTAGTTCCAACTGATAGGCAACCTCTCCTCGTTTAGAGAGAATGCGAAAAGGACCAATGTAACAAGGATCCATCTTGCCCTTGATACCGAAACAATGGGTACCCTTCAAAGGAGTAACCCGAAGGTAAGCCATGTCGCCAACTTCATAAGCTACTTCCTTATGATGACAATCATACTGGCTCTTTTGACGAGATTGGGCAGTTTTCAAATTATCACGAATGATGCGAACTTGCTCTTCTGCCTCCTGGATCATATCCGGTCCAAAGAATTGTCTTTCACCGGTTTCTGACCAGTTCAAAGGTGTTCGACACCTTCGTCCATACAGAATCTCGAAGGGTGCTTTCCTAAGACTGGATTGATAGCTATTGTTATAAGCAAACTCGGCGAAAGGAAGACACTTCTCCCAATCCATACAGAATGAGATAACACAAGCTCTAAGCATGTCTTCGAGAATTTGGTTGACCCTTTCCACCTGACCACTTGACTGAGGGTGGAAAGCGGTACTAAAAGAAAGAAGGGTTCCCATGGCATTCTGGAAACTTTCCCAGAAATGAGAGGTGAAAAGACTGCCACGGTCAGAATTAATATCTAGTGGAACACCATGGAGTGACACTATTCGGGAGATATACAAGTCAGCGAGCTGACTAGCAGTGATACTCTCTCGAACAGGTAGGAAGTGAGCCACTTTGGAAAGACGGTCAATGACTACGAAGATAGCATTATTTCCTTTCTTGGTCCTGGGAAAGCCAGTGATGAAGTCCATACCAACTTTGTCCCATTTCCACTCAGGAATAGCTAAAGGTTGAAGGGTGCCAGCAGGTCTTTGATGCTCTGCCTTAACGCGACGACAAACGTCACAGTTGGCAATATACTGAGCGATTTCTCTCTTCATCCTAGTCCACCAGAACCTCTGGCGTAGGTCCTGATACATCTTTGTAATACCAGGATGAATCGTGAGAGGGGATTCATGGGCCTCCTTAAGGATCAGTTGTTGCATCTGTTGACATTTGGGAACCACCAAACAGTTTCCAAAGTAAACAACACCTCGTTCATCCATAGAGAAACAACCAGCAACTCCCTTGGGAATATTTTTCTTGATCCGGGAGATTCCCGTATCATGCTTCTGAGCCTCTATGATCTGATCCGTAAGGGTAGGTTTCGCCACCAAGGTAGAAAGGGAACCATGAGGAGCTATGTGAAGGTTAAGCTTACAGAATTCCTCATGGAGGGGTGGTTGACATTGTTGCAACATGAGGTTGTTGCAATAGTTTTTACGACTTAAAGCATCAGCCATGACATTGGCTTTGCCTGGGGTGTAGGTGATTCCTAAGTCGTAATCCAAGATCAACTCCAACCAACGTCTCTGTCTGAGATTCAGATCCGGTTTGGTGAAGATATACTTGAGACTCTGATGGTCAGTGTAGATTTCGCAACGGTTACCAAGAAGGTAATGTCGCCAAGTCTTAAGTGCATAGACTACGGCTGCAAGCTCTAGATCATGTGTAGGATAATTTTCCTCATGTGATGCAACTGTCGAGATGCATAGGCAATCACATGACGATCCTACATTAGAATGCAACCTAGTCCTTGACGCGAAGCGTCGCAATAGATAACAAAGTCTTTAGTGAGATCCGGTGGCACGAGTATGGGCGCAGAAGTCAGGCGTCTTTTCAGTTCCTGAAAACTGTGCTCACACTGTGGGGTCCACTCAAATCTTTTATCTTTCTTGAGAAGCTCCGTGAGGGGTTTGACCACTTTGGAGAAGTTTTCAACGAAGCGGCGACAATAACTGGCTAGACCAAGGAAACTCCTAACTTGTTTGACCGTTTCGGGTGGAGTCCAATCGAGAACGGCTTTAACTCTCTCGGGATTGACAGCAATGCCCTTACTAGAGATCACGTGGCCTAGATAGGTCACTTCCGGTAACCAAAATTCACATTTGGAGAACTTGGCATAAAGGCGGTGCTCTCTGAGTTTTTCTAACACAAGTCTAAGATGTTCGGCATGCTCTTCCTCGTTCTTCGAGTAAATGAGAATATCATCGAGGTAAACCACGATGAACTTATCTAAGTACTCCATGAAGATCGAGTTCATCAAGCGGGAGAAAGTAGATGGAGCATTGGTTAGGCCGAAAGACATCACGTTGTACTCATATTGACCATAACGAGTGACAAAGGCCGTTTTGGGGATGTCCCCATTTCTGATTTTGATTTGGTGGTAGCCTAACCTCAAATCCATCTTGGAAAAGACTAAGGATCCAGCAAGCTGATCATACATGTCATTGATCCTGGGGAGCGGATACTTGTTCTTTATCATGACCACATTAACGGGACGATAATCTACAACCATCCGATCCGTACCATCTTTCTTCTTGACAAAGAGGACAGGACAAGCCCAAGGAGAAGAAATGGGACGGATGAAACCCTTTTGCAAGGACTCATCAAGCTGTTTCTTAAGCTCGGCTAACTCCAAAGGTGCCATCTTGTATGGTCTCCTAGAGATTGGAACAGTTCCTGGGATAAGTTGTATGACAAACTCTACATCTCTGTCAGGTGCGACACCTGGCAGTTCTTCTGGAAAGACATCCGGGAAGTCACGGACTACCGGAATATCTGCAAGGTCTGGAAGAGGGCTGGCATTAAGAGAATAGAGCTGACGCCTTGCAACTCTAGTAGAGACAGTGACTATTTTGCCAGATGGATGTGTAAGTTCAACAGATCTGGTGTAACAATCGATCTTGGCATGATGAGATGTCATCCAGTCCATGCCCAAGATGATGTTAATATCTAAAGACTTGAGAGATATCAAAGAAGCAAGGAATACCAGTCTGTCAACAAGGATTTCATTACCATGGCTTACCTTGGAGGTTTGCCATTTGGAACCAGGAGTATGGCCTATTAGTGGAGTTGGCATATCACAAAATGACATGTCGTGCAACCGAGCATAACCTTCGGATATGAAAGAGTGGGATGCTCTAGTATCGAACAGAACTGAAGCTGGATGACAATTGACAAGAAGCGTTCCCAATACGACGTTGGGATCATCTTGAGCTTCTGTAGCTGAGACATGGTGCACACATGCTCGTTCAATGGAGGCTGGCTTGGTACTGATCATCTTGCCTGATGGCTTTTCACGGCCAACAGACCTCTCAGAATGGGGTGGAGTATAACTGGACTGAGGGCAGTCACGTGCATAGTGTCCTGGTTCTCCGCACGTGAAGCAAGTTCCTGAGGTAGGACGTGGTCCTACATTGGCAAGTGGTCCACTAATAGGCCTGGGTGGAGCACGTTGCTGAGCTAGGTGAGGCGCCACATCAGATGGCCTTGGTGCATATCCAGGTGGAAGAGCTTAGTTCGGAATCCAAATCCGTCGCTTCTGAGAGCCAGAGCGGGAGGAAGAACCAGATGACGGTTGTTCTTACGAGACTCCTCGTAAGTGAGCTGAGTTGTCTCTGCATTAATGGCCTTGTTCACCAAAGCTTGGAAAGTATCACAATGATGCAGGTGGAAGTCACGACGCAACTTAGGGTTGAGACCCTTCCGGAACCTAGCCTGCTTCTTGGCGTCTGTGGACACTTCTTCTGTAGCATAGCGGGCGAGGTTTCCAAACCCTCTACTGTAAGCATCAACAGGCAGCTTACCCTGGGTAAAACTACAAAAGTCTTCCCTCTTGCGGTTAACGAGAGCCTGAGGAATGTGGTGCTCACGAAAAGCCTCGGTGAAATCCCTCCAGGTAGGAATCTGGCCAGCTGGAAGCATAGCCTCATAGCTCTGCCACCAAATACTAGCAGGACCTTCCAGGTGATAGGTAGCATAGGTGACCTTGTCACCTTCAGCTACGTGCGCAGAAGACAGCTTAAGAGCGATGCTTCGGAGCCAGTCATCTGCATCGAGTGTCTCAATGGAATGATGGAAGGTGGGTGGTTTCAGACCAATGAAGTCGGTGATAGAAACCAACTTCTTACGCTGATGCGCGGTGTTCTGCTCAATCTGTGCTAGCAAGCGGTTAATATCACGCTTGTTCCTCTCGGATGCTAACAAAAATTCTGCCATCAAAGGCTGGTCAGGACGATCCTCATCCCTACCATCTTTGTGGTTCTTGCTAAGAGCAACTGAACCTCGGTTAGCAGACGACATCCTGGCACAGAAACCAAGGAAACAAGGATGGAATTAGCATCGACATACGGATGCGGAATGTAATGCAAAAGCATTGGAAACTCTTGAAATCCTAGGACAACTTTGGCAGCATAACGACTGTAAATGCTCAAAAGGATTTTGAGACATTCATCAAAGGAATAGCATAATCAATCAGCATCATAATATCAAGGTTCTGGGTCAAACTAAGGACACACGGAAGTAGTAGAACTGTACGGAGACACAAACCAACAATCCTAAGACTTTACGGTTTAGTAACACATCATCCTGAGAGATGGAGGAGAAACCTAGGCCTTAACCCTCGTAGAAAAGAAGAGGCTGACTCAGAAAGAATGACATGAGGTAAAGAAGTAAAAAGAGCCTTACGTTCCCTTCGACAATCAATTCCCTTATATAACTAAAGCATTTCTAGACTCAACTTCGACCAGTTTGGCTTGGTAATCCTACAGTCAGTCAGGCTCTGATACCAACGCTGTCGGGACCCCGATCCTAGGTCACACCCATCTAGGATTTAACACATCATATCACCTTGCGGCCTCACGCACAGTATCCCCACGGGTGTCGCCTTACCATCGCCCGGGACCGTTTGTGCCTTTTGGCTCACATATATGATAGTGTCGCTAGCATCCATATGATAGAGAACCCGGGCCAACATGACTAGTCATGAACCCAAAGTGTCACTAACTTACAGGGATAGGCATACATGAATCAACATCGAGCATGTCGGTTAGCAGCGTGTGGATCCGGGTTGTAGCACTGGGCTAACAGGACTCCGGGAACCCGGGTTGTAGCAGGCTAGGCAGGACTCCGGATGTCACCGCGTGACATTTCCCCGAAGGGACAGACCGTCGGTGTACAAAAAGAGGGGTACACTTTTTGTACCCCTATAACTGTGCACGGGCAATCTGAGCTGCGGATACCACCACACCAAGCAAGGCAAGGGAGGTGAGCCAGGGTAAGACCGAAGCTCAAGAGAACTAGAATGACGCTAAGGCCAAGACCACAAAGAGAAAAGGGGACGAAGCGGACTCCCCCGGCAAGATCCTTGCTGGGAGACAGTTCTAGCAGCCCCGGCAAGACCCTTGCCGCGGCGACTCGTCCTGCGCCTACGGAGCAAATCACCCTTGAGTCCACTGCCCCCAAAGGGCAAGGATTCGGGAGACATCCCCGTGGCGGCATGCAGATCTTTGAGAAGACATTCAAGATCAGATACGCACTAAGGAGACGACAACCCTTGGCGGGATCCCAGCCGAGGAAGACCACAAGGCCCCCGGCAAGCGCCTTGCCGGGGATGACAGTAGGCGCCTCGGCAAGACCCTTGTCTGGGCCCCGGGAAGGCCCTTGCCGAGGACACCCGTAGGGCCACCATGAGGCCCACGCCGACTAAACCTCCACCACCGCATGCATGCAGCTGCTGACCCAACCAGCTGGGCAGGCACCCGCGTGGCGGCATACAGATCTTCGTGAAGACCCACCACTGCGCCACCTCAGCTGCCTGCCTACCTACATGGCATCGCATGCATCGCTGGCCAGGGCGCGTGTCGACACAAGAAGGAGCGGCGACGGACGAGATAGGTTTCTCCCACGTCCCCAATAAAGCAAGGACACCTAAGCAAGACGCATTAAATGCGCCTTGTCATGTGATGCGAGGGATAACCTCGCAGCACTGTACGCTTTCCACCTCCTGTGTGCCATTATGGCAACCCCTTTTTTCTATAAAAGGAGGCCCGAGGCGACCAGAGGAAGGATTCGGCTTTTTGGAGCTCCTCACACCCCATAGCCAGCTCAAGAACATAGATATACAATCCACCAAAGCAGGAGTAGGGTTTTACGCATCCTCGCGGCCTGAACCTGGATAAACAAACCATGTGCTATCTGTTTGATCCACTCTTCTCATGACCCCGCGCCCCGCTAACCACAGTAGGGATTCTTGTGATCCCATAGGTGTCGTTCCCACTGACATCTTTGGCGCGCCAGGTAGGGGCGCAGTTGTGAGAATCGGCTTTAGCAGTTAGTTCGGCGTTTCTTCATCATCATGGCGCCCAAGAAGAAGACGACGGTGGCGGTTGGCCAGTCGGAAGCCGGACAGCCCGTCCCGACGCGGGCGAGCAGTGGACCGGTCGCAGAAAGGACCCGGCGCGCTGCTCGCGAACACCAACACCATCCCAGCAGCTGGAGTTTGGGAGGCGGCGATGTTTGTGCACCTAGTAACGGGCCACACGTCGCCAAATCCAAAGGCGGAGCCAAGCCCTTCGCGGGTGGAGCGGGGCCTTCCAGGGTCATTGCCGCCCTGCCCGAAAGCGACGCAAGGGCCTCCAAGACTCCCATGCCGGCGCCAATAGCGCGCTCCTCCCAGGCAGCGCACGACGAACGGCATAATCACACCGAAGATCCCGGGCGTCGCCGCGGGAAGAGACCCGAGCGCCACTCCCGGGACGTAGAAGACCTGCCCACTCGCCGAGGCGCTGGTGGAAACGGCATGCGACCGCGGGGTCATGATAGAGCTCCTTCTGACATGGTCAGAAGTCGAAGCGCGTCGCGATCCGTGCAGGTTTCGCTGCCACCAACGCCAGCAGAGGCCCTGGCGCGCACGCAGTTGCTCCTCGACTTTCCTCCCACTACGGGGAAACTCGACGAATGGAGAGCCACTATCCGAAGCCTTGTTGTGGTGGCCAACAAAGACGAACCAAGTCCGGTGGGACCCCTGGGTCGACGCTCTGATGGAGTCCCGCGGACCAGTGGCGGAAAAGCCGGCGGCGCCGCGACCACGGTGCATTCACCTCTTCCCCATCCGGTACCGCGGACGCCGGCTCGTCGCAACGTCGCGGGCGACGACATCTCCATAGCATCGTCTGACCCGCGGACCCACTGTGACCAGCGCCAAGTTCTTCGGGAACGAGCCCATGGAGACGATCGAACCACTATCGAGTGCCGGCGCGGAGCGCGCCACCAGTCAGACAGGCGAGCAGGGCCTGCTGTGAACCACTCGGCCCCGGAGAGCCTTGGAGGCCTACCTTACGAGGTAGGCTGTCCGGCTTTTACCCGTGAGCTGCGGCAGTTCCAGTGGCCCACTCACCGCACCTTCAAACCTGACGTTGGCGAAAAGTACAACGGCAAGACTCACCCGTCTGAGTTCCTCAGCATCTACACCATCGCGATGCAAGCCGCCGGAGCCCGCGACGATAAGGTGCTTGCGAATTACTTTCCATTGGCTCTTAAACCCAACGCCATGTCGTGGTTGATGCACTTGCCGGTAGACTCTATTTCCTCCTGGTCGGATTTGTTCCATGAGTTTGTGGGCGCCTTTACTGGAGGTCACCAAGCCCATGGCCAAGCAAGCGACCTGCATGTCATTCCCCGGAAGGGAGGCGGGAGTCTGCACAAGTATATACAGAGGTTCAGCCGGGTACAGTACAATATCCCTGATGTTCACTCTGCCGCCATCATCAGCGTGTTCCATCAGAACGTGCATAACCGCAAGATGCGCGAAGAACTGGCAATGAACAAGGTGAAAGATGTGGCAGAACTCTATGTTCTTGCTGACAGATGTGCCCGAGCTGAAGAGGGAAGGAAGTACCCCAGCAAAGATGCCGGCGTGGAAACCGACTCCTCAGATGAGGATACTGCCGCCCCGGCGAAGAAAGGCTGACGCCGCAAGAGGAAGCGCAAAGGTAAAGCTGTGCTTGCCATCAAGGGATCTGACGACGCCGGCTCCGCCAAGAAAACCAAGGCAGATGACCCCGGCAAGGAAATTGCCGGATGTGTCGCCCGCCGGGCCTTGGCAGCTGCCGAGAAGCCAGGAAACTCCGATAAGCAATAGTGCAAGATCCATCGCACCAAAGGCCATGATCTCCAGAACTGCCAACAGGTTGAGCTCCTTGCTGAGAAGAAGAGGGCTGAATATGAGAGGCGAGACAAGGAGAAAGGCCAGGACAGTGCTGAGGGGTCCGGCAAGAAGCGTGACGGCCAGGCGGACCGTCGCGGCAAAGATAAACAGCGGGAGAGGCCCTCCCGGGGCCATGACAAAAAGACGAAAGACGATGATCACGAAGAGGATGATGAGTCTGGTGACCAAGAATTTCAGAAAGCTACAGAGGCCATGTGCGTCGATGGTGGCGCCTCGCTGCATACCTCTCACCGCCAGCTTAAACAGTGGGCGCGTGAGATTACAGCGGCGGAACCGTCATTTGATGCCCAAAGGCCGCTGAAGTGGTCTAGCACACATATCATTTTTGACACTGAGGATCACCCTGATCGCACTACTGCAGTTGGGTGCTTGCCATTGTTGGTTTCACGAATAATACACAACCTCAAGGTTACAAAGATGCTAGTCGATGGCGGGGCCAGTCTGAACTTAATCTCGCCTGCCATGATGGAGAAATTGCAGATTCCTGATGAAGACCTCGAAGAGACGGGCACGTTTCAGGGGGTCAACCCGGGAAGAAGTCAACCAAAGGGAAAGGTCACGTTGCCCGTGACTTTTGGGGGTGATCTAAACTACAGGACAGAAAGGATTGTGCTCGATGTTGCCAAGATCCCCTTGCCTTACAACGGGATCCTTGGCCGCCCAGCGCTGGCCAAGTTCATGGCGGCGTCACATTACGCCTACAACACCCTGAAGATGCCGGGGCCTATGACGATCATCACCGTCCCATCAGACAAGAAGGATGCGCTAATTTGCGCTGACCAACTCTACCAACAAGCAGTTGCAGCAGCTGCCACTGCTAAGGCGCTTGCTCCTGCCGCTGGAGCCCCGGGAAGGCAAAAGAAGAAGACCGGTGAGACCTCAGGCACCCACTCCAGCAAGCGCACCTCTTCGGAGTGTAGCGCTCCCGTCGAGGACGTGCCAGAGAGCTCCGCCGACAGAAACAAGAAGTCCAGGGCCACACCGCCGGGAACCAAGAAGGTTTCTATCAAGGAGGACGGCACGGGAGGAGCGTTTGCCATAAGCTCCACCCTTGACGACAAATAGGAAGATGCGCTCGTCACCTTCCTGCGGGCGAATGTTGATGTGTTTGCATGGCAAGCATCTGACATCCCCGGTGTTCCCAGGGAGGTGATTGAGCACCACCTTGCTGTCTGTCCTCATGCGCGGCCCGTCAAGCAGAAGGTCAGAAAGCAAGCTTTGGAACGACAAGAGTTCATCACAGAGGAGATCCGGAAACTGGAATTAGCGGGTTTGGTAAGAGGAGTGCTCCATCCAACGTGGTTGGCCAATCCGGTGGTAGTGCGCAAGGCAAATGGGAAGTGGAGGCTGTGTATTGATTACACAGATATTAATAAGGCTTGTCCCAAAGACCCCTTCCCGTTGCCGCGCATCGACCAGATTGTTGACTCCACAGCTGGGTGTGATCTGTTGTCATTCCTCGATGCCTACTCCGGCTACCACCAGATCTTCATGACAAGGGAAGATGAAGAGAAAACGGCATTCATCACCCCATGTGGTACGTATTGCTTTATACGGATGCCTTTCGGGTTGAAGAGTGCTGGTTCAACGTTTGCAAGGGCGGTCCAGATTGGTTTTGAACCCCAGGTCCATAGAAATATGGAAGCTTATATGGATGATATAGTGGTCAAAACCAAGAACAGGGAAACCCTCATATCAGATTTACAAGAAACATTTGCAAACCTACGCAAGATCAATCTCAAGCTGAACCCTGAGAAGTGCGTCTTCGGCGTCCCGTCTGGCAAGCTTCTCGGGTTCTTTGTGTCACAGCGTGGGATAGAGGCCAATCCGGACAAGATCAAAGCTATAGAGTAGATTGAAGCGCCCAAGCGAGTCAAGGATGTGCGTCGGCTTGCTGGTTGTGTTGCCGCCATGAGCAGGTTCATTTCCAAGTCCGCCGAGCGCGCCCTTCCCTTTTTCAAGATTTTGAAAAAGGCGGGCCCGATGGAGTGGACGCCAGAAGCCGAAGCAGCATTGCAAGATTTGAAGAGGTACCTCTCCTCCGCGCCAATACTAGTTGCGCCTAGGCCACATGAACCGTTGCTGCTGTGCCTGACGGCAATGAACCAGGTGGTCAGCGCCGCACTAGTGGTGCAGAGAGAAATTGATGATGAGGTAATAGCAGCGACGGAGACCGATGCCACCGATGCCGAGATGACGCAGCCAATTGAAGTGCCGCCAAAGAAGAAAATGATGCAGCACCCGGTCTACTTTGTTAGTTCCCTCCTGCAGGGGGCTAGATCGAGGTACTCCGGTGTGCATAAACTACTCTTCGGCCTTCTTATGGCCTCGAGGAAGCTGCATCACTACTTGCAGGCGCACGAAATCACTGTCATCACTCGCCTCCCTCTACAATGGATATTGCACAATCCAGACACAACGGGAAGGATCGTAGAGAGGGCACTGGAACTATCCAGCTTTGGCCTCAAGATTGAGAGTACCTCGACGATTCAAAGCTGAGTCCTGGCAGAGTTCGTTGTAGAATGGACCGCGACGCCTGACGAAGAAACCCAAGAGACTGCTCTCCCCGGCAAGGAGCCAACTTGCGACTGGATCATGTACTTTGATGGAGCTTTCTCCTTACAGGGCATCGGGGCTGGCGTACTGTTTGTCGCGCCCAACGGAGAGCACCTCAAGTACGTGATCCAGATGCACTTCCCCAGGGAGGTGTCAACAAACAATACGGCTGAGTACGAAGGGCTGCTTGCCGGTCTTAGGATCACGGTGGACCTCGGAATCAAGAAACTCGTCGTCAAAGGCGACTCGCAACTTGTCATCAAGCAAGTCAACAAGGATTACCAGAGCCCGTTGATGAAGGCCTACGTCGATGAAGTGAGAAAGCTGGAAGAGTGTTTTGATGGTATACAGGCAGAATACGTTCCCCGAGTGGAGAATGATATCGCCGATTACCTATCAAAACGCGTTGACCTCAAGCTACCTGTGGAACCAGGTACCTTTGTGCTTCGGCTAACTCAGCCATCCGTTGATCCATCAACAGAGCAGAACAAGAGGAGAAAATCAGGGCCCGGCAAGTACTTTCCCGCCAAGCTCCCCGAAGCCGCCGGCAAGGATGTTGCCAGAGACACTAAGCCCGCCACGGGACGGCTAGCTCCGGCAGAGCATCAAGCTCTTGCCATGGAGACAGTCGCTCCGATAGCGGAGGAAATGCCTTTAGTCCTCGCCGTCGGGCCCCAGGCTCCAACGTGGGCACAACATACCGTCCGATTCCTCCAAACATGGGAACTTCCTGAGGAGCAGGAAGAAGCGGAAAAAGTAGCCCATCGCTCTACTATGTACCAGTTCGTCGATGACATCCTATACGGAAAGAGGCCGAACGGCGTGAAATTGAAGTGTATCCCTTGAGAGGAAGGACTGGGGCTGTTGGCGGAGATACATGGAGGCATATGTGGATCCCATATAGGCTCAAGGGCCCTTGCCGGCAAAGCGTTTTGGCAAGGCTTCTTCTGGCCAACCGCCCTCCAGGATGCGACGACACTAGTCACCAGGTGTGAAGCGTGTCAGTTCCATTCAAAGAGGCTTCATCAGCCAGCTCAAGCCCTTCAAACCATTCCTCTCTCCTGGCCTTTCTCGGTCTGGTGGCTCGACATACTGGGCCCTTTCCCAGCGCTGTCGGGGGCTTTGAGTACTTGTACGTTGCAATCGATAAGTTCACAAAGTGGCCAGAAGTGGAAGCAGTGAGGAAGGTCACAACACAGTCAGCCGTCAAGTTCTTCAAAGGACTGGTGTGCCATTTTGGTGTACCCAATAGGGTTATCACCGACAACGGCATGCAGTTCACAAGCCACACCTTCATGTAATATATTCAAGACCTCGGCAACAAGGTCTGTTTCGCTTCCGTTGCTCACCCATGAAGCAATGGTCAAGCTGACAGGGCAAATGCTGAAGTACTGCGAGGCCTGAGGACAAAGACCTTTGACAGACTGCACAAGAGTGGAAGGCGCTGGATTGATGAATTACCGGCGGTTCTTTGGTCAATCAGAACGACACCAAATCGAGCCACCGGCCAGACACCCTTTGCCCTGGTATACGGGGCAGAAGTAGTTCTCCCCACAGAACTCATATACGGGTCACCTTGAGTACTCGCTTATGATGAGCTTGAGCAAGAGCAATTGCGGCAAGATGACGGAACACTCCTTGAGGAAGATCGTCTTCGGGCGGCTGTGAGAGCAGCGCGCTACTAGCAAGCCTTGCGCCGCTACCATAGCCGCAAAGTTCATGCCCGAAGCTTTGAGGAAAGCGACCTTGTTCTTCGGTGCGTTCAACCGAACAAGAATTCCAACAAGTTGACGCCAAACTGGGAAGGCCCTTATCGGGTAATCGGAGTCACCAGGCCCGTTGCAGTCCGCCTGGAGACCGAAGATGCCGTTTCGGTGAGTAACTCCTAGAACATTGAGCATCTTCGCAAGTTTTACATGTGAGGCGCGGCTTGCTGGGCCCCCCGGCAAGCCACCTTTTGTATGAGCCTTGCCAATGACGTGTGTAACCCTTTGTACAAAGCCAGGCGCAGACCCTGAGCATAAGTAAATGAAGCGCTGGCGCCCTAAGTTATAGCATGCATGCTAGGTCGAGTCTCGTCCTTGGTTAGGGTTGATAGTGCTTAGCGGCGACTAACCCCTAGCTTAGAGGTCGAGTGTGCGTCTCTTTGTCTTTCTTTTGTCTTCTTTGGTTCACAGGACACACAGATATCCGTGCCGAACCACTTGGGGAGAAAAAAAGAGGAACAGACCAGCATCTAGCCCCCGGCAAGCCAGTATTGCCGGGGGCTGCAAGAGCAAAGATTCACCCACGGCGAACCAGGGTTGCCGGGGACTGCAGCTTCAGATAAGTTCTTCATCCCTTATCATGCATTCCATTATGGACTGAGGTATGTGAAACCTCGTTTTCCCCTAAGCTACCGTGCTCCCCTAACTCTAGGCCCTAGGGCTCGTTCCTGGGGCCAAGTTTGGTCGTAGTCGCGGCAGCGAAAGGATGAAACAAGGAGCCTGAACCCGCCTCATCCCTGCCTCCGCCAAAGGCGTGAGGAAGGTCGAGCGAAGTGGGGAGACGGCAAGGCCTGTTGCCGGGCAAGGAAATGTTTATCTTGAAGATATCAAGGATTTACTCCTTGTCGTGGGTTCCACCCGCAAACAAATGACCCGGCAAGCATCCCTTTTTCATTAAAAAACATTCCACTCAGGTACAGTCCATAGGGAATGAAAAACATGAATGATGGGATTACAAGTTTTAAATTCAACAAAGGCCCGAAGGCTTACAAACTAAAAAGAGATAAGGTGCCCGTAATCCCTTTCTTGTCCCTCTCCTCAGGAGGCAGGTCAAGGAGGCGAAAGGACAAAAGGAGCGCCTAGGCGAGCTACGGGTGGCAGAAGACACCAAGAGAACATCTTGGTGGCCGTCCAAAGGCTGGATGGTGATGGCGGCGCCGGAAGCAGAGCTCGAAGACGAGGCGGCAGGACATCAGCACGCGTCGAAGGCATCGGTGCCCGCCTACTCCGACTTGACGGCCTTGCCGCCCGCCCTCTTCCTCTTCCATAGCCTCCCAACGCCAGCCGCCCAAGGAGATGACCCCGAGAAGTTCGGGGAGCCGGCGACATGGATGATGGGGTCGCCGGTGCCGCACGGAGCGGCACCCGACACCTAGTCAGACCCGTCATCCTGCCGCCTACTACCCTCGTCGTCGCTGCCGCTGTCCTCCTCGTCACTCCCGCCCGAGGAGGAGTCTTCACTAACAGAAGAGCTCTCCACGCAGCACCTTGCACTGGTCCCAAAGAGCCCAAAGAACTTGATGGAGAGAAGGCCACCCTCCATCAGCTTAAAATGGAGAGTGAGCCCCTCCGTCAAGCGGTGGTTATGAGCGAACGTCTTCCATCCCCGACGAAGATACATCATGTGAGGGGCGGGGAACTCGACGCGGTCCCACATACCACTGATCCCGCAGCCCCTCATGTGCAGCCGCAACAACTCCGGCGGATCCAGCTCCATCTCCCGTGCAAATGGACTCGGGAGACGAAGGTGACGGCACGGCGGCCGATGCAGCCTGATGAAGAACTCACAAGGGTCATCCCCAACATGGCCCTCCATTGGAGGAGGAGCTGCTAGCGGAGGCGAGGCCGGCGCGCCGCCCCGTCCTCCCCTTCCCCGAGCGCCCCGGCCTCGCCCCCAGCCTCGCCCCCTCCCCCTTCCCCTCGCGGCTGGCTCTGGCACCGCAGGCGCAAGAGAAGGAGGGACGCGTTGTCGAGCGGCGACCCTCGCCGCCACTGTTGAACGACCGGGATTCCCTCTGTCCATGACGGATGGAAGGGAGGAGCAGAAGCTGAAGGAAGAAGAAGATGAAAGAATGCGGGACGCCATCCCCCCCCCCCTCCCGCTCTTTATAAAGGATCGGGGTTGGGGCTCGGCCGCCCCAGTCGGCCAATCAAGATACGGAAGGTGCAGGGAGCCAGGACCGACCCGCCGCCCCAACCAGCGACGGCCCGGTTTCCCGCCTCCACCGTTTGCCACCCCAGGCGCATGGGAGACACGTGGCGGACGTGCAGAACCGAGGGGACGGGTGAGACGACCACTCCCCACCCCGTGATCGTGGGGAGTGGACGCCTTGAAGACCGCGCCTCAGCCCCATTCAGTAAATGGGCCGCGCCTCCACGCCTCCCTCCGTTTATGGGGAAGGCGCGAACCGCCCCTTTACTACGATGTGACGCATGCCTGCGGGAACCAACCCCACGCATGCCGCCCACGTCACACGCGCCTCCCCACGCCGCGCCACGCGCGGGAATCATGGGAAGCGCAGCGCGCGAAGAATCTTACCGCGGTAAAAACCGCCCCGCCTGCCCGCGCACCGTTTTTGGGCCTAGCCCAACAACGCGTTGCGCTTATGTGTGGCCCAGGCCCGGGGGCTCCTGTCGGTGTACAAAAAGAGGGGTACACTTTTTGTACCCCTATAACTGTGCACGGGCAGTCTGAGCCGCGGATACCACCACACCAAGCAAGGCAAGGGAGGTGAGCCAGGGTAAGACCGAAGCTCAAGAGAACTAGAACGACGCCATGGCCAAGACCACAAAGAGCAAAGGGGACGAAGCGGACTCCCCCGGCAAGATCCTTGTCGGGAGACAGTTCTAGCAGCCCCGGCAAGACCCTTGCCGCGGCGACTCATCCCGCGCCTATGGAGCAAATCACCCTTGAGTCCACTGCCCCCAAAGGCCAAGGATTCGGGAGACATCGCCGTGGAGGCATGCCGAACTTTGTGAAGACATTCAAGATCAGATACGCACTAAGGAGATGACAACCCTTGGCGGGATCCCAGCCGAGGAAGACCGGAAGGCCCCCGGCAAGCGCCTTGCCGGGGATGACAGCAGGCGCCTCGGCAAGACCCTTGCCGGGGCCCCGGCAAGGCCCTTGCCGAGGACACCCGCAGGGCCACCATCAGGCCCAGGCCGACTAAACCTCCACCACCGCATGCATGTAGCTGCCGACCCAACCAGCTAGGCAGGCACCCGCGTGGCGGCATACAGATCTTTGTGAAGACCCACCACTGCGCCACCTGAGCTACCTGCCTACCTACATGGCATCACAGGCGTCACTGGCCAGGGCGCGTGTCGACACAAGAAGGAGCGGCGACGGACGAGACAGGTTTCTCCCCTGTCCCGATAAAGCAAGGACACCTAAGCAAGACGCATTAAATGCGCCTTGTCATGTGATGCGAGGGATAACCTCGCATCACTGTACCCTTTCCACCTCCTGTGTGCCACTGTGGCAACCCCTTTTTCTATAAAAGGAGGCCCGAGGCGACCAGGAGGAGGATTCAGCTTTTTGGAGCTCCTCACGCCCCATAGCCAGCTCAAGAACACAGATATACAATCCACAAAAACAGGAGTAGGGTTTTACACATCCTCGCGGCCTGAACCTGGATAAACAAACCGTGTGCTATCTGTTTGATCCACTCTTCTCACGACCCCGCGCCCCGCTAACCACAGTAGGGATTCTTGTGATCCCATAGGTGTCATTCCCACCAACACAGGCACAGCAACGAAGTGAATCACATGCCGGCCAGTCAAGTGTTTCGGAGCAGTAGTGCTGGGCTAGCAGGACTCCGGTGAACCGGGCTGTAGCAGACTACTATGGCTCAGGGAAGCACAAGACTACATTTCCCCATAAGAGAGGCTACCAGGGATAAACAACTAGGTTGTCAAATCCCACACATAGCAATACACGTTACATGTACGCATAACATGCAAGTATGTGTTGTACAACATGGCATCACAACATAACTCAAACTCATATAGATAAAGGCCCAGAAGATGCACATAGCATTCAATACAAATAGGGGTCTCATGACCCATCATTTAGAGCATACAAGCAACGGACGCATTACATGTCTGAGTACAGACAACTACAAAGGGCAAAGACTAAGAAGCCTGACTAAACACGACCATCCCAAGGGTACAAGATCGTAGCTGGGATACAAGCTACTCGTCGAAGTCACTAGTGTAACCAACTGCAAAACATAAATAAGCAAACATGAGTACGAAGGTACTCAGCAAGTCTTACATCAGAACTATCAACATATGCAACATTATCAACAAAGGGGGTGGTGGAGTTTTAACAGCAGCAAGCCAGCTTTGACTCAGTGGCTAAGCTATACTACGATTATCAGAAACTTATTTGAGGTGAGGAGACGCACATGAGTCCACATATTGACCATATCAATACTCCACTATGGATCCGTTCCCGTCTCCCTACGAGAAGGCCATCCATAGCACTCACGCTTATCTTGGCACACAAGTAGCACTACCTACAAACGACAGAAACTAGTTGCAACTCCTGGACAGATATCAAGTGGATTAATAAGCCGAGAGGGGCCGGATAACCGGAACCCAATGTGTGGTAGTAACTGGACTTGGATAACATACATGGAACTTAGTGCTTAGGGACGATTCCAATGAGACAACCCACCATGTACTCCTAAATGTCCTCTCATTGCTACCTTTACCAAAACATGTTCACACACTTAGCCTTTATCGGTAGGACATGTTCACCACTCTGATTCATTCCCGATGAATCAGACCTGACACAACTCTAAGCATAGCTGGCATAAAGAAAACAAGCATGGATGAGTAGGCACATCAAGGCTCAAGCAACTCCTACTCATGCTAGTGGGTTTCAACTATTTACTATGGCAATGACAGGTCATGCAGAGGAATGGGTTCAACTACCGCAACAGAAAGTAGCAGTTGAATCATTGTTGGCCTAATGAAGTATAAGGAGCAGGAGCGAGAGAGTGGGATTTAGCAAAATGCTCAAGGGGGTTTGCTTGCCTGATAGAACAACGAAGGGGCACTGCTCCTCTAACAAGTACTCGGGAACACCTTTCGGAGCAGAACCTATGTTATTTATGTACCTTGATTGACGTGGCGAGTGTAAGCCAACTATGTTATCTCCCCTTTATTATTATATTACATGGGATGTGTAAATATTACCTTACTTGCGACATATGCCTTCAGTGCGTTTATGTCTCTAAGTCGTGCCTCGACACGTGGGCGCTATAGTCGCATTGAGGGTGTTATAGGTCATCTTTATTTTAAACCCCCGGGCCAGTGCTCCTCTGAGTGTTGGTCCAACTTGTCAGCCGCCGGTGGCCATCAGGGGCAACTCTGGGTTGGCCTACTAGAAGTTTGGACAATCCGGTGTGCCCTGAGAACGAGATATGTGTAGCTCCTATCGGGATTTGTCGACACATCTGGGTGGCTTTGCTGGTCTTGTTTTACCATTGTCGAAATGTCTTGTAACCGGGATTCCGAGTCTGGTCGGGTCTTCCTGGGAGAAGGAATATCCTTCGTTGACCGTGAGAGTTTGTGATGGGCTAAGTTGGGACACCCCTGCAGGGTTTTGAACTTTCGAAATCCGTGCCCATAGTTATGGGCAGATGGGAATTTGTTAATGTCCGGTAGTAGAGAACTTGACACTTAACTTAATTAAAATGCATCAACCGCGTGTGTAGCCGTGATGGTCTCTTTTCGACGGAGTCCAGGAAGTGAACACGGTTCTTGTGTTATGCTTGAACGTAAGTAGTTTCAGGATCACTTCTTGATCACTTCTAGTTCATGATTGTTGCATTGCTTCTCTTCTCGCTCTTATTTGCGTAAGTTAGCCACCATATGTGCTAGTGCTTGCTATAGCTCCACCTTACTACCCCTTTCGTACCCATAAGCTTAAACTGTACTCAAGGAGTACTACTCTATAACTGGAGTTGCTTCGCTCAATTAGTACCATATGACCAAACCACTCCATAGTTGATGTCTGTTGGTTTGCATATTTGAACCGTCGTGGACTCCAAATAGCAGTGGCTCGAGGTCGCGGCGGCTTGGCACGACGGCGTCTGAGGAATATCACAGTGAGATGACTCAAGGCTGGAGCAAGGCGGCTCAAAACTGGAATGAGACACAGCGACGGCAGCGGCGGTGCGCGCAGGTCGAGCACCGCGTAGGTGAACCACGTAAGTAAAAGCAAACTCTGAGGCGACCACCCTGAAAACTTTGGTATCTCACACAATCATCCGACAAAAAACAAGCTCGACCCAAAACAGGCTAATAATGTGTTGGTCAACTGGATTGACTGACTCTGGCTAGTAGTATGTTGATGCAAGTCCAACTGTATACTAGACATGTTCCACAGCTGGTGATTCTGACTTTAAATCCGGCGCGTAAGAGGTCTCCCACTCCATACATAACCGTCTTTTCTATTAGCAATTGTGTTCGTCAATAATGGCAGAGATGAACGAAACATCTGTTCGCAGGCGACTCACAGCGGTAGGTCGGAGCACTGGTATTGATTCATGGCCAGTTCAGTGGCGAAACGTAGCAGCAGCAGTTCAACGAGCAGAGGCGAAGCGACTCGACCCCCCCCCCAGCAAGTCGACGGTCCGGCGCAGCAGCCATATGGAGGCAAGGGTCGCGGCAGGGGCGGCAAGCCAGTGCGGCAGCTCGGCCACTCGGCGGTGAAGCCGGCAGAGGCGAAGCGAGGGCCATGGTGGCTCCATGATGGTGCAGCCGAAGAAGATGGGCGGGCACTGGAGGACGGTCACGTCCAGCCGCGGTGGTGAGATGTCCACGCGACGGCGGCTTGGTGACGAGCAAGGCAATGGCGGTTTGATGACTTTTTTGGTCAATCTGGTTCTTCTTGTCCACATATTGATCAAATCTTCATGGAGTCCGAAGCGTGCGGCCGTCTCTCAAGCGGCAGCTCAAAAAACGGGTCCATGGCGAGACCCGCTGCAGAGGAGTGACAGGCAGTTTTGACGTGCGGCTGTAGCCATAGCAGCAGAGACAAAAAATGGGTCGCACGGCCCCGGTAACTGAAGGAAAATAGTGATGCTTTGAAGCGGCTTCGGTCCCGACGGCTCGGGTTGCGGTCGTGAATGAAGAGTCCATCGCGGGGCGGAGCAAGGCGGGTCGTTCCTGGCAGAAAACAACGCTAGACGAGGTCCCTGGGGAGGCGGAATCCGGCGGCTCAAACGTGAGGCCAGGGCACAGATTTGTGGAAGAGTCCAAACTGGCTCCGTATCCAGGTCGTGGCCCTCTTTTTTTACCTTTTTTCAGGAGTTAGCAACAGCTATGAACATAGGAAACAACACCAGCAATTTGCGGCTAGCATATCAACGCCTCGGGCCCAGGTGGAAATCTTCTTAGGATTAAAAAACGCTAGGTACAATAAAAAGAAGAGCTTCATCGAATCCCCGCCAGTCTTTGGCTGTAGCAAAAAATCCATCTGTCCTCGGATCGATGCACTGAAGACTTGATTGGGGCAGCGCACAGAACCCTAACCTTCCTAATTTCTGTTGAGTCTAATATCTCATATCAAGTTCTGAAGGCACGATTCTGATCGGAAGACAATGGATTTGTCAACTTTTTCAAGGCCGTCGTAGATCCTTCTGTACTGACTCTTGTTCATCCGGTGGGTCATAAGCTTCTCGATCCCTTCGAGAGATCCCTTCAAGAACTCAACACCACCATGCGCTAGCCCCACGGTGGGCGCCAACTGTCGTGGAATTGTCACGGCAGATGTCCTTAGTGTCAGGACTTAGTCATGAGGCCAACGCATCTATGTGGTAGCTTGAGAAGGGTTGAGCGGGACGAGAGACGCGATGTTTTACCCAGGTTCGTCCCATCACGATGGAGGTAAAACCCTACATCCTGCTTCATTGATATTGATGATGATGATCATGGTTACAAGAGTGCTCTATCTCAAGAGCTATTGTCTAAACCTTACTTGTCCAACTTGTGGAACTTGTAAATCTTGTCCCTTTTGGGGAGCCCTGCCCCTCCTTATATATGTTGAAGGGGCGGGTTACATGTGGAGTCCTATTAGGATTAGGACTAGTCTACCTTCTAATACAAACCGGATACGAGTCCAGGTCTTAACTCCTTGTAAGATAAATGTTCCTCATGCCTTTCCTCTTAAACCGGCCCACCACTAACATAAACCGGACTGCTAGGCCTTGGGCCTTGTCATCCATATGGAACACGCGCTGGGTCACCAATGAGTCTTCAGGCTCGTGAATCGTCATACCAGTGAACCGCCAGACACGTAAGTCGCCAATCCTCTAGCGGGTTACCAATGAAACGCCTAGTCCGGCCGGGTTATACTTCCGGCCGGTTTACGCCGTGAGGTATATCCCCGACAAGTCTTGATCTCGCGGGTGTGAGATTGCTGAGTCCCTGTAGCTCATAGATTACTTCCAAAACCAGTTGCAGGTGCCGTTGATACCAATGCAGATGACATAGCTGAGCTCAAGTGGGAGCTCGATGAAGATCGTGTTCGTCGTGTTATTTCGTTTCCTTTCAATCAGTAGTGGAGCCCAGTTGGGGCGATCGAGGACCTATGCATTTGGGGTTGTCTTTATTTTGATTCCATAGTCGGACCTTGATTGTATTATGGATGATGTAATTCTATATTTATGTATTGTGTGAAGTGGCAATTGTAAGCCAACTCTTTATCCCTTTCTTATTTAGTATATGGGATGTGTAAAGATTACCCCTCTTGCGACATGCCTAGTATGCGGTTATGCCTCTAAGTCGTGCTCCGACACGTGGGAGATATAGGCACATCGTGCGTGTTACAAGTTGGTAATCAGAGCCTTCCCTAACTTAGGAGCCCCCTGCTTGATCGAATCGCTGGCATTGTTGAGTCTAGAAAATTGTTTTGAGTCTTATAGATTATATATATCGAAGAGTAGGATTCTTTTTACTCCTCAGTCCCTTCGTCGCTCTGGTGAGGCCTCCTGACGTAGAGTTTTGACTCTTCTCTTCTCAAATTTCACTACAAAAATTAGGACCACGCGGGTATCTTGGAATTGTTCCGATGGTTTTGTGACGAGAACATTGTTCTTGGTGCCTCCTGACATTTAGGGGTTGTGGCAGTGTCCCGGGGAGTTGAGCTTCGAGGTGTTGTCGTCACAATTTTATCATTACAGTTCTGGAATACCTGAGTTCGCCAACATCGAAAATCTCTTTTATGCAGTTGTTGGTGAGATAACCTCGACGTCACCCAGTGCTGGGGCGGGAGTTCGGGAGTATTGCCATAAATCGTATAATGGATGCTTTTCGAAGGTTGAGGTAAACGATTTCCAAAGGTTTCTTAGTTATGTGTTGAAGCATGGATATAGCTGGATGTAGGTATTGTTAGTTTGGGTGAGATATTATGCTTCCCCTGTATCCCCAACACCTGATTGCATAACCAAAAAGTTTCGGGAGTTTATAAGTGGGAATTCAAGTAGATCCTAGAATATCTTTCCAACAGACACATGATATGACATGGGGTCTATTTTATGTTTGTTTCCGGCTTATTTTGCAAGCCAATCCTTTGTTCTGTTTTTTTAGTTGTGGTATTCGAGTTGCTTCGAAGTCAAGTGTTGATTCCATATCTTTTCCTAAGCGGTGTTCACATATTTCTATGTGAATACTAATCCTTCATGATAATCGAGATTGTCATGTCAATCCTTTTCAACCGGCGTGTTTCTCTTCAAGTGGATCCGATCATTTCAACATCAGCAAGATCAATTATCAGTTCTTCTCAATGTTGTTTGTTTCATCCATCCCAAGTTGCCTTTGTTTTCCCGCCCTCCCACCCTTTTTCTTCAAGGACTCAGTTTTCTTAATCAAGTATCCATCTTATGGATGTGAAGACTCTTCATTCTTGTCTTTCAATGTTCTTATCCGGTGATTCTCATGAAGATTCTAACGGAGCTTCTAGTTTATCATTCTTCGTTCTCTTTTCTTCTCTGGTGGATCCAATTCAAGCTTTGTTGATCATATCATTTTCCTCGTTTCAAATACCTTCCATGCCGGTGCACCTCATATTCATTCATTTCTCGCTATTCAATTGTTCCGGAGTGCTCAAGATATCTCGAAGATTCGTGTTTTCACTCTGCATTCGTTCAAGCTATTTCGAGGTTGTTATCTCATTCAAGCCATTTAATTCTACCGGCGCAATCGATCTTTTAAATTGTGCAACGGTGTATCTTCTAAGTGGGCTCCAACCCATAGGTCTTTTTCCCAGGATCTTACCTGACTCTTCTATTTTCCAGGAGTTACTATCAAATTCTTCTCCAAGTTTGATGTAAGTATGAATTGTCATCAGTCATATGTCTTTCTCTAAGATCTTTCAAATTCTTTTCATCGTCGGTTCAACCTTTCTAATTTTTCATTCCGGAGTACCTCAACAATTCTCAGTGGTGGTTCTCTTCATCATTCTCAACATTTGAAGACCAAAGAAGAGTTTCTCTGCAATCATATCCATTCTCTTGTAGATTCTTGGTGCTAGCTTTATGCCATCCTCTCATAATTGTTTTCGATTGTGAGAATTCTTTTCACCCATCCAAAGCAATTCAGGAGTCTTTTTAGTTTGATTTTCCGAAGGCCATCATTTCGGGCTTATTCATTCTCAGCTTTCAGCTCTCATTCTCCAAATCTTACAGGTGCTTCATTCAAGTATTCTCTAATTAGCTCATGATCTCTTCGTTCTCTTGTATCAAATGCCCTGAAGTATCTTCAATCGTTTTCCAAGTCTTCCTGGTGATTTGTGCCTTTGCTACTTTCATTTTCTATTCTTACAGTGGTTCATTCAAGGGTTCTATTCCTTGGTTATCATATCAATTCATTCGTTCTTTCAAATCCTATAGGTAGTTCGTCGAAGACCTTCTCAAGTTTGCGCTATATCTCTCTTAATCCTTTTCACGAGAATAAGTAGTATGCCAAATCCGTTGCTTGTCATCAATTTAAATTGGTGAAGGGTACTCATAACATAATTCTTATTCTTGTTTCATCCAAGTGATTAATTCATTATTCTGGAGGCTAATCAAATTCTCCGTTTCAATTGCTCATCTTTCTTTCCCCGGATTTCCAAGTTTTTCCTCATTATCTTGTCGCGAAGCTCCATCTAATCATTGCAAGGCTTCAATCTTATTCTTTTCATCCTTCTTTTCGTTTGATCATCCTTTTATTACCGGAGTTCTTCATGGTGGCGCCACATGATGGTTCATCAAGGATCTAATTCCTTCTCGAAGTGTTCATTGAGATTCTTTTTAGAGGAGTCCAAGCATTCTTCAACTTGCAATCCGGAGTACAATTCTTTCAACCTTATCTATGAGGTGGTATTATGTCATTCTTGATAATTTCCCTTTGTGTTTCATGATACACAAGTTTTCAAGAGTGATATATCTAAATCCATCATTTTATTTTCGCTCAAGTCATCTTTTCAACCAATCAATCTCTTCATTGGAGTTATCTTGGGTTATATTTCACCTAAAGCTTTCCCTAAGGATTGTTGCTATTTATGGTGATTATAAATGACCCAAGTTCTTCATTTATCCTCCCGGTGAAATAAGTTTCTCATCTCCTTGTTCATATCAATCCAATCTATTGTTTTTCGTTAGTGGCAGAATTTCACCTCATAGTTTTGATATGTTTTCCATAAGCACACAACAAGCTTACTCTTTTCGTTGTTGGTTTTCCAACAACATCGTTCAACCTTTTCTGTTTCACACAACTAGGGAAAAGCCTAGCAGTAGCGCTGGTTTTTTGCCTATCAGTAGCGCGGGTAAGCGCGCTACTGATAAGGCGCTATAGCTAATGCTTAGCAGTGGCGCCTACTGGCACTCGCTACTGCTATATCTACTTAGTAGTAGCGCTTTCCAAGTCAATCACTACAGCTAATTATTAGTAGCGCTTTTGAAAACAACCGCTACTACTATTATTCCCTATTCCATTTCTTTTGAATTTTAGGTCGTATTCATATACATGTATACAATTTTTCATACAGTAGCAATTTAGAGATTGTTTTTACATTGTAATGAGTTATTAAATCACTAGGTGAAAGAACCTTGGATTACTTTCAAGTGCATGGATCCAAAGTAACCAATGGTCACTTTGGATCCATCCATTTGAAACTAATCGGCGGTTCTTTCACCCAATGACATAATAACTTCTCATCATCATCATAATATCATTAACAACTTATCATCATAATATATCATTGTCATATAACTCCTCATAATCATCATTTTCGTCCATGATGGGACATCATATAACAACTTCGTCACTAGTTATAATAACAACTCGTCCTCATCATCATCATAGTACTCATAGTCACTAGTCCTACTCAGCATCACCATCAAGTCTAAGACATTGTAGTCATATATAATCAAAACTAACTAATTGTTCTTAATACTTAGGACCTACTCCTCTCTCCTAGCTAAAATACCATAAAACAGATAAACCGGTCCTTCACCATAATGAAGAATGGACATAAACCTATCTCCAACTTATGGCTTGCGCACATTCATTTTGTCTCCAATTATTTGCGTGTGCGCATTCATCACTTTGCTCCATTCTTTGATTTTGAGCCTTCCATCGTTTGAAGAAATCGAGTATGCAGTATGGTAAGAGTCCGAAGGAGTTGGTCATAAGCTAACCATATGCATATCACCTTCGGTAAATAGCATGTCAGGCACAACCTGCTTCGGGAGCCTCTGTTCAAAAACGAAATAGTAACATATATAGTTAGCAATGGTTTACTTAAGAATAATGTATGCAATGAAGTTACCATCATTAACAAAATCTTACCAAGTTTTTAGCAATGAAGTTATCATCAAGCAATGTATGGACTAGTGGCACATATCTAGTATAATTTTTGGCTGATAGAGTGACTGGTTTTGAAGGCCTCAACATCTTCTATGAATGAGATAAGATAACCTTTCTCCTCACAATTAAGCTTGGAGTCATAGTTGTAGTATGTGTTGTCTACCATCTTCCGAGTATTTCTTGAAGATAAGAAATAAGCTGAAAATTATAAATAAATAAGTTTAGTATGGACGAACACCAAATATTTTTAAATTAACAACCTAAATTACTGAACTTAATAGATTAGTTTGACAAACTCACATCTAGGCAAAACTGGAGGCATATCCACATCCACCTAGATGTCAATATTATCATCATCCTCATAATCTTCGATACGAATATCAAATCTTATTCGCATTCCCTCCTCAAATCCATATGCCTTGTAGAGAGCTTCCCATTTAGAGAAACCGAAATGGGAGCGATCGACCGCATTGTAGAACTTAACCAGAAACTCGTAACCATGTTTAGTTCTTAAGTGATCCCTCCTCGTCTCCATATTCTCAAAGTCATCTAAACCAAAACCAAGCTTCTCCAATACATATGGTCTAGCATGGCACGAGATGTACTAACCGAATTGAAAAAAATCCATAAATTACACGTTGAACAAAAGAAGCACAAGTGATGATATTAAT
The DNA here is from genome assembly GCF_018294505.1 of Triticum aestivum. Classification (NCBI taxonomy): domain Eukaryota; kingdom Viridiplantae; phylum Streptophyta; class Magnoliopsida; order Poales; family Poaceae; genus Triticum; species Triticum aestivum. Next base: position 395,042,948 of record NC_057803.1, on the reverse strand, counting down.
TACGATGAAATGCTTTTCATTGCATACCATACAAACATCGAAGGTCTCTTCCAGCTTCATGGTGAAAAACCTATCAATTTGCAGGTGAGGAAACATGTCGCACACACTCCGGTCATCATAGCAGTACCCGCACTCCGGGATCCCATCGTCATTAGACATCTCCTGTGTTCAAAATTTAGAGATTATAACTCGACAGCAAAACCCAAAAAATCCGGCATGACCTTTGCTAAAAAAGGACACATCGAGCGCCTGAAATTTGCTGGAACGGAAATTAATCAACACTCCAGCAAAACATAGGCCACTTATCGATGGTCATTGCATTTCAATGATTCAAAATATGAAAAAAAACATTCGAAAATATCTTATATAAAATCCTAACACTAATTAAACTAGTTTTATTAACTACTTATTAAATAAACTAGTTTTATTAACTACTTACTAAATAAACTAGTTCTATTAAGCACTTACTAAATAAACTAGGTCAATTAAGCACTTAATATAAATAAGCTTGTTATATTAATCACTTGCTAAATAAACTAGTTACCTACGATTTGCAAAAACAGATATAAGGGAGGGAGGGAGGAGAGAGAAGGGGTAGGGGCGGCCGAAGGAGGAGGGGGAGGGGCTGGCCGGAGGAGGAGGAGGGAGGGGCGGTGGGAGGAGGAGTAGGAGGAGGAGGAGGGAGGAGGGGCTGTGGGAGGAGGGCGCGATGGGAGGAGGAGGGAGGAGGGCGCGGTGGGAGGAGGACGGAAGGAGGGAGTACCTCGGTGGCAGACGGACGACGGCGGCGGCGGCGACGAACAACAATGGTTATCGGCGCGGGCGAGAGTGACTGAGAGGGAGAGTGAGAGAGAGAGAGGGCCAACCGTGTGGGGATAAGGTGGGGTTAGTAGTAGCGCGGGTATGAAAAGGTGCTGCAGGTAAGGAGAATAGCAGTAGCGCGGTACGGTGTAAGGCGCTACTGCTATAACTAGCTGGACGGCGAGGTCATGGCAATTAGAGTAGTAGCGCAGTTTAGAGATGACGCGCTACTGCTATTTTTCTTTGAGCAGCGCGTTTTTCCGGCACGCGCTACTGCTAAATAGCAGTAGCGTCGTATTTTGAAGAGCGCTGCTGGTAATATTCTGTGTATAAGGTTTTCCCTAGTAGTGTAAATTTTATTTGTGAGAGTTGTCATTCGTCTTCTCCGTTTTCTTTTTCTTTCCAACCATCTAGTTTTCCGTTCATTTGTTCTGGAGGCATGGTGATGTTGCTCTCTTCGTCCTATCATCTCGTTTTGCCAAGATCATGCTCTTTCCTTTGTCTATCCATTCAACCGGAGTGTCGTGTCCTTCATTCAAGTTCTCTCATCTTATCAGTTTTACCTTCCTTCTCAACCGGAGTGATGTCTGAAATTTTTCTTACCCATTGTGCCTTTCTTTCAATAGTTCCGAAGGAAGTGTGTTGTTGATTTCATCAAGTATCTTCTCATCTTGCCAAGTTCATGTTCAATTCCTTCCATTTTCAGCCGGAGTGCTGCCCAAATTACACCATTCTTTTTTCCTTCTCTATCTTGTTTTAACCGGAGTGTTGTGTCTATTATTCCTCTTCTAACCGGACTCTCATCCAAGTGCTTTCATTTTTCCAAGCTCATATTCTTTACCATCCATTGCCAACCGGATTGTTGTCCTAATTGATCCTTATCGTTCCTTGTGCATCTCGTTCTACCAGAGTGTTTGCATGTACTTCTTGTCCTTTGAAACCCTTTTCTTATGTCCGTCAACCTACAAGGTTCCCGTAATGTTCCTTGTTCCTCCTTTCTAACAGAGTGTTTTCAATCTCGTTCATCTCCGTTGTATTCTCTTCTCAAAACTGTTTAACCTCTCAAGGTTCTTTGGTTTCACTCGCTTGTCAAAGAAGCAACTTAGTTTTACCTATTATCTTCCTCTTCTTTTTCTCTCCGATGCCATCCAAGATATCGGGACGAGATCCTCTGTTAGTGGTGGAGTGTTGTGACGCCCCAAGACTGGAGCTTCAGACACGTTCCATGTTTTCCGAGTTTCGTTGTGTGATTTGTTTTGTCTGTTGCATTCATCATTGCATCATGTGCATTGCATCATGCATCTTCTCCATACCATTGTTGCATTTGTTTAATTTAGTTGCTCATGTGCACTGCAACTTATTTTCTTCTCTTGATCTTTCCATCAACCCCATGCTCACTTCCAACTTGGTTTCACCCAAGTTTCAAATCCCTATGCCACTTCTTTCTTCCCCTTTTCTCTATTTATTTCAGTTGCAAATAGAATTGCTCAAATAAATGTTCATCTTTTGCCCATAAATCATATTTATTATGTAGGGTCATCCTATAAAATTAAAGCCCTTTTGGATTTAGTTTGGTTAGGTTATAAATTCATGCAAGTTTGATTTAAATTCAAACATGTTCCTTTGTGTGAACTTTATTCTCTCAAAAATCCCTTTCACCATTTTATTTAAATTCCTCATATTTTCATGAGTCCGGGAAAATTGTCCTCATGCCCAGATTCTGCCCCTACCTTCTCTTTCTTTTCCTTCTCTTTTATTTAAATTCAAGCAAGTCTTTCTATGTTTCGTTTTTAAAAAGGAAAAGAGTGGTGAGAGGAGAGCCAGCCCACCTGGGCCTCCCAACGACCAGTGCGGCCCAAGGCCAAGGCCCAGCTGCCCATTGCCTAAACCTAGCCGGCCAAGGGGATGCCCGATCCCATCTCCTCTCCCTCTCCCTCGTCTCCACCCTGCCGCTAGAAGCCCCACGTTTGATTCCCGATCCAACCTCTCCCTCTCGTTCCCTCCCGCAACAGGGAGTCGCGTCGGACGCCTCGGCCTCTCCTTCCTCTTGCCGCGCCTGATCCCCTCAACCCCCGCACCTTTCTGTCGCCCCAGCCTCGTCTCTCCGTCGCCATGGCCTGGGGCCCACGCTTCTGCTGCTTCGTCGCCCACAGCCGCCGACCTCCCGTGCTCGTCTCCTTGCTCAGGCCGCCACCTCGCCGCAAGAAGAGCGTCGTCCTCCGCCGCTGCATCCGTTCGCCCGTGCCCGTCGCCGCGGGAACTTCCCTCGCGCCACCGGCCTCTGCTTCCTTGCTCCAAGCCGCGCCACTGCCTTCTGCAACCCCGGCATCCTCCTCGTCATCGCTCGAGGACTGGCATCGCCTCTAGCGCCCACAGGTCCTGCGCCATGCCCCGCCTCCAGCCTTCGTCCGCGATGTTCGAACCCCTGCATCACCTCCTGGCCCCTCCTTGTTCATATCCACCATGGCCAATTTGGCCTTGCTCACTCTTTTGCTCGGTCGCATCAGCCGCAGTCGCCGCCATGTTTTGTTCCTTGCGGGTAGAAGACCCATGCCCTTCGATCGCAGCATGCCTTCGCTGGGTTGTCTCTGAAAGGCCCCTTTGCGAATCACTGCCAAGGCCAAGGCCATCTCCGGGCACGAAGCCTCAAGTCCGAGGACTATCGCATTTGTGGATCCCTTTTGCCACGTACCACGACCGGTGAAGACCGAGACAGAGACCTCCTCGAGCAGGAGCGTTTTTGGGATCGTCAAGACCACCTCAAGTTCGACTATGTTTCGCCGCCCCGACCGAGACCAACAAGTACCACTACGACCATTCCTCTCCAAGACCGACCCCAAAAGGCTCGGATTCGTCACGTGTGCAACAGCCCATGTACAACTACGCAGACTTGCCAAGTACCACTTCATGTTGGCAAGACCCGCAAGTCGGACCCCGAACGATCGACGACTCGTGGACCTTGTTCAACTTCAGGCGCCGAACACCCGGGTAGCACAAATGCCAAGTACCCCTAGATACCACTTGGACATAAAGTACCGTCGACCCTCAAAGACTTCGTGGATTTTAAGTTCCTCGCCGTGACCGTGAACATCTACGAAACTTGTGCGCCTAAGAACGTGAACGACTACCGCCGCCAAGATCACTAAGTACCACTACTATCGCTGAGGACCGATAGTACCATTAATTCCACTACGACCGTTCCGTGAACATCTACTTCCTCTGCATTGCACCCTCCCGAACCGCACGCTTCGAAGGTATAACCCCAAGATGACCGTTCGAGAACGAATGCTTGTGTTGCATGAGATGCACCCTTTGTCTGCACCGTGTCGGTTTGTCACTCGTTTCCATGCCACTAACCCGTGGGAACCTAGTAGTCGGGAGCACCCCACCATCTTGCTCAACTCGCTCACACCTTATCATTTTTTCCGGCATCTCAATCGAGTTACCGGAACCGTTAGGTTTCCATGGCATCATTTTTTTTGGATTCGTTGCCGTGGCACCCCTTTCGTTTCCGCCACGATGACAAATGCTTCATATCTTGTTCATGTCAACATTTTCATAAACATTGCATAAACTTGAACATCTCATCCGCATCATGATAACAACTTTTAAAAATGTTTAAAATTGTTGTTGCATTTAAATTGCTAAATGCATATGGGGATTTACTGAAATTGTTGCTTGATGTTTCCGGCCTCATTTAAACTTGCCTAAATAGATAATTTCTTTATGCTTCTCCTCTTGCCATGTTTAACAACATTTAATATTGTTGGGTACATAAACGGGGGAGAACTAAATAAGCCATGTGGTGTTCCGTCAATATGCAACTCGTTGCATATTGAGCTCCACTTAATTTGTAGTTTTGTTTGTTGCACTTTGCCATGCCATGCATATTCAAACCGGACATGCATCATACTTGTTTGCGCATCATGCCATGTCTATGTGATGGTTGTTTACTATGTTGCTTGCTTCTTTCCTGGTTACTTCTCTCATTAGCTTCGGTTCCATTCCGGAGTTATGAGGATTCGTTCGACTACGTCCGTGTGTCTTCTTCTTGGACTTGTTCTTCTTCCTTGCGGGATCTAAGGCAAGATGACCATACCTTCGAAATCAGTTCTGTCTTTGATTGCTAGTTGCTCGCTCTATTGCTATGCCGCGACACCTACCACTTGCTATATCATGCCTCCCATATTGCCATGTCAAGCCTCTAACTCACCTTGTCCTTATGCCTGATTGAACATGATTATTGTTGGAACATGATTATTGTTGGGATATCATTATTATATCTTGTTTACTTTAATGCACCTATATACTTGGTAAAGGGTGGAAGGCTTGGCCTTATGCCTGATGCTTTGTTCCACTCTTGCCGCCCTAGTTTCCGTCATACCGGTGTTATGTTCCTTGATTTTGCGTTCCTTACGTGGTTGGGTTATAATGGGAACCCCTTGACAGTTCGCCTTGAATAAAACTCCTCCAGCAAGGCCCAACCTTGGTTTTACCATTTGCCACCTAAGCCTTTTCCCTTGGGTTCTGCAGACTCAAGGGTCATCTTTATTTTAAACCCCTGGGCCAGTGCTCCTCTGAGTGTTGGTCCAACTTGTCAGCCGCCGGTGGCCACCAGGGGCAACTCTGGGTTGGCCTACCAGAAGTTTGGACAATTCGGTGTGCCTTGAGAATGAGATATGTGCAGCTCCTATCGGGATTTGTCGGCACATCCGGGTGGCTTTGCTAGTCTTGTTTTACCATTGTCGAAATGTCTTGTAACCGGGATTCCGAGTCTGATCGGGTCTTCTTGGGAGAAGGAATATCCTTCGCTGACCATGAGAGCTTGTGATGGGCTAAGTTGGGACACCCCTGCATGGTTTTGAACTTTCGAAAGCCGTGCCCGGCAGATGGGAATTTGTTAATGTCCGATTGTAGAGAAATTGACACTTAACTTAATTAAAATGCATCAACCGCGTGTGTAGCCGTGATGGTCTCTTTTCGGCGGAGTCCGGGAAGTGAACACGGTTCTTGTGTTATGCTTGAACATAAGTAGTTTCAGGATCACTTCTTGACCACCATATATGCTAGTGCTTGTTGTAGCTCCACCTCACTACCCCTTTCCTACCCATCAGCTTAAATAGTCTTGATCTCACGGGTGTGAGATTGCTGAGTCCCCGGGGCTCACAGATTACTTCCAAAACCAATTGTAGGTGTAGATGATACCAATGCAGATGACATAGCTGAGCTCAAGTGGGAGCTCAATGAAGATCGTGTTCGTCGTGTTATTTCGTTTCCTTTCGATCAGTAGTGGAGCCCAGTTGGGGCGATCGGGGACCTATGCATTTGGGGTTGTCTTTATTTTGGTTCCGTAGTCGGACCTTGATTCTATTCTGGATGATGTAATGCTATATTTATGTATTGTGTGAAGTGGCGATTGTAAGCCAACTCTTTATCCCTTTCTTATTCAGTACATGGGATGTGTAAAGATTACCCGTCTTGCGACATGCCTACTATGCGGTTATGCCTCTAAGTCGTGCTCCGACACGTGGGAGATATAGCCGCATCGTGGGTGTTATAGGCATGCAGATCTTCGTGGATACCCTACCACCATGCCAACTCAGCAGTACGTCAACCTATGTGGCGCTGCATGCCTCGTTGGCCTGGACGTGTGTTGGAGCAAAGCGGAGCGGCGACGGACGGGACACGCCTTGTTACCGCCCCCGATAAAGAAAGTGGACACCTAAGTAGTGCATTTAATACACTTTGTCCTATGATGACATGCGATAAGCTTGTGCACTATATACCTTTCCACCTCCCGTGTGCCACTGTGGCAGCCCCTTTTGAATATTAAATGAGGCCCATGGCGTACTGAGGGGCGATTCGGATCTTTGGGACAACACACACATCGTAGCTAGTTCAAGAACTCAAGAACACTCAAATATACACCAAAAGCAGGACTAGGGTATTACGCATCCTTGCGGCCCGAACCTGGGTAAACGATCCTCGTGCTGGCTTCTAGACCCACTCTTTGCACAGCCTTGTGCCCGCCAACCATAGAAAAAAGGGACCTCGGCGATCCCATAGGTGTCGTTTCCCCCGATAGTCGCGCGGCGGCACATATATTGTTTTTCTATTTGGATAATTAATGTTGTCGCTTTATTGGTGATGAGGACATCAATACCATTGTTACTATACATACTGGACCAATTACTAGAGCTCGTGCACGCCAATTAAATTATCAGGTACTTCCATCTTGGTAATGATTCTAATGTTCATGAGAATATGATGCTGCCTAAATTAGATACATTTGTTTTTCTTACAAATGAAGGGTCTAGCTTGGAGAAGGAAGATCATTGGAGCAAGAACAAGCATGGAGTTGATGGCATGCACAAGGGAAACAAGAACGGAGTTGCAAGTGACGATTTAAGGACTTTGAAGCCACCATAATGAGTGCATGAAGCCTTGGACGAAATATACAAGATGCCACTTCATAATTTTCGTCCAGAGGATATTCTAGGTGTTGTGTCACCTTGTTGTTGGGCCAGGCCCATGTATTTTAGAAATACTTAAGTATAGGTTGTTTTTAGAGTCTGTATGTATGGGGAAACAAGAGTTAGGGTTGGTTTCGGACCCCTCCTCCAAGGGCCATGAAATTGCCCCCTCTTCCTCCATATATACAGCCCTTAGGGCGTTGTTTAGACTTTGGGTTTTGTTTATATTAAAGTTCACCATAGCTGCAACTTCACGTACTTCATTTGTGTTCAACGACGAGACAAAGGCGTCATAGAAACCCACGTTGATCAATAAAGCTTTCATCTTATATTTGCAATATCCATATTGCAATCTTACTTTCTTGCTTATTCTTCGTTCGCCTGCAGGAAACAAACCTTCGTGGTCAGGTTGATCGTGCTCCGGCGTGGTCAATAACCTCTCAGAGTTGGTTTAGCGATTGCTAAGGCACAACGTCCTCGCACGTTCGTAGTCGGATCGTCAAAGTCGAGTTGCTCTAAAACGATAGCCACCATCTCATCGAAAGACGGGACACTTTTGCCTCTATCAAGTGGTATCAGATTTCCAGGTTGCTTGGTGAGATTTTATAGTTTTTTGTAGTTTAGGTCGAGTCTGTTCTTCATACCTATAGTCCACGAAAAAGCCAAAAGAAATTAGGGTTAGTTCATCATATCCGAACCAATCTGAGCCTTGGCATAGTATTTTTTGAGTTTTGCTTTGTTGAATTTGCGGATGCCTCATTGTGTCGAGTTGCTGGTCTTAGCGTCTAGTCCCATACAGTTTCGAGTTCTGTTCACAGGTTGTCACGCCACCACCGCACCATCGTCATCATCATTGCCATATACCACCACCCCACCATATACATCGCTGCTGCCATATACAACCACCAATCTGAGTCCAGATATACCATCTCCATCTACAACCACTAATTTGAGTCCACATATACCATCGCCATATACCACCACCAATCCGATTCCAGATATACCATCGCCATGTACAACCACCAGTCCTAGTCCGAGTCCAGTATTTGTTGCTTTGTTTTCAAGTTCCGTATCACGCGATACTTCGAGTCGTGACCAATTCAGACCCCCCAACTTCCGTGCTAACCATAATAGAAAAATAGTTCTAAACTCAAAAAAAACTAAGTCTGGAAAATTCTGGCTAGGCAGTTTTTTGACCATTTGTAGACTTTTTCGAAAAAAATTGTTGCAGAGAAAAAAAAGAGGAAAAAAAGTGAAAAAAAGTGAAAAAGGAAAACAAATTTAGAGAGTGCTCCTCCCTTGTTTACGTGCCAAGCCGTGATTTTGTTCGTGTTCTAAGCTCGTGTCTCTAGTACGGTCTTGCCTAGGACCAGCACAGTACCGTCGTTGAGCGTTTATTCGACTTTGCATCTCTGAATTGATTATTGCTGACCCTTTTTGCTACCATATTATAAGCCTTCACAGCTCCTCATACATATACGTCATGCATTTGACTCTCCCTGGCAATCGCTGTATCCAAGCTTTTGAGAGTTTTGCCTACAACAGTTGCCGATCACCACCTGCTTCTTGGTAAGAACTGGTAAGATTTTGATATTCTCTTGACGGATTTGTGACACACCAGCACCACTTCCTAGTAGTCTATATGATCATATTCTTGTGTGTTTCTATTGCTGCTAACCACGGCAAGATCACAAGCTGACGAGACTAACTAGGAGAACATGACGAACAAAGAGTTACATGATAAGTTTCAGCAAATGATGAGTGGACAGGTGGAAGATGTTCTAAACAGATTTGAAGAGGCCAAGGAGAAGATAGATGGCATTGAGAAGGCGTTCGAACAAAGCTCGATAACAAGTTTAATGAATTGCTTGCGCGTCTTCCACAACCACCGCCCACTGCACCTGTCGCACCTCCACAACACCACCACCACCACCACCACCACCAACAACAACAACAACAACATCGCCTTCCAAGTCAAGTGGGATGAGCACAGTGCGTTCCCCTTGAGCCTGGTCAAACTTCTGGTGCCTCTGTACCTACTGTTGATGCTTCTGTAGCTCCTGCGGCTACTGCAGAGGTGGATGACCATTATGAGGATGAGGTTGATCAAAATCAAAAGTACGTGCAACCACCAGCACCACCACCACCAGGTCGTCCTGATGCATATCATCGCAACGGCAGGGCTGCACCACCTGAGGTACGAGATCATGACCATCTTCCTAAACTAAAATTGAATATTCCACCATTTGAGGGTAGATATGTTCCTGATATCAATATTACTTGGGAGTTAGAAACTGAACAATGATTTACATGTTTACAATATCCTGAGGGGAGATGTGTTCCTGCTGTTGTTTGTGCTTTCACTAGCTTTGCATGTGTTTGGTGGTCTGAACATTGTAGATTATATCCTATTCCAGCTACTTGGGCTGCTTTGAAAACTTCTATGCATACTCGTTGGGTTCCACCATATTATCAATGTGAATTACTTCAAAAATTGCAGCGTTTAAGACAAGGGAAATTTTTTGTAGAAGAATATAATCAGGAATTACAACTGGCATGATTAGATGTGGTATTGTTGAGGAGAATGAAGTTATGATTGCACGTGTTATGGGTGGATTAAATAGAGAGATTCAGACCATTCTACAGTATAAGGAGTATAATAATATCACTCATTTATCCCATCTTGCTTGTAAAGCTGAATGTGCAGTGCAGGATCGACAAGCATTGGTGCGAACTAACTTTTCTGCAGGTCGACCTTCATCATGGACACCACGTGCATCCTCTACTTCCACTGCACCAGCACCTCCAGCAGGTGCCACCTCCAGCCGTGATACAAGAAAGTAGGCATAACCACCTCTATCTGCCAAGAGCACACCTGCCGGGCCTACACAGAGCCCTTCTTCTTCCATGGCATCAATAGGGCACACAAGTGATATTATTTGTCGTCGTTGTAAGGGAAGAGGTCATTATGCAAGAGAATGCAAATATGAGCGTGTGATGATTTCTACTGAGGATGGTGGGTAGGAGTCCGCTAGTGACTATGATGAGGAGACTTTGTCTCTTATTACATGTGAGGAATATGGTGGAGATGATTCTAATCATGAGACGCAATACATGGCTCCTGAAGATGCTGACAGGTATGAATGTTTATTTTCTCAACGTGCTTTGAGTGTGCAGGTCACACAAGCTGAGCAAAATCAGAGGCATAATTTGTTCCATACAAAGAGAGTTGTGAAGGAACGTTCTGTTCGCGTCATCATAGATGGAGGGAGCTGCAACAACTTGGCTAGCATCGAGATGGTGGAGAAGCTATCTCTCACCACAAGACCACATCCACATCCTTACTACATCCAATGGTTCAACAACAGTGGCAAGGTCAAGGTAACACGTATTGTTCGTGTGCATTTTAGTATTTCTACATATGTTGATTATGTTGATTGTGATTTGGTACCCATGCAAGCCTGTTCGTTATTACTTGGTAGACCATGGAAATTTGATAAGAATTCTGTACACCATGGTAGAAACAATCAGTATACCCTTGTTCATAAGGATAAACATATTATTTTACTTCATATGTCTCCTGATTCCAATTTGAAAGATGATATTAATAGAGCTAATAAAGCAAAATAGGAGAAAAATAAGAGTGAAAATCAGATTGTGGCAAAAGAATTTGAGCGACAAATGAATCCTAATAATAAACCATCTAGTGTTGCTTCTGAAATTAAATTGAAAAGTGCATGTTTACTTGCCAACAAATCTAATATTGATGATCCAGATTTCAGCAAATCTATTTGCTATGTTTGTGTGTGCAAAGAGGCATTATTTTCATTCGAGGACGTGCCTTCCTCTTTGCCTCCCGTTGTTACTACATTTTGCAGGAGTTCGCTAACGTCTTTCCACAAGACGTGCCACCGAGATTACCACCTATTCGATGGATTGATCATCAGATTGACTTAATTCCTGGTGCTTCGGTTCCTAACCATGCACCATACTATACCAATCCAAACGAGACGAAGGAGATTACGCGTCAAGTCCAGGAGCTGCTCGACAAAGGTTATATACGCAAATCCCTTAGTCCTTGTATTGTTCCTATTATTCTAGTGCCGAAAAAGGATGGTACATCCCGTATGTGTTGATTATAGAGGCATTAATTATATTACTATTCGTTATCGCCATCCTATTCCTAGGCTAGATGATATGCTTGATGAATTGAGTGGCTCTACAATATTCTCCAAAGTTGATTTTCATAGTGGATACCATCAAATTCGTATGATATTGGGAAATGAATGGAAAATAGCATTTAAAACTAAGTTTGGTTTATATGAGTGGTTAGTCATGCATTTTGGGTTAACTAATGCACCTAGTACTTTCATGAGATTAATGAACGAAGTTTTACGTGCTTTCATTGGATGATTTGTGGTAGTCTATTTTGATGATATACTGATTTACGGCAAATCTTTGGAAGAACATTTGGAACATTTATGTGTTGTTTTTATTGCTCTACGTGATGCACGTTTGTTTGGTAACCTTGGGAAGTGCACCTTTTGCACCGACCGACTATCTTTTCTTGCCTATGTTTTTACTCCACAGGTTATTGAAGTTCATAAAGCCAAGATTGAATCTATCGAGAGTTGGCCGTAGCCCAAAACGGTCACACAAGTGAGGAGTTTTCTAGGACTCGCTGGTTCCTATAGGAGTTTTGTGAGAGATTTTAGCACCATTGTTGCACCTCACAATGAGCTTACAAAGAACGATGTGCCTTTTGTTTGGGGTACCACACAGGAAGAAGCCTTCACGGTATTGAAAGATAAGTTGACACGTGCTCCTTTACTGCAACTTACTGATTTTAATAAGACTTTTGAGCTTGAATGTGATGCTAGTGGAATTGGATTAGGAGGTGTGTTATTACAAGATGGCAAACATGTTGCATACTTTTCTGAAAAATTGAGTGGGCCTAGTATGAACTATTCTACTTATGATAAAGAATTATATGTTCTTGTTTGGACCTTAGAAACATGGCAACATTATTTATGGCCCAAGGAATTTGTTATACATTCTGATCATGAATTTTTGAAACATATTAAAAGTCAAGAAAAACTGAACCATAGACATGCTAAATGGGTTGAATTCATTGAGACTTTCCCTTATGTCATTAAACACAAGAAGGGTAAATAAAATGTTATTGATGATGCATTGTCTCGTCGTTATACTATGCTTTCACAACTTGACTATAAAATATTTGGTTTGGAGACCATCAAAGATCAATATGTGCATGATGCTGAATTCAAAGTTGTATTGCAGAATTGTAAAGAAGGTAGAACATGGAACAAGTTCGTCGTTAACGATGGATTTGTGTTTTGTGCTAACAAGCTATGCATTCCAGCTAGCTCCATTCGTATTATTTTGTTGCAGGAGGCGCATGGAGGAGGATTAATGGGGCACTTTGGCATGAAGAAGACGGAGGATATACTTGCTACACATTTCTTTTGGCCAAAGATGAGACGGGATGTTGAGCGTTTTGTTCCTCGCTGCACTACATGTCAAAAAGCTAAGTCACGACTCAATCCTCGTGGTTTATATATGCCTTTGCCCGTACCTAGTGTTCCTTGGGACGATATGTCTATGGACTTTGTTTTAGGTTTACCTCAAACAAAGAAGGGAAGGGATAGCATATTTGTTGTCGTGGATAGATTCTCGAAAATGGCACACTTTATACCATGTCATAAAAGTGATGATGTTGTTAATGTTGCTAATTTGTTCTTTTGTGCGATTATTCACTTGCATGGCGTGCCAAATACTATTGTTTCAGATCATGATACTAAATTTCTTAGCCACTTCTGGAGATGTTTATTTGCTAAGTTGGAGACTAAACTCCTTTTTAGTACTACTTGCACTACAAAAAATACACTTCCATGATGATACGTGTTTGTCACAGTAGGTCGCGTTTTTTGTCATGCATTTACATCCATGACGATTTTATGACAGAATCAAGATAGTCATACCTGTGCTGTCGTAGAAGTGTTCCATGACATTACCAAAATTATCATCACGGAAGTGTCCACTTCCATGACGATAAATCGCGCGTCACGGAAGTGCTTTCGTCAAGGGTGACCAACACGTGGCATCCACCATAACGGAACATCGTTAAGCTATCTGGTCGGATTTTGGATCCGATAACCCGTTAACAACCCTGAGCAATGGGAAATTTCCACGTGTAAAATTCTGATTGGCCAACGGAAAAACGTGTTGCCTCACCGTTGGGACAGATGTCATCCACTCATTGGACAGGAGGCGCCTATGATAGGTCGACACATGGCACGGACCAACAGTGGCCCATTCCGGTGAAAAAGGCCAGCCCAGAAATATTAGCAGGCCGACCCATATAAGGCCTACTTGTGTCAGGTCCATTTAAGCCCACGACCCATACGAGATGTGCCAATTCGGCCCGTCAACGGCCCGTTAAAGATTTGACACAATTGCAGCCCATCGTCAGTTTGAGCCCGTTAACAGCCCGCTATATATTTGGGCTCAATATCGGCCCGATGAGATTTCGACCTGTTAACGGCCCATTTAATGGATGGGCCAATTTTCAGGATATACATCTTTCGGCCTTTTAGCGACCCATTTAAATGTTGGGCTAATTTTCGGCCCGATGTCACTTTCATCCTGTTGACGGCCCATAAATCTGATGGGCCATTTGTAGTCGGTCCTGAGTTTCGGCCTTTTAGCGGCCCATTTAAGTGTTGGCCAATTTCTGGCCCGGTGTCACTTTCATCCTGTTGATGGCCCATAAATCAGTTGGGCCATTTGTAGTCGGACCTGAGTTTTGGCCTTTTAGCGACCCATTTAAGTGTTGGGCCAATTCCCGGCCCTGTGTGCCTTTCGGCCTGTTAATAGATAGAACTTACAAAATAATGAGCCCCTCCCACCCCCTCCCCGGCGATCTCCACCCACCTCCGGCGATCTCTTCCACTATCCACCAAATTTTAGTTTCTCTCCACTAAATCTCTCCGGCGTCTCGAGATCTATACGTTCATACCCATTTCCTATGGGTTCCAATGATGGATCCACCCTTGGCTTGGACTTCTCCAAGGGTTTGGTTTTTGCAGATATGGTTTTTCAATCTACTGGTTTTTCTGTTTACCCTCTTGAGGATTCATAGATCTTCACCATGGTTGTCTCCTTTGGGCGTCATGATTTTCGTCTGATTGAGGATTCTATGGCGGCGGCACTTGAAGCAGCCCTTGGTGGTTCGGCTATTGACCTCATTGTTTTCTTGATCAAGGATAGGGTTTTTGGTTTTCAAGTCTCTTGCAAAGCAGTAGCCATGATTATTCTAAGTCTTAGATCGTTTGCATGTGATCGTTTTGAATGTTACTTCCATTTTGGGGTAACGATGGCCCAAATTGGGGTCGTGAGTTCAAGATCTCGAAATTAGAATGTGATGCCGAATGGGTTCTTGTTAGCCATTCCAAAAGACATGCTTCTTTGGGTTTGTTGGCCATGCATGAGAGACCTCCTAAGTCATCGTTCAAATCTGCTAATTCGGTTAGCAAGAAAGCTTCTTTTGTAGTTTTTCAAAACTACGCAGCTTGTCGTGGTTATCGTTTTCCGGCCTCTGAAGATTACATCCAAACTACTGAGGATGCTGGTTATTCTATTCCACCGCATGAGAGGGTAGTAATTCGTCCCACTTTGCCGGCGAATCTCTGGTGGACGTCGACGAGGCCTTCGATATCTTTTGGCACAGTGCAAGATTTACTGTCCTCGGCTGATCGGGCGCCGCCATCCTCAGGCGGGAATCATGGTCCTTTGAATGTGGACGTACCTAGCCATGCTGGGTCATCTTCGGTGTGTGCCACAGGCCGGGAGGAGTGCACGCGTCTTGGGCCGTTGGATAGGGCTGACTCGCCTGGGCTTGTTAATATTCCTTCATTGCAACAAGCGAGAGATGATTTTGATAATTTGATCTCTCGTATGGTTGAGGAAGTTCACACGTGTCAGATTTGCTTGGCAAAGGGACATTTTTCTTCTGCTTGCACATCAAAACTCAGGTGCCTCTCTTGCTGCCATGTGGGGCATCTTAAAAAGGATTGCAACAAATTCGCTTGGATCTTGGGTTGGGTTTGGCAACCAAAACCCGCTAACGTTGCAACTTCCTAGGTCTCCAGCGAGAATATCTCCCTGACATCGCATTTACCAATCTTGGACCTCCCTTGCACTTCCACATTTACTCCCTCGTCCAGTCCCATCAGCCTTGGACAAAAGACTCATTCGTCTCTGCCGTCTGCTACACCTCCTCCGCCGCTTCACTCATTGTCGGCGTCGCCGGAGCATGAGTGCTCTGCTCGCATGGCCAACTTCCATCTGGATCCCCTGCTTTATGTCCCGGCTGGCCACCACATTGTTGACGGTGGTGAAGACCGGGTGCCGCGCACCTTTGTGACGCCGCAAACCCCAATTATGCGTCGCCAAGAGGAGTTTATGCTCGCTGAGGTAATGTCGATCCCTCCGCCCGATCAGATAGGTGCTCCTAGGGAAGAGGTTGTGTAGTATCTGCAAGCGCAAGGTGTTTTGATCAGGTCGACGTAGCCCTGGATTCGTTCTATAGGTCTTTTTGAGCTTCATGATGCTGTTGTCCGCTTCCATTTGCTTCAACTACCTCCGCAGCCATTGGGCAATGATCTTTTTGTTCGCTTCATGAAGCATGATGAGGGTGTAAGTGCATCTAGTGCCACCCCTAGTTGGTTTTGGAGTATTGATGACAAACCTAGTTGAGGGACTAATGTGTTTGTGAGAATTGCAGGAAAACACAGGTAGAAGTCCCTCATTGATTCGGTTTTACTACCAGAGATGACCCCTAAAATGTACGAAGACATTGAAGACAAAGGTGGTATATGAAGATATTCACATTGAAGACTATGACAAAGGAAGACACGTTATGAAGCCTATGGAGCTCGAAGACTTAGATCTTTCGTAGTTCCTTTTCTTTTGTGTTGAGTCATAGGAACCACCGTACTGTTAAGTGGGGTCCAGGAGAACCAGTCAGAATGACTGAAGTGATGCCTAAATCAAAAACCTATGTCTTCGAGCAAAGACAATGAGAGCGAATCTTGTCCAGAGCCGGACAAGTCAGCTTTGCTTGTAGCCCAAGTAAAGTTGCCATGAGAGTTTGAAATCTGACCGTTGCGACACGTGTCAGTTCCTTAGTGACCCAGGGTCATTTCGGACAAATCAGGTCGGGTTGCCAAGTGGCTATAAATAGCCCACCCCCACAACCATAAACGGTTGGCTGCTCAGATTTTCAGTGCACGGCTTTTGTCGTTTGAGAGCAACCCACCTCGAAGCCTTTGAGAGAAAATTCCTAGCGAGGAGAAAGCCCTAACCACCCAGAGCCAGAGCAAATTGGGCATCACTTAGGTCTTCTTGTCTGTGTGATCTGAAGACTTATTACACTTGAGGACTGTGAATCCTCCAGACGGTTAGGCGTCACGTTCAGAGCATCCAAGAGACATTGTGGATTGCCAGTGAACGAAGTTTGTGAAGGTTTGGGAGTCTACCTTGAAGACTTACCAGAGTGATTGGGCGAGGACTAAGTGACCTTAGCTCAAAGAGAATACGGTGAGGACTTGGTGTCCTGAACTGTGTGTTCAGGACTGGGTGTCCGGGACTGTGTGTCCTAAGGTTTAAATACCTAGCCGCTCCAACCAGACGTACAGTTGTCACAGCAACTGGAACTGGTCCAACATATCATTGTCTTCAACGAGTCACTGGTTTCATCTTCACTTCCTTTTCTTACTGTTACACACTGTGAAGCCATTGCATGCTTGCTTTATCTTTTGTCTTCACAACATGAATGTATGATTTGTTTGGCTTCATAACTTCTTCCTACCTGATCCTTATTACACTGCAGTTGTTTGTCATTATGCTTTCACTCTATTGAATACATGACCATGGCTGGGCTAGTGTAATCTAACTTCCGCTGCATAGTAATAGGCATAATCTTCTCTGTTTGTCTTCATAACTCTCATGTTTTGAAGACTTTCATAAAAATCGCCTATTCACCCCCCTCTAGTCGATATAACGCACTTTCAATTGGTATCAGGGCAAGGTGCTCTCTTGTTCTGTGTGATTCGGTTTAACCACCTGGAGTTTTAGCTATGTTGACTGCAGGGATAATCAAAGTCTCCACTGCGTGCCCCGTCTTCGATGGAACTGAATATCCCTACTGGAAGAATAAGATGCGCATGCATCTTGAAGCCATTGACGTCGACCTATGGTATGTCGTCGAGAACGGTGTTCCCAAGGCTGGAGAAGGTGTCACTGCTGCTGATGTCAAGAAGTTCACTCAACTGGACTCTACCTCCAAAAATATCATCTGTGGCCATCTGACAAAAGGACAGTATGGCCGTGTGAGTGCCTTGAAGACATCCAAGCTGGTCTGGGACTGGCTCTCCAAGGTCAATGAAGGCGTCTCAACCCAGAGAGATCAAAGAATCAGTGTCCTTCGCAACCTCTTCAACCGCTTCAAGCGAAATGACAATGAGAATGTCCAGCACACATTTGATCGGCTCACTGACATCACAAATGAGCTTCAAGCCCTCGGCGCCACTGAGATCACCAAACATGAAATCGTCAAGACGCTGCTGAGATCACTTGATAGTTCGTTTGACATCCTAGCCCTGATGATTCAAGAACGTCCTGATTTCAAGACACTCGATCCGTCTGACATACTTGAGAGGCTCAACACACATGAGTTTCAGCTTTCTGAGAAAAGAGATATCTACGGTCCAAACTATGGGCGAACTCGTGCCTTGAAGGCAAAAGCTGTTTCCTCATCTGAAGAAGAATCTGACAGCTGTTCTGATGATCCTGAAGACATTGGAAGAGAACTTGCAATGCTAGTGAAGAAGTTCCAAAAATTCACCAAGAAGAAAGGCTTCAGAAAATCTTCACGATCAAGCTCAAGGAATGATGAAGCTTCTGCTCATGACTACAAGAAGAAAACATGTCACAAGTGCAAGAAAACTGGACACTTCATCTCTGAGTGTCCACAGTGGGACAATGAGAACAGAAGGAAGAAGAAGAGCAAGGAATATGATTCTGACGACAAGAAGAAGAAGAAATACTCAAAGTCTTCTTCCAAGTCTTCCTCAAAGTCTTCATCACACAAGAAGAGCTCATCTGGCAAGGCACGTGCGTTTGTTGGCAAGGAAATGGATTCAGAGGAGGAGTCCGCTTCTGAGGAGGCGGAGGTGGAGTCTGAGGAGGAGTCTGATTCTGGCATTGCGAGTCTGGCTACAGCATACGTCGCCAAGTCCATCTTCAACACTGAAGACAATGACTGCATCACCGACACCGATGCAAATGACAAGAACGACTCCACTCCTACCTACTGCTTCATGGCACGCGGTGCCAAGGTAAACACACGCACTACTCGCTATCAAACATCTAGTGACGATGACTCTGACTGTGATTCAAAACCCAGCTACAAAACACTTGCTAAAATTGCAACTGAACAACAGAAAGCTATGGAACATATTCAAAAACTGTTAGACAGAAGCGATGATCTGTTGGGTGCTGAAATGACTCGATCTGAATCCTTAATTGAAGACATAAAAAATCTTCACGTTAAGTATCAGGAACTTGAAGATCGTCTTGATACTCTCTCAACAACTCATGAAAAGCTTTCCTATGATTATCTTCAAAGGAAGCAAGAACTTGAGAAATTGAGAGCGGCTCATGAAGATCTTCAAAAGGAAAACGAGTCACTTCGCGCCGAACAGATCAGTTCCGCTCAGGAAGGATTTGAACCACCATGTCTTAAATGCATTGAGCGTGATAATGCTACTTCTGTTGCTGAATGTTCCACTGCTACTGCTGTTGCAATATCTTCAACTGTTGATGTGGTAACTAACCCCTCTGCTGAGGATACCACTGCTATTGCTGATGAGAATGCTAGGTTGAAGACATTGCTTGAAACAGGGATGTACAAAAGTCTTAAAGGACATCAGACATTATGTGATGTCCTCAAGAAGCAGATTCTGAACCGAAACCCTAGGAAAGAGGGTGTTGGGTTCGTGAGGAAAATAAATGCAGATGGCTCTTACTGGAAACCTGAGCAGTACCCCAAAACCACATGGGTTGCTGCAAAGGAACTTTCAGCAGATCCATCCAATTTATCTGGCTTCACTTGTGCTAACCCCATTATCATTGATGAATCCTTTGATGCAAACTATAAACTGTTTAAGAATCAGAATGGTGAAGTGTTTGCCAGGTACATTGGTACTAACTGCAGGAATGGACCGCCTATGAAGAAGATCTGGGTTCCGAAAAAGTGTCTGGAAAATCTTCCTGTGAATGTCTTCATGACACCTCACTTGAAGAAGACAAACCTCAGACCAAAGGCTTCATACGGTCCAAAGGCTTCATACAAACAGAGGACTCACCTGAGTCACACTAACGCAAATGTTTTGCAGGGAAACCATACTCAGGCATACGAATATGAGAGCGGTTCTTCGAACCGTCATGTTCATATGACCAAAAATTATTCTGCTTATTCCTATGAGTATTATTGTCCACCTGCTAGACTGTTTGCTAAGGCTTCAAAGCCAAAATTCTCAGATGCTGCACTTAGACTTATAGCTTCTAAGCCACCCTTGAAGATGTGGGTGGTTAAGAAAGCTTAACTCTCTTTTGCAGGGAAAGGTCTCCAGCAGAAAAACAAAATCTTCTGATGCTATTGCTGGGGACCTTAAAAATCTTGTAGGGCGCAAGATAAAATGCCCAAATGGCATCATTATGTACTTCGTTCCTGAATCGCATGCTACTCTCCCTATTAGTCCTAATCTGGATCTAAGTTTTCATAACCCACTGGTTCGTCAAATGTTTTTGCTTCACAATTCTCTTCGTGAAGCCTATCCCCCTAACTGCACTGTAGGGTACGACACCAGCGACTTCAAAGTCTTCAGAATGGATTATTGACAGTGGGTGTACAAATCACATGACTGGCAAAAGAAGCCTTCTTATGGACTCAACCTTACGTCCATCCGACAAGAGCCACATCACATTTGCTGACACTGGTAAAAGTAAGGTATTGGGTCTAGGTAGAGTTGCAATCTCAAAGGATCAACACATGGATAAAGTCATGCTTGTTGAATCCCTTGGCTTCAACTTAATGTCTGTCTCAATGCTTTGCGATTTGAACATGATCGTAATGTTTGGAAAATATCGTTGCCTAGTACTAATGGAATCTGACAAGTCTCTAGTGTTTGAAGGGTATCGGAAAGATGATTTGTACGTGGTAGATTTCTCAGCAGGGCCACAACTTGCAGTATGTCTTCTTGCAAAAGCTTCAGAATGCTGGCTTTGGCATCGGAGGCTTGGGCATGCTGGCATGAGGAACCTCCACACCCTTGCGAAGAAGAAGCATGTCATAGGCATCGAGGGCGTCAAGTTCAAGAAAGATCACTTATGCGGTGCCTGTGAAGCAGGGAAGATGACAAGGGCAAAACATCCTTCGAAGACAATCATGACTACTACTCAACCCTTCGAACTGCTCCACATGGATCTTTTCGGTCCCACTCACTACTCAACTTTTACTACTACTGCTTGCCTCTATGGCTTCGTCATTGTTGATGATTACTCTAGATATACTTGGGTGCACATAATCCTTTACAAGACTGAAGTGCAGGATGTCTTCAGACGCTTCGCCAATCGAGCTATGAACAATTTTGGCGCCAAGATAAAGCACATCAGAAGTGACAATGGCACTGAATTCAAGAACACTGGCCTTGATACATATCTTGATACCTTGGGCATCACACATGAATTCTCAGCTCCGTACACGCCACAGCAGAATGGCGTCGTCGAACGCAAGAACAGAACACTCATTGAGATGGCCAGAACAATGCTAGATGAATACAAGACTCCAAGAAAATTCTGGACTGAAGCCATTGACACTGCATGCCATACAATCAATCGTGTTTATCTTCACAAGCTTCTGAACAAGACATCTTATGAACTCCTAACTGGCAAGAAGCCAAATGTCAGTTACTTCAGAGTATTTGGCGCAAGGTGCTGGATCAAGGACCCACACCACACCTCAAAGTTTGCACCAAAAGCACATGAGGGCTTTATGCTTGGATATGGAAAGGATTCGCACTCCTACAGAGTCTTCAATCTCTTTCATTACAAAGTGGTTGAAACAGTGGATGTGCGGTTCGATGAGACAAATGGTTCACAAAGAGAGCAACTGCCAAATGTGCTAGATGAAGTTCCAGCTAATGAATCAATCAAGCTTATGGGAACTGGAGAGATTATACCTTCTGAAGCTCATCCTGAAGAAGAACTTCTCCAATACACGCACCTGATCAACATGAAGACAATGCTCAGCCTGAAGACATTCCTCCCAACAACAACACAGATCAGCAAGAGCAAAGTCTTCGCCCTGTACATCCTCGTGTTGCCAATGAAGTGCAGATTGACAGAATAATTGACAGCATCAATGCACCTGGTCCACTCACTCGTTCAAGGGCAACTCAGCTAGCAAATTTCTGTGGGCACTTCGCATTCGTATCAATATCAGAACCCAAGAAAGTTGAAGAAGCCTTCATGGAACCTGAATGGATTCAAGCTATGCAAGAAGAGCTTCAACAGTTTGAGCTGAATAATGTATGGGAACTGGTTAAGCGTCCTGATCCACGGAAGCACAACATAATAGGCACCAAATGGATATACCGCAACAAGCAAGATGAGCATGGTCAAGTTGTCAGAAACAAAGCTCGTCTCGTTGCTCAAGGATATACTCAAGTGGAGGGCATTGACTTCGATGAAACATTTGCTCCTGTGGCTAGGCTTGAAGCCATACGCATACTGCTGGCCTATGCAAATCATCATAACATACTTCTATATCAAATGGATGTGAAAAGTGCCTTTCTCAATGGCAAGATTGAAGAAGAAGTGTATGTTGCACAACCACCTGGCTTTGAAAATCCAAAACATCCTGACATGGTATACAAGCTCAACAAGGCACTGTATGGCCTCAAACAAGCCCCTAGGGCCTGGTATGACACACTCAAATACTTCCTGAAGAGCAAAGGCTTCATACCTGGTTCCCTGGATCCCACTCTTTTCACGAAGACATATGATGGTGAACTGTTTGTGTGCCAAATATATGTGGATGACATTATCTTCGGCTGCACCAATCAGAAGTACAGTGAAGAGTTTGGATATATGATGCAAGAGCAATATCAGATGTCCATGATGGGGGAGCTGAAGTTCTTCCTTGGTCTTCAAATACGACAACAACGCAATGGCATCTTCATATCTCAAGAGAAGTATCTCAAAGATTGCCTGAAGAAGTTCGGTATGCAAGACTGCAAAGGCTTCACAACACCAATGCCAGCCAAACATCATCTAGGTCCTGACGACAATGGTAAAGAGTTCGATCAAAAGGTATACCGCTCCATGATTGGTTCTTTGCTTTATTTATGTGCATCTAGGCCAGATATTATGCTTAGTGTTTGCATGTGTGCTCGATTTCAAGCGGCACCAAAGGAGTCGCATCACTTAGCTGTGAAGCGAATTCTTCGATATTTGGCTCACACCCCAACTCTAGGATTATGGTATCCAAAGGGCTCAGAGTTTGATTTGGTTGGATTTTCGGATGCTGATTATGCTGGTGACAAAGTTGATCGCAAGTCTACATCAGGCACATGTCACTTTCTGGGACGATCACTTGTATGTTGGTCTTCAAAGAAGCAGAACTGTGTATCTCTCTCCACTGCTGAATCTGAATACATTGCTGCTGGATCTTGCTGCGCTCAGCTTCTGTGGATGAAGCAAACACTCAAGGACTATGGCATTCATCTGAAGCAAGTGCCACTTTACTGCGACAACGAAAGCGCCATCAAGATTGCCAACAACCCAGTTCAGCACTCGAAGACAAAGCACATTGAAATTCGTCATCACTTTCTCAGAGATCATGTTGTGAAGGAAGACATTGATATCATACACGTCAACACTGAAGAGCAATTGGCAGATATCTTCACCAAGCCCTTGGATGAGAAGAGGTTTTGCAAGTTACGGTGTGAGCTAAATATCTTGGAATCCTCAAATGTCCTGTGATCAGGCACACATCCTAACACTTATGCATATTGATGACTTAGATGTGCAACACACAAAGTAAAGTATATCTTCAATCAATGAAGACATACATTCTAAGTGTGAATACATTAATGTGGAATTTGACTTCGGAGCGCCACGATAATTGTGCGCCGTGTCTGGGTCTAATACTTCCTATACGGTGGGTAACGCCACCACCAAACGTTCCATTTTGAAGTGTTTCACTCATGGCATTACCTTGCAATATCTTCACATTTGATTTGGCTTCGAACTCAACCTGTCTTCATGATTATCTTCACTACATTGATTATATAGATATATACATACTAGTGTTCTGTCCTCTACGGCATTCACTTATAGCTATGTCTTCTTGGTTGAATCTTTTGAACTAAGTGAATGTGATCGGACCCTAATCTCTCTATGCTTTCTATCTCAAATTCTATCTCTCCAAGTCATATGCATTCTATTGAAACTGTCGAATGTCTTCACTGTGTCCTTCAGCTGAAGATATAGAGACAACCATAAAGTCCGTTTTTAATGCTCATTCCTCCACATAAAATCCGGAGAAGCAGGAACGACCGCCCGACAATTTAGGCGCGCGTGGGACGTGGAACAAACCCCAAACTTTCGCTAACTGGCCACGCGTTCCTCAAATGCGAACCGCCAGGGGAACCTGTGTAATAGCATAGTGCCACCCCTGAGCCTATAAATTCACACTTACCGCGGTCATTATCTCCTTCTTCCACCCTCGCACGAACCCTAGCGCCACCACTAGCACTCGATGACGCCGGAGACGAAGCGCTTCGCTGCCGCAACCTCTCCAACTCCGTCCTCACGCCGACCGCGGACATCGTCCTCTCCGCCGTCGCCGTAGGTGTTTTCCGTCGCCAAGTTAGGGCACGGAGGACTGAACTGCTCGGCATCCACTCCCTTCCGTCTAGCAGTTCTAGTGTGGTAAATAAAACTTCTTTTTATAGCCTCTTTTGATCTCATGGTTCTGTCACTTTCTACCATAAGAAGTTTCTCTTCACACTAGTTAGATCTATCGCTGCATCTCATAACATGCCTAGTATATTCACTTGTGCTTCATAAAGTAGTTAGATTCCTCACTTGTACTGATCTGTGGGTTCGTACAAATCTGGAACCTACTTCTTATCTATGAGTGAATGTCTTCGCACGATGAGGTCAATGTCTTCTAAACTGATTAATCTTCAAAAACCTTCTGAGAATGCATATGACCTCTTCCCCTTCCCTCGCACCTTAATGCTGTCACAGGTACATGTCCGTGGGAGAATCCTTCGGTTCTCATAGTCTGCATTCATTTGCAGAATTCCTACAGCATCACATAAACTCTCGTGAAGCCAGTTCCCGTTGGTCCAGAAAAAGAAAGCCTTTGAAGCCTTTGAAAGTTTTGAAGCCTTTCAAGTTAAAGTTTATGGCTTCAGAAGCAGCAGCAAGGAAGGGGGGCAGACAGAGACGTGAAGGAACTTCCAAAGATCTGCCTGAAGACTTGGCAGAAATGTATAAAACAGATCCTGAAGAGAGCTATGGGCAGCGCAAGACCCGAATCCAATGGATTCGACGCTAATGGGCAGAACAGTGGTTCAAATACCGCTTCGTTACTCAGGAGTATGCAGAGAAATATGCCATCAAGAGGCCATGGGGGGATATCCGTTTTAAGAACCTCTTACCCAGAACCAAAGATGAAGCCATTGCGCAAGGCTTCTACCCATGCATGGTCCGAGGACCACAGCCTGATGATGCGCATCCGTCGTCACTCCTCTGGTGTCGTGATGACAATCTCTTCAAGCGCAACTTCCAGTTTGCCCAAAAGTCAGCGAAGCTAAACAAGAAGAAATTCGGGTTAGACTTCAACCCTGGTCCCTCCTCACCAAGGGCAGATGGCACACGCAACGCCGAACCCAATATCATCAGTCCTTTTGCCAATCTTGAGGGCCTGATCACTCACATCTTAGTACAAGGGGCTGCCGTGAATGACCCTCCAGCTGACTCTGAGTCTGATGAAGCTCCTGCTGTGCCGAAGCCAAAGCAGACGAAGAAACCAAAAGCTTCAAAGCCGGGCCCTGTCTCAAAAATCTCAAGGGCGAAGCCTTTGAAAACTGCACCTCCTGAAGTCAGTGTGCAGTCTGAAGACGTATCCCGCGTCTCCAAGCCCCAGAAGGAAAAGCAGCCCCAGCAACAAACAGGCAAAGAGCTCACTGCTGCTGCCATTCTGCACAGTGAAGCCATTGATCTATCAAGCGATGAAGATCTGGGAGATGACGCTCTAGAGCAGCTTATCAAAAGCAAAGAAGAAGCTGAAATCTTCAACAATCTGCCTCTCTTTGATGTCGCCATCATTCACAGCTTCATCGATGAATGGGTTGACTCACCAGACATAAGCTTCCATGATCTGCAGCTGCCAGTTGGCCTCAGTGTCGCCTTCCAAGGCGCAATTGCTTCAGAACTGGCCATTGCTCAGCGCATTGTTGAGCTGAAGCAGAAAATTGATCACGAAAAGGCTCAGTTCAAGAAGCACATGGCCAGCCTCAGCGTGCAGGAAGTGAGGAGCTTCAAAATCATGCTGCATGAGCTCAAAGAAAACTTTCTGAAGAAGCGGGCTGAAGCTCAGGGCTCGCGTGAAAGGATGAAGTCTTTTGCAGAAAAATGTGTTCAAGCCTACAACGAGGCTGAAAAGCGCAAGGCACTTGGGCGTCCTGGCATCGACCCCAAGATGGCCGCGAAGAAGATGAAGAAGTCTGCTGTGAATGAACCAGAGGCACCTCGGCAAGAAGCGGTTCAAATTGTCTTTCCCACTGCAACGACTGGCTCGAAGCTAAAGAGCCGGTCAACAGCTTCAGAGCTAAAGAAGACAAGAACTGCAGATGCTGAAGCCAGAAAAAGGAAGAGCTCTGAAGCCTCTCCTACTGCCCCCAGCAAAAAGAAGCGCAAGACCAAGAAATCTACGGCTGCTCCCACAGAGCCCTTGATGGTTGAACCCCTTTCTGTCATTCACCCCAATGCAGAAAGACGACTGACAGTTCATGAGCCTGCTCCCACAGAGGCTCCTGAAGCTGAAGATATTCCAGCAGCCGACCCCATAGCTGCTGAAGACATTGATCGTCAAGACAATGCACAAGATGATGCAGCCCTTCCTCAGCCTGAAACAAGCGAACTCATCAGTATTGGTCGTCCTCTGATGCCAATGGCACATGATGAGTCATGGGCGGATCGCCCTCAGGAGGAAGAAGACTTTGAGGTCCAGCCCACTCCGACCCCACAAGCGTCGTCTGCGTTCCGTAGGCTTCGCAAAGGTCCACGGCCTCAAGTCCATACTGCAGAAATTCCGGCTGCATTAGCCGAAGACAATGAAGAAGCACCACCAGAACCCACTTCCCCGCTCCATCAAGATGCAGTTCTCCATGAGAACGTGCCTGAGGTTGTCCCTCCCACTACACAAGCGGAGGAAGAAAATGATGCGGCTCCCACCACAAACACTGAAGCCAATGTGGAGCCCGCCCCACCAAATGCTTCAGCGGACAGCGAAGCTACCGAGCCAGACACTTCTGTTCCTGAGTCTGCTG
This sequence comes from Triticum aestivum, assembly GCF_018294505.1. Lineage (NCBI taxonomy): Eukaryota > Viridiplantae > Streptophyta > Magnoliopsida > Poales > Poaceae > Triticum > Triticum aestivum. The sequence continues at coordinate 395,015,965 of NC_057803.1, read as the reverse complement.
CAGGTCCTCAATTCGATTATCATATTGAGCACAGGCCTCATGTCCAGAAGCCAGTCCCAAGGCTTCCAAGGTTCCCAAGTCCTACATCAGCACCTGGTTCCTTTGACATCAATATCTTCAAGGCAGACAATACATTTTTCAATAGCTCCAAGAACCCCTATTCAAGGGAAAGGATTGTATCAGACAGGTTCTGGAGCTATTCTCAGCACAGCTATTATTCATGCATCTTATACAACCAAGGTCGCATCTTTCCCCACAAGCACCTTGAGGTTGAAGCCATTGCTGGTCTGCCATGTCTTGAGGAAGTCTTGGATTGCTTCAGGCAAGTGGGTCTGCTTCCGTTTGTCACAGATGAAGAGCACTGGAATGAAGAGCTTCTGCTTCAGTTCTATGCCACCCTCCACATTAAAGGATACAACAGATATCCGAAGACTTGGGTACTGGAGTGGATGACCAGAAATGTCCATCATGAAGCCAATGCATTTGATATCATTAAGCTCACTGGCCTGCCCACTCCTGGCGAATACTACGAGGAAGGCTGTCAACTACATGCTGAAGCTATTAAGAGCATATTCTAGAGGCCTGAACCAAATATGAGTCAGATGCTCTCTATGATGAAGCCATTGCCTCAGGATACACCTTATCCAACTGAAGACCTAGAGTACCTGCCCAGGACCATATATCACATTATTCGGCGGACTCTCTGGCCCATTAAGGGACACTCACCACATGCCAAGATCGACGGTGCAATGAAGACTATGATATTCTGTATCCTTCATGGCAAATGGTTCAACGCACAGGATTTCTTCATACGCCAACTTGCAGCGTCAGGCTCTGAATTATTTGGTTTGAAGTTCTATGCTCCTTGGGTGATGAGGCTAATCAAACTGCACTCTGCGATCTCGTATCAGCCCTCTGCCCAAAACCATCGGATCTTCTTGCCAGATGTGGATACCTCTACTGAAGCAATATACCCTGAGCCTGCCAAGCAACCGATAAGTCTTAAGAATGTAGAACACCAGAGCTTCACGCAAAATGTTGAAGGTGTTGAAGCCATATCCAGGGTATATCCGTTGGCTGGCACTACACATGCACCAGCATCTACTGAAGCCACAGACAGCACAAATGCTCCAAGACCCAAGAAGCATGCTCGTGTCCTCACTGACCGAGAGCTTCTTGTGGCCCTTCACCAAAAGCAAGATAGGCATCACGACTGGCTAAAGCGTCAGATGAAGAGCCTCTTGGTGGATGTCAATCGTCTTCGAAACCTAGCCACCAAGAATGCTTTTGTCACTCATGAGACGTGCCGTCGTACATGGAAAGGGCTCTCAATGATATGCACTAAAGTTGAACTTGAAGAGGATGGCTTCACAGAGCGCTTCAAATTTGACACCACACCTCCAAGAAGGGCTGTGATGCGCAACACACCGTCACTTGAAGACTCTGAGTTTTCTTCATCTGCTGCCACAGTTACTGCAAGGATCATTGATGAAGACGACGATGCTACATCACCACCATCTGCTTCAGCACATCCAAGTTCTGCACTGCCAAACAAGTCCACCGACCCTGCTGCGCCTGGGAACGCGTAGAAAACTCTATGTCTTCAAACCTTTTTGGTCATTACTGACAAAAGGGGGAGAAGCATATGATGTTTATAGTATTCAAGCGGGTCAATATGGGCGGGTGCCTTATGTTTTGTTATAGTTTGCCTCGTGTTTACAACTCTTGCTTTTACTTTATTTGGTTCTTTGAGTTGTAAACACTAAAACTCGATGGTCGTCTGCTACTTGTTTGCCACTCTGTTTGCGAAGATAAATTCCGCATGTCATTATCTCATATACTTTCATACTGCAGATGTCCATTTTCCATTATGCATGTCATTATCTTCATATACTTTCACATACATAGTGGATTGTCATCGTAAGCTGAAGAGGATCTCCTCAAGTACAACCTGCCATGTGCATTTGCATTCCAAAAGCAAATTAACCTATATGCACATCTTCAGGGGGAGCCTTTGCAACTTATGATGGCAATTCCCTACCCTTTACAAACTTCACACACTATATTCCCCGTTGAAAACTTCAACTAGTTTGTCATCAAACACCAAAAAGGGGGAGATTGTAAGTGCATCTAGTGCCACCCCTAGTTGGTTTTGGAGTATTGACGACAAACCTAGTTGAGGGACTAATGTGTTTGTGAGAATTGCAGAAAAACACAGGTAGAAGTCCCTCATTGATTCGGTTTTACTACCAGAGATGACCCCTAAAATGTACGAAGACATTGAAGACAAAGGTGGTATATGAAGATATTCACATTGAAGACTATGACAAAGGAAGAAACGTCATGAAGCCTATGGAGCTCGAAGACATAGATCTTTCGTAGTTCCTTTTCTTTTGTGTTGAGTCATAGGAACCACCGTACTGTTAAGTGGGGTCCAGGAGAACTAGTCAGAATGACTGAAGTGATGCCTAAATCAAAAACCTATGTCTTCGAGCAAAGACAATGAGAGCGAATCTTGTCCAGAGCCGGACAAGTCAGCTTTGCTTGTAGCCCAAGTAAAGTTGCCATGAGAGTTTGAAATCTGACCATTGCGGCATGTGTCAGTTCCTTAGTGACCCAGGGTCATTTCGGACAAATCAGGTCGGGTTGCCAAGTGGCTATAAATAGCCCACCTCCACAACCAGAAATGGTTGGCTGCTCAGATTTCAGTGCACGGCTTTTGTCGTTTGAGAGCAACCCACCTCGAAGCCTTTGAGAGAAAATTCCTAGCGAGGAGAAAGCCCTAACCACCCAGAGCCAGAGCAAATTGGGCATCACTTAGGTCTTCTTGTCTATGTGATCTGAAGACTTATTACACTTGAGGACTGTGAATCCTCCAGACGGTTAGGCGTCACGTTCAGAGCATCCAAGAGACATTGTGGATTGCCAGTGAACGAAGTTTGTGAAGGTTTGGGAGTCTACCTTGAAGACTTACCAGAGTGATTGGGCGAGGACTAAGTGACCTTAGCTCAAGGAGAATACGGTGAGGACTTGGTGTCCTGAACTGTGTGTTCAGGACTGTGTGTCCGGGACTGTGTGTCCTAAGGTTTAAATACCTAGTCGCTCCAACCAGACGTACAGTTGTCACAACAACTAGAACTGGTCCAACATATCATTGTCTTCAACGAGTCACTGGTTTCATCTTCACTTCCTTTTCTTACTGTTACACATTGTGAAGCCATTGCATGCTTGCTTTATCTTTTGTCTTCACAACATGAATGTATGATTTGTTTGGCTTCATAACTTCTTCCTACCTGATCCTTATTACACCGCAGTTGTTTGTCATTGTGCTTTCACTCTATTGAATACATGACCATGGATGGCCTAGTGTAATCTAACTTCCGCTGCATAGTAATAGGCATAATCTTCTCTGTTTGTCTTCATAACTCTCACGTTTTGAAGACTTTCATAAAAATCGCCTATTCACCCCCCTCTAGTCGATATAACGCACTTTCACAGGGGGAATCTTTCAGGGGCGCCCAAGGTTTCCGTCAAGGTTTACTCATGTTCTTGGGCATCCCTTTGGATCTTCGCAATACTGACTGTATCAGAGTTGATGTGAACACGTTTGGCAAGTTTCACCATTGGATTAGTGACAATACATATCTGGTTCGATCTCTTGTGTTCGCTTATTTCCCTGAAGATGTTCTTGTGCCCCGTGATGTTGTCTTCATGGATTATGCGGCCTGGGGTGGCGCGAGGGTATCTTGGACGGCCCCTCTGTATATCTTGGGGGCGAATTTTGCTGAACAGACGCCGCAGGATGAAGATTGGATGCCCATCAATGGCAATCCACATCCGGTTCTCGGGGTTCCATTTCTAGAACTGCCACCTTTCAATCTGCCTCCATATCCAGCCTTGGGATGGAATGATGTCCCTCCTCCCCCTCCAGAGCCTGGCGTTAATGATGTGGAAGACAACAACCGGGGTAATTAGAATGCGCCAGTGGACCAGCCTGTGTTGCAAGATCAGGAATCTATGGTGATCGACATCTCTGCTCAGCCCAGTTCTGATGGTGTCCAGTAGAATCATGTTATCCCTGTTATTTCTTCAGATGAGGAGCTGCCTGAGGCTGATAATTTTCCTTTGGCAGATTACATCAATGATGTTAGAAACTAGGCTATTGTGATATACCAGCCTCCTCTGGTTGTGCCTCAAGTGGAACTACCTGCTGTTGTTACTTTTGGGCCTCCTTTACCTCCTGAGATGGTGTGGAGAAGGTCATTTGAAAATCTTCTGCAGGCTCCTGTTGTCTACAATGTTCCTAAACATGTTGCCTTGCAGCCTTTTGAGCCTCTAGTTTTATCTAAGAGGAGTTGGGACCTGGTCTTTGGTGACATTGATGTACCTATGCTAACCTGGAGGGAGCAGACGCTAGTTAGGCCGGTTGCCAGAGCTTTGTTCTCTGAAGATGTTCCTGACACTCAGCTTTCACCATATGCTGCACCCACTAAAGCTAGGAGGCCTCGCAAGACGTTGGCGCCCACTCCCATTGTTGACACTTCAGTTCGAAGATGCACTAGAAGCTCGGCCCAATGGGATGGTTTCAAGCCCACCTTTCAGGAGCTTTCTCTGCAACCCAAAAGGAGGAAGCCCAGAGCAAAGCCTTTCACTGCTGAGATGCCAGATGACCCAGCCCATGAGGACATCCCACCAGCTACACCTGTTGCTCGACTGCAGGAGATTGGCAGGGAGCTGGAGATTGATGCTCAGCTCCTATCTGTGGATGCTCTTATGATGAAACCACCCAATGCTACTTCCACTAATGCAAATGATTAGCGTTCTTCTTTATTATTGGGTCTGGCAAGCCTCTAAATTTGCTCTATTTCTGTCCTTTTATTGGTCACCTTATTATGCAAACTTTATTGTAATGATGCTAGGTCTGACTATTATGTGCCCTTTTGTTCATATGGAATTGTGTGCTATATGCTCTCTGGACATTATCACTTTATGTTTTAATGAGTAATCTCTGTAGAAACTGGAATGTTTTGTGCTGGAATGTCAGAGGTTTAAATTCAGAAGCTAGGCAGAGAGTAGTAAGGCAAAAAATCGATGAAAGTCAATGTGTTGTTGCCTGTTTGCAGGAAACCAAATGTTCTTCTTTTGACTCTAGGTCAATTAAGAGTTTCTGCCCCAAGAGATTTCACAGCTTTGTTTGCTCTCCTGCAATGGGAGCCTGTGGGGGAATTCTTGTGGTCTGGAACTCCTCTGTCTTTCTTGGATCTTTAATTGAAATTCAGCAGTTTGTTGTAGTTGTTGAGTTTGTTTCCAGACAGAACAATGAAAAATGGACTCTGGTTGCTGTATATGGACCTTGTCAGGGTGAAGCTAGAGACAATTTTGTCTATCGGCTTTATAACCTAAATATACCTGTTGATGAGAATTGGCTGCTTCTAGGGGATTTTAATGTCATTAGGTCCATAGATAACAGGAATTTGCCTGGAGGGGACCTGAATGATATGTTCATTTTTAATGAGATTATAGGACATTTGGGCCTCCTGGAATTGCCCATCAAGGGAAGAGCTTTCACCTAGTCTAATATGCAAGATAGCCCACTTCTGGAGCAATTAGACTGGTTTTTTACCTTAGTAGACAGGATATCTATCTATCCTATGACTGAAGTGCTTCCCCTTGCTAGGACTGCTTCTGACCATATCCCCTGTGTTGTCACAATCAAAACATCTATCCCTAAGTCAAATCTTTCTAGGTTTGAGAACTATTGGTTGGAATTGGAAGGATTTATGGATTGTGTTGCTAATTCTTGGAATATCCCTTCTAGGAAGGGGCACATAACTGCTAAAATTGCTGATAATTTCAAGTCTCTCAGAATGTGCCTTAAAATATGGCAACTGAATGTCTCAAAGTTGAAGCTCCTCATTGCTAAATGTAATCATGTTATTTTTCTGCTGGATGACTTGGAAGAGTGGATGCCTCTGTTTATCCAGGAGCTTAATTTTAGGAAAATTGTCAAAGTGCACTTGAGGAAATTGCTACATTTGCAGTTCCTTTATTGGAAAAAGGTGTACTGTCAGATATATTAAGGTGGGAGGGGAAAATACAAAGTTTTTCCATGCCATGGCCATTGAAAGGCACAGGAGGAATTCTATTGCAAGCCTGAAATTGACTGATGATACTGTAGTCAATGATCATGCTCAAATGGTAGGAATCATATGGAATTGTTTTAAAAATAGAATGGGCACATCAAGAGGCATTGTCATGGGCTTTGACCTCTCTACTCTCATCACCCCTATGGCTGGCCTTGACATTCTCACCAAGCCTTTTGAAAAAGATGAAATGGACAATGTGGGTCAACATATGCCTGTTGATAAAGCCCCGGGTCCTGATGGTTTCAATGGCCTTTTCTTCAAAAAATGCTGGGATATAATTTCTAAGGACTTTTATGAGCTAGCTCAGGAATTCTATGAGGGCAATGCTATCCTGGATAACATTAATGATTCTTACATTACTCTTGTACCTAAAAAGCTTTCACCTGAAGATGTGGGAGATTATAGGCCTATTTCCCTCACTAGTATGGGCCAGAAATTTCTCTCTAAAATGGAGGCAAATAGGTTTCAAGAGTTGATTTTACACTGCATCCACAAGAACCAATATGATTTTATTAAGAGCATAACAATTCAAGAGTATTTGCATCAATGCCATCAATCTAAAAGGCCAATTGTAATCCTTAAGTTAGACTTTGAAAAGGCTTTTGACTCTTTGGAACATGAAGCTCTTTTTCATATCCTTAGGCACAAAGGTTTTAATGAGAAATGGATTCTCTGGATGCAGCAGCTGCTGGGTACTAGTACTTCTTCAGTTCTTCTTAATGGAGTTCCTGGGAGAAAATTTGTTTGTAAAAGAGAGTCAGGCAGGGTGACCCTGTTTCTCCTTTACTCTTTGTTATTGCTGCTGACCTTTTGCAATCTGTCATCAATGACATGCTCAGAAGAGGAATTCTTCATCTGCCTATCCCTTGTCATGACCAGGATTACCCTGTGATCCAATATGCTGATGATACTCTAATCATCTTACCTGCTGACAGGTTTCAGCTTCTGGCCTTGAAAGATATGCTCCAAGTGTTTGCTCAGTCCACTGGCCTTGATGTCAATTACCACAAATCTTTCCTTATTCCCATAAATGTTGATCCTATTGTGATGAATAATCTTGCTGTTTCTTTTGGTTGCCTTTCACCTATCTTGGGCTGCCAGTGGGAACCACAAGGCCCAAAATGGTGGAATTTTTTCCTCTGGTGGACTATATGGAAAGAAGAATGACTGCTAGTTACTCTTTTCTTAACCAAGGGGAGAGGCTCCAATTCCTGAACTCTGCTTTGTCCTCAATGCCCATTTTCTTCATGTGCAGCGTGGTTGTTCCAGCTGGTGTCCTCAAGCAATTAGAGAGAATTCAGAGGCAGTGTTTGTGGAGAAAAACAGAGATGAACCTGCCCCCTCCTTTGTAGCTTGGGAGCTTATTTGTAGGCCAAAAGACAGGGGTGGTCTTGGTATTCTCAATTTTGGGGTACAAAATGTTGCCTTGCTGCTCAAGCATGTTAGTAATTTCCTCAATAAAAAAGATGTTCCCTGGGTTTCTCTCATTTGGAATTCTTACTACCATGAAAGGGTGCCACAAGGAACCTCTGCATGTGGCTCTTTCTGGTGGAAGGATATTTGCAAGGTTATGATCAGTTTTAGAGAGTGCTCTTGGGTTGAGGTTAATGATGGTGACACTGCTCTGTTTTGGTCAGATAACTAGAATATTGGTGATGAAGTCTCTCCTCTTCAATTAAGATTTCCAAGGTTATTTTCTTATGTTAAGGACCCATGGATTATAGTCAAGGAATTCTTCAGTTCTCAGGATATTGTTCAGCACTTTCATCTTGCCCTATCTGCTCAGGCTTTTGGAGAGTTGGGCATTATTCAATTTATGATGGGTTCTCATAGCAGAGTATCTGGCTCTAAGGATGTGTGGTTTTGGCAGAACTCATCTAAGCAGTTTAGGCCCAAGATGTTTTATGCCCACACATTTCAGTCTGAAACATTCAACCCTCTGCTCTATTGGATATGGAAATCTTCATGTACTCTCAAGATTAAGGTTTTTGCTTGGATGCTCATCATGGACAGGCTGAATACTAAGGATATGGTAGAACGCAGGCATTGGCACATGGAGGATGGAGTGCATTGCAGGCTCTGCCCCCTGTAGGTTCGGGAGACTAGGGATCATCTTTTCTTCAACTGCAATTTCTGCGTTCGTGTCTGGAATTATCTACAAATTGATTAGCCTGCAGGGCACTCTATGTCTGATGTGGTTATTCATGCTAGGAATGATTTTAACAAGCCTTTTTTTCCAGAAGTGGTGTTCACTGCATTTTGGAACATCTGGATCATTCGAAATGCCAAGGTTTTAAGAAATGAGAGGGCTAGTTTTTATAAATGGTGTGCTGCTTTTAGGCATGATATCTCTCTGTTGCAACATAGGATTAAATCTGCCTACAAGGATGACCCTCTCAAGTGGATCTCCTTCCTTCCCCCTTAAGGCTTAGTGTAGTAAGGCTTCTCTGCCTCCATTCCCTCCTTTTAGTTTAGTTTCTCTCTGTAGATTACCCCTTGTAATCAGCTTTGTATCTTGTTACTTTGTTTTAAATAAAGGTCTTGATATGCTGTGGGGGTTTGCCCCACAGTTCCCAGTCAAAAAACGGACCATAAATGAGTTGGGCCATTTGCAGTCGGACCTTAGTTTTGGCCTTTTAACGGCCCATGCCCTTCATGGTCCAATACCAGCCTGGTTTCTCTTTCGGCCTGCTAAAGGCCCACAACACAGTTGGGCTGTTTACAATACGACCTAACTTTCGGCCTCTTAGCGGCACATGCTCTTCATGGTCCAGTACAAGCCCGTTGTCTCTTTCGGCCTGCTAAAGGCCTACAGTATAGTTGGGCCATATGTAGCCCAAACTTAGTAATGGCCTATTAACGACCCTGGAGGTAAGAGGGCCGACCATTAACTTTCGGACTAGTAACGGCCCATTAAGTTAATGGGCCCACTAAAGTTCGTTCATGTCTTTAGGACAAGTTAGATAATTTGAGCCCGTTACAACGAGCAATTATGCACAGGACCAAAACTTATCAAGCAAAGGTACGGCATACAGGGAATAACATTGCATATCCAGCATATATTACAGGAAATTACATCCACTGGGCAATCAAAGATTGATGCCAGTGTAAATAAATGTGCAGAACCTAACCATCGACAACGTCACAATCTGCAACCTCAGCACAGATGACGCCCATAAGCATGTGGGCAAGTTCTTGCTCCTTTGCTACATTGTCTCTGAAAACATTGATCAGTTGTTGTGTCGCACGACTCTGCACCTCTGATTCATCCACCATTTCCATCATTGCTTCAGCCATTAATTGGTTCACAAACATACATTTATTCCATTGCATTCGAGACAGAGGATACTGAACACATTCAGATGGCGATTTTGGCAGGCTTGTATTATTGATAGTGGAGAGTGTCTCGACCACTGATCATAACATAAATTAGGACGGGAAACAAACAGATTAATCATGAGTCATTGCCATATTACCTGGCCTAGATTTACTGGAAGAAACAATGGGGTTGCCTTGCTGTTTTCAGAGTTTGTCTTCTTATCTTCAGCAGCATGCACAAAATTAACAGACTAGCATTGCTATCATTGGCCAAGTCAGATAATAGGAAATCAACATTGACACAACGAACATTTGGGCAACTATCCTACACCAAATTAACACAATATGGCACAACTATCATCAGCCAGGTAAGGTAATACGAAAGCAACATTGACACAATGAATGAATGGGCAACCAGAGAAGCACTACAATTCAGTAATGTGCGTGATATGAGATACTACATTCATGCAGCTCGGTATGCAAAACTACCAGGCAGTTTTCCTTACAAAAATCAACATTGGTGCCTTTAACATTTTGCTACAACTAATTTTAGATTAGATAAAGGTTAGATTCACGCCGATTAACAAAATACATGCTGATGTAAAAATATAGTGATATACAACAGGTACTTACATCAGCATTGGAGCACAGAGAATTCCCGCAAGATATTTTCCTCGAATATGATCCCAATGGAGGAAGTCTTGTATCGTTTAACCTTATTTTCTAAAAGAGAGATGGGTAAGAAACATGTAGAAAATATGATCATAATGCTATAAATTTCATGATGCGAGGATACGCACACGCTTCTTAGAATGGAGTTGACATTCTATTGCTGGACTGGAGAGGACAAGTTCTTTGGCCACTGGAATCCGCTTATTATTAGTGGGAGTTGGGTTTCTTTGTGCTGGAGCAATATCTATGAGAAATGGAGTTGGTTTGTTATCTCCTGGTGTTTGGATCTTTTGCAAAGACCTGGTTTGTAACCCTTCAGATTCTAACATAGTCGTCTTCCCCTTGCATGCCTTATATAGAAGAATGGTGATTCAGTTATAAAACATGCTACAACAGAGATGGAATAGGTACTGAAGAATAGAAAGGCATGACATATTGACATGTATTCCCTCCATCCAGAAATAAATGGATGGGTCTAGGCGTATTTCAGTTCTAGCTACATCCAGTTTTATCCATTTCTGCGACATTTAATCTGGAAGGAGGGGGTATGATGTAAGAGCTAAGGATACGACATGACAACACAATAAAAAAACACTGAAAAACCCACTGCAGAACCAAAGTACTCAAACCCACTGATATGAGATAGTACACTCATGCAGCTCAGGATGCAAAACTACCAGGCAGTTTTCCTTGCAAAAATCAACATTTTGGCCTTTAATCATACATTTTGTACAACTAAATTTAGATCAGATAAAGGGAGTAATGTGTTTTTACATTCTTGTTGCTAGCGATTTACTATATGACAAATACTTGACCCACTCAAAAACGCGAATCAAAGCCAAAATGAAATATCTCGATTCAATGAAATAGCTCGTTCAGTAGGTCAAAATAGTGAACTAAATCCAAAATTGAACACCTCAATCGAGTAGCATGTTGTACAGTATTATAGTACTCCATGAACATGTTGAAAGTCAAATTAATGAACTTGTTTGATATACGCATATATCCATTCATATGTGGATTGCAGACAACATGTTCTCCAATTTAAATATTTGAATGCAATTTTATATCGAAACATGGTTTATATCAGTCTTTGATGCATAAAACGCGACCTCCCCCTCTCCCGGACTCCTGTTCTCTGTCTCTCTCTCTCTCTCTCTCGCCGACAATCTTCAATTCTGTCGCACGCATCCAACACAAAAACCTTGTTGGTCCCTCTCCCTTTCTCTCCATCTCTCTCTCTCTCTCTCTCTCTCTCCCTCTCTCTTTGTGTGTGTGGGGGGGTCGGGGTCTTTCTAGTTTGCATGCATATATACACCATCTATAGGTCTCTCTCGCACACTATGTATGATACTCTAGCTAGTCCAAGCTAGATATCTTGGGTGCACTCATCGTACGCACACAAATTCCTTGGATCTTTGCCCGTAACTCTCTCACGCGCCACTATGTCGTCTCGGAGCTATTCCCCCCCCCTCTCTCAAACTCTCCATCCACCTGGGTCACACATACACATGCATATCTCACTCGCACTCGATAGGCCCATCTAAAACTCTATCTCTCCCCCTCGTTCTCTCTCCATCTTACACACGCACACACACAATCTCATGCCCAGCTAGCCAAGTATGATGGTCTCTCACTCAATTGTAGGCACACGCAGTCCCCCATATATGTATATGACTAGCTAATCTTAGTCTCCATCGCAAACATGTGCATGGTCTATCTCGATTTCTCTCGGGGCATCTTTCTATTGCGCACACACTCCCTCGATCTCCCACCCATATAGTCCCCTCACGATCTCGACGGGATCTCTCTATCACAAACACACCCTCTCTCCTTCCCCATGTGTCCATGCCATCCATGTGTCCCTCTCGACCTTTGTTCCCTGTTGGCCAGACCTCTATTGGACATGTGCTACAGGGGTGTCTCTCTCCGTTGCAAACAATCACACACTAGATATCTTCGTGTATCTCCTCGCCTCGCTTTTCCATCTCGGAGATGCATGCATGATATGCTCGCATAAGAAACGAAAAAACACACTCTCTCTCTCTAATTTATCGTTTGTTGTCACTTTCTCTTTCACACACATACTCTTTTTGCACACTTCACTACAGGAATCAGCTATTTTGCCGTGTGCCACGGCGGACGGCAAAGGCATGAACGGCGGACGGCAAAGTCCATTGCCGTCAGCCGCGCACGGCAAAAGGCTCCGGCAAAGTAGGCTACAGTAAATAGCTACTTTGCCGTCTGCTTCCTGGCGGCTGACGGCAAAGGCCCTTTGCCGTCTGCGGTGGACGGCGAAGAGAGCGGACGGCAATAATTGCACTGTCAGTCCGTTAAGTGGCTAACGGCAGGCCTTTGCCGTCCGCCGCTGATGGCAAAATTTCTAGTGTCTTTGCCGTCCGCCGTATGATGTCATCTACACGTCACTACATGGCAGGTTCTTTGCCGTCTGCCACTGATGGCAAAGTCTTTGTCGTCTGCCACTGTAGGCAAACTGACCAAATGGCTCAGCTCCCAGGAAGCACAGCTGGATGCCACGTGTCTTCTTTGCCGTCCGCGGCAGACAGCAAAGAGCCCGTTGCCGTCGGTGGCAGACAACAAAGAGCCTGCTTATTGGCTTTTTTATCTGTTTTTTATTAAATCCAACAATTTTCATCACAAATATATATGACATATATAGATATATTTCAAAAGGCCATTACAGAGCAAACATATAAGATATCCAACACATAACTTCATCATCCAACCATATATATTACATGCATAGTTCCATCATACATAACAAGTTCAACATAGAGGCATCCAACCATATATATTACAATAGTTTCATCCAACGATACATGCATAGTTCAACGATATAAAAGAAACAGAGAAAGGGATAAGGAGCACTCCATCTATGCAAGCTTTCGTCAAGTGAATGAAATCTGCAAAATGAAAAATAAGAAAGTTAGAACAAGAAGAGTAGAACAAGAAGAAGAGTAGAACAAGAAGAAGACTAGAACAAGAAGAGTAGAACAAGAAGAAGACTAGAACAAGAAGAGTATGTCATTTATGAGCTAACTTACGTGAAATGGATCATATATGAGCTAACTAAGTTGAAATGGGTCGTTTATGAGCTAGCTAAGGTGAAATGGATCATTTATCAGATAACTTAGTTGAAATGGGTCGTTTATGAGCTAACTAAGGTCAAATGGATCGTTTTTGAGGTAACTAAGGTGAAATGGATTGTTTTTTAGCTAACTTAGGTGAAATGGATCATTTATGAGCTAACTTAGTTGAAATGGATCGTTTTTGAGCTAACTTAGGTGAAATGGATCATTTATGAGCTAATTTAGTTGAAATGGATCTTTTTGAGCTAACTTAGGTGAAATGGATCATTTAAGAGCTAATTTAGGTGAAATGGATCGTTTTTTTGCTAACTTGGTGAAATGGATCATTTATGAGCTAAATTAGTTGAAATGGATCGTTTATGAGATAACCTAGGTAAGATGGGTCATTTTGGAGTTAACCTAGGTGAAATGGGTCATTTTAAAGCTAACGTAGGTAAAATGGATCATTTAGGAGCTAATCTAGGTAAAATGGGTCATTTTTGAGCTAACTTGGATGAACTGGATCATTTATAAGCTAACCTAGGTAAAATGGGTCATTTTAGAGCTAACTTAGGTAAAATGGATCGTCTATGAGCTAACTAAGCTAATTATGCAATTTTTGACATAAGTAAGCTAAGTACAGATCGTTTTAGAGCTAACTTAGGTAAAATGGATGGTTTTGGAGGTCAGTAAGCTTATTAAGTCATTTTGGAGGAGAAGAAGCTAAGTCTAGGTCATTATGGTAAGCATTGGAGGAAATAAAGCTAAGTCTAGGTCTTTATGCATGTGTTAAGCAAAACACTAGATAAACTTACCAAGATCCAGGAGGTGTAGGAGCGGGGTGGCTCGTGTCGGTAGATGGAGAAGGATCGTGCGATGCTTGTCTGGAGTTACGCTGCACCAAAGATCATTTCCAATGTCTTGTTAGCATGATGACACTCAAATGTTAAGACTAGCAAGTAATGTCCATTCAAATAAAACTCACCGTGGTCCTAGGAGCAATCACTAGCATCGGCGGAGCGGTCTGACCTGTCTTCTCGCACACAGACTGCACATTTGGTTTTGACGACTCAGTCATACTAGTTAGTAATGAGACAAACACTACATGAATGTTTTGGCTAATCTGCAGAAGAAACTTACCACAGGGAGCTCGTACATGGCCCTTGCCTGCATGTCATTCCGTGCCCTCTCCTCCTCCATCATCTTTGTCGTCCTCTCCTCCAACTCCCGCTGCCTCTCCGCCGCCTCCGCCAGAAGTTTCTCCATTCTATCTCTCTCACTCTGTATAGCAGCTTGCAACACCACTCACATGACCATTTGTAATCATTGATGGAAGCGCACACAATGTAATTAATGGAGAAAGATAACTGAGTACGTATCACTAACCTTGATGGCGAGTTGCACTGGCCGTTCACGAGGCCTTATCTCAGGAGCGGAGCTCGACTGGCGCGCCTTGATCTCCGGGAGAGTGCTAGGACAACGGATAAGTCCATCTCCAATGGCTATGGAGCCATGGGACCTCCCGCCACCAGATATCATCACCAGCTCTGGATCAATGGGACCCTGGCTCGGGTTAAAGTCCTCCCCTTTCCTCGCCTTCCCCTCATCTCTATATCTCACGAGCTTGTTGTGGGAGGAGATGTTGGTGAAGTTGTTTGCATCATCGAGGTCAGACTGAGAGAAAGCCTTGACTTTCTTGAAAGAGGCAGTGTGGGCCATGGCATACAGGTCGTACACCTCTGGCACCTTATTCGCCTTATTGTAGCGTGCCTGAAAGAGAGAAACAATGAAAATTAGTAATTAAAGGGCTCAAGCTAGCATGAGGAATGAATTGCATGAATCATGAAGCAAACCACATACCCAGTTGTGCCCGAACTGATATAAGTTGGAGCTGCCTTGATGGTGTGGCACACCTTCCATTTGGGCACGTTTGTCCTTGGCCTCATTGTGGAGGGCTAGCCATTGTTTTGAGCACCACTCATCGACCAACACCTCCCAACAATCCATCCGATCCGCACACCATCTCGGAGGCGCCTAAGTTAGCAAATAGAAACTTGAGCGCTACGGCTAAGAATTACTAAATGAAGGAACTTAAGTAGAGAAGGCCTTAAGAATTACCTTCATGTACTGCTCCTTACTCAGGAACTTATCGCGGCACGCCGGCTTGGTCTTCTTGATACTACGCAAGGCGTAGTAGTCTCGAACAGCCTGCACCCGAGCCTCGTGCCATAAGTTCTGGAGTAGGCGCTTGCAGACGTTCTCGATAACATGTGCCGCGTCCTCCTCGTATCCCTCCTCACACCTGTAGAATGTCTGCAATCAAATGAGACAATATTGATTAGTACAATTAATAACTAGCTAGTTGAAGATTTTTAAATGTGTAAAGGAGAAATTACCCAGAACTTTCTGATAACCATGTCTGCCCTCGTGTCGCACACGGCACCGTCGATAATCTCATCCGGCGGGGCCGGGGCAGCCACGTAGTGCTCCCAGCTCAATCCAAGCTCTGGAAGCCGACCCTCACCAGGCAACGTGACAAACTCCGGGAAGTTTTGCCGGCAAAGAACTCCAAGGACGGAGTTGGGCCGGCGGACACTATGATGGTGGTCCCAACCCCTGTAGCATGACAAGGCCAACGCATTAGTTATTTGAAGAAACGTGAATGCAGAAGGTAAAAAAATATTAAATGCACTTACGTACCTCTCCCCATCAGGGAAAATCAACCACCTCTGCTCGCGGGTCACCGGCACGGACGGGAGCCGTGTAGCACCATGCTGGTAGACGTTGCCCCCCTCCTCATCAGTCGGCTCCCCGCCATCATCAGCATGGCCACTCGGCTCCCCGCCATGCTCAGGCTGACCCGGCCAGGTACCCCATCCAGACGTGTGCTCCTCTGAGGTCTCGTGGGCCCAAGTCTCGTGGGCCGAAGGCCCGTCGACCCGAGGCTCGTGGGCCGAAGACTCGTGGACCAGAGGCTCGTGGACCAGAGTCCATGCAGCCTCCTCCTCAGACGAGTCCACCCTAGCAGCCACGTGCTCGGGTGAAACAGCTGGGGGCAGTGGCGAGGAAGGCGTCGTACGAGTCACCCTACCTCCTCTCCCGCGACCACGTGCTCCAACTCCTCTCTTCTTCTTACCTCGTCCCCTTTGAATAGGCTGAGGTTGGATCCACCCTTTTTAGGCTCGTCGGCATTGTACCGAGGCTTCGAATTATGCAAATGACGATTTTTGGCTTCGTAGTGCGCTGTTACGAAGTTTGCCGCCTCCTCTGTGATGAATGCCTCAGCCATCGATGTTTCAATTCTACGTTTATTTTTACATTTTTCTCGAAGCGTCTTCTGCATCCTCTCAGTTGGGTAGCACCAACGATTTTGCATGCCCCCCCCCAATCTTGCCTCGGTCGGGAGATGCAAAATCAAATGCTGCATTGGATTAAAGAAGCCCGGTGGAAAGATCTTCTCTAACTTGCAGATCAACTCCAGCGCCAACTCTTCCATTTCTTCTAGCACGCCAGGCGATAGTTCTTTCACACAAAGAACACGGAAGCAATAGCTGAGTTCTGCCAGTACTAGCCATTCATCCTCAGGGATGAAGCCACGCAACATCACCGGCATTACCCGCTCAATCCATATGTGCCAATCATGACTCTTGAGACCAAATATCTTCAGTTTATCAAGATTCGCTCCCCTCTTTAGATTCGCTGCATACCCATTGGGGAACATCAACTGCTGTTGCACCCACAAGAGAATTTCCCTCATAGCTGGCCTTCCAAGATTGAACCATGCCTTTGGCTTCGTCCAGTTCTGCTTTCCTTTCGGTTCTTTCATGTTTTGTAACGGCCTATCACATAGCGCCTCCAGATCGACTCTAGCCTTAGTATTATCCTTTGACTTCCCATCTATGCCGAACAATGTACCAAAAAGTGCCTTGGCGATATTCTTCCATCTCCTTGTCCGAATCCCGAGCATCATCATAGCCTTGCACCATGTTTTCCATCCCGGTACCATGCTCGTCGGTGCGACAACGATCCACCTCATCTCGGTCACGTTGGGCAGACTCACCATGAAATGTCCACACCGTATAATCGGGCGTAAAACCACTCTTCTGCAGGTGTTTGCCCATTTCAGCCTCTGTCTTCTTTTCCCAATTGCCGCACCGGAAACAGGGGCACCAGGTTTTCTTTTGGCCATTTGCAAATGCGGCTTGCACAAACCCCTTAGTTTTTGTGAACCATTCAGCGCTCCATTTGTTCTGACCAGTGTGACCGGTATACATCCAAGCACGGTCACTCATCTTGACTTTCAGAGCTACTGGACACACAACAATTATATATGTAATTCACCATGTATATATTCATCAGTTGATCTACTTTGTCAATTTTATTACGTCCATGCAACCTACACTCTAATAGGTAATGCTAGGTCCTAATCCCACCCGTGTATATGTAGATTGGGTTCATTTTCCCATGCTATGCTCCAGATCCGACGCAAAATTTCGGCAGCACCTCCCCACTGTTCTCCTGATACACGTCTCTGCAATAAACAGAGAGGATGTGTACCCGGAGAACAACAGGGGAGGCACTGACGAAATATATGCGTCAGATCCGGAGCAAAGAATATGGGAAAACGAACCCAATCTACACATACTCGGGCTGTCCATGGATAGCGTTGGACAATTCGAAAGAATCAAGGTTATAAATATGCAAATGCATGCATATTTATAACTATGACGCTTTCGAACGGGAGACACATATTGGTTACGCATACTGATGATTCAAGACACATATATAGCTAGCTATCAAGTTTCATCGGAATAGATCAAATAGTTAATGGGGGAGGAGGACTTGTCATTTGTGCTCACCCACGAACGAAGGGGCAGAGCTCGTCAAACGCACGGCGAGGTCGTCGAACACCAAACCTCGCAGCGATGAAACAACTGCACATTTAAAACTACACGATCAACACAATTATATATGATGTTTTTCATAACAAAATCAAAAAATATATGACCTAACTAATAATTCACAAATATATGACCCCGTCGGCCTCTGAAGGCCAAAGAACACCTTTTCGGGAGGTGTCGGTGGTCGGGGTGTCCTGTCGGTGTCGGGGTGCCGTGTCGGGGTCGGGGTGCTGTTTCGGGGTCGGGGGGTCGGGG